>NC_039362.1:3753012-4078362 GCF_003573695.1 Papaver somniferum
TATGAACTACACAAGACACAATTGAAGAAAAAACGATGTGATTCACTCGAATCGATTCATGAACTATAAAGCCATGGTTTGCAATAGCATTCCTTAGTTTATTAAGATAAGTTCACAAACATCGTTTTTAGACATAACCTACTCAAGTTCGCAGACTGGGTTCGCGGACTTAAGTTCCCGGATGGAGTTCACAAACTCCAGCAGGAATTCTCGGGTTCGAGAACTACGCCAGTTCGCGGACTGAAGTTCACGTACTACTCCGGTTTCACTTGATCAACAAGGTTCGCAAATTTTGGTTCAATCAATAAGGACTTATACATATATGTGTTTCCAAAATAATGCTTATATCCTCCAATGGTTATATTGTCTAAACTCTCATTTCAATCATTGAAACATTCTCAGAAGGCGTCATATAATTGTTATTCACAAACTATTTTTCATCAGAGAAATTTCCAAAATGATTGAAACATAACATGACTTTCATCACTAGGTAAAGATGAACTTGGCTAAAGCGAAAGCTTTACCAACACATATTTCGAGAAATAGATAAGCGAGATATACTCAGCTCGAAACATCACATGTGTATAATCTTAGTCTATATAGGAAAACGACTTTTGTCTCAAGATAAGAGATAGAGTAGATAGAATTTTGAGTGATAGATAAGTTCAAGTCTCCACATACCTTTTAGTCGATGTAGATCCACTGGTTCCTTGAGTAGTCCTTTGTCTTGTATGATGATATCCATGGAGTTCTTGAGCTCAACTACACTTTCTATCCTAGTCCGAGACCTTATCTGTAGTAGACTAGAAATCAAGACTTTCTAGTTTTGATCACTAAAATTGACAAACATGCTTGAGATAGCAACGCATGCGAGTTCGACCGAGCAATGCTGTAACACTAGGCAATAAGAATTTCTGTAGAACATTTCACTTAATTTGAATATATACTCTTCTCATATTCTTTGTATTCCTCAAGCTCATCTTCGATCAGATCAATTCTAGATTCTAGATTCTCCATCTTTTCTTCAAGTCTCTTGGAAGAAGCTTCTAATTCACCTTTCAGGGCACGAACTTGTTCCAAGACTAGATTCATGGTCATGGAGAGCTTATCAAAATGAGAAACAGAGATGTTCCCATCCAGAGAGGAACCGTGAATATCCGGGCTCATAATATTATCAGAAGAATAAAATTTTATCTTCTTTGACGGAAAGAGAACAGTCCAAACATCACTTTTTTTGCTTGAAAGACTTGAAGTGGACATGATGGAAGAGATAGATGAAATGCTAAGAAAACAATCTTCATTTTAAAGGAAACTGAGGAAAGGAGATAATTATCCATAATACCCTTTGACCAAAACCCTAGCAGAATTTTGAGTATCCTTAGAAAAAGATCTAAATAACAAAAACAGAAATATTCCATCACAATCCTCTCGAAGATTATGATTTGTTGTCTAAGAGGGATAGCCAAGAAATCCTCAATACAATATTACAAACTGTAAATGTTCCAATCCTCTCCAGGACTGGGTAACTTCTTTTTAGGGGATGAAGTATTTATACTTTATTTCTGTCTTGTTTTTGAGAAGAAAGAGTTATGAACATCATCCTTTCTTCCCTTTAGCATAGATTTGAATATCTTGATTGTTGATTTTCGTAAACTATGCATTCTCTTCGAAATCTATTTTACAAAGGCTGAGGGTTTTGTATGAGATTTATTTTTCTTCTTCTGCAAACAACTTTTTATAGAAGAAGATTTTTTCTGTTTCCTAGTGCCACAATTTTTTGGAAGAACCTGATAATCACAAGAGTAATCCACAAGATTAGATACGTTCTTGTGATTTTATATACTAACCTTATTGTCAGGGTGACTTAAAAATGGTATAGAATCAGGGGAATTTTGCTGACAAATTTTTAACGGAATAAAAAAGTTTTGATAAGAATCATGATTGCAACTGATCATCTCCAATTTTAATTTAGACAGTTGAAAATCCAGATTTTCAATCTTTTTAATTAGGACTTCCTTTTCTAGTTGAAGAACATCTGCGGAAGTAAGATTGTTTATCATGGAATAATCAGGACTATTAGGAGGACATACATGATTATCAGCAAACAAAGAGCGAACCATCACAAATATCATCCTCAGGACAGTAGTCAAGAGTGGCCATCCATGCTTTAGTTATCTCACTCACCTCCGTATCAGGATATTTAGAAATATCATGAACACTTCTATATCACTTGAAGCAAGAATTATTAACATAGTTTTTCTGAACCTTTTTATTGATTGACTGCCTTTTCTTTTGAGACTTTCTTTTACTCAGTCTAAGAGATTTTTTAAGCTGTTGTATAAACAGTGATAGAGTCGAGTTAAAGCAATTCTCATCCCTTTTGAGACTTACGATCAGATGCAGCAACATGGTTGCTAGTCAGATGACGTTTCTCTCTTTGTTCAAGTTCAAGATCGAAAATTTTCAACTTTCCGACTAGTGAATTTCTGGAAAGTGTATCAAGGTTATTTCCCTCGACAATGACATGCTTTTTAGAATCGTATCTAAATGGAAGCGATCTGAGAATTTTCATCACAATGTCCTTTTCAGGAATAGTCTTATCCAATGCAAAAAATGCATCAACAATTTCAGACACTTTGTGATTAAACTCATCAAATGTTTCTTCATCTTCCATACGAAGGTTTTCCCAATAGGAATTAAGGTTTTGAAGCCTAGATTCATTTTCACTGGTATTACCTTCAAATACTGTTTCTAAGATATCCCAAGCTTCTTTAGATTTATGATAGACGCATTTTTGTGTCTATTTTGTTCTCAATGATCTGTATTGTTAGTGCTCGATTTGTACTAATTATGGTGTTTTATGTGTGTGTAGGTATTTTTGGCCAATGAACATTTTTGGAAAAATCGGCTCAAAAAGTTGTTAAAGGCACCACCGGAGGACACATGTTATTCGGACTCTCATAGTTGGTTAAGGGGCACCTCAATTACTAAGGGGCATCTAATTTGATAAGGGGCACATTCTTTACTATTCAGCACATATTGCTATTCACACTCCGGATTTGGCTAAGGGCTGACCACCTTCTTCTTCATTTCAAATTCTGTTTTTTGGCGGAAGATAATGGCAGCACAAAAACAGATTTAAGTTTCGATTTTTGGTTGAATTTCAGAGAGGCCCAAAGGCCGAAACTCATTGGGCTTGTTCCTTTGGGATAAACAGAGATGGTAGAAGTGTTGGGTTCAATCCAGTTGGACCAAATAATCGGTGAGAAGGAAGCATAGTTCACAGGAAATTTATTATATGGGATTCTCTGACTTGATTCTGGAGGGATTTTGGCGAGATTCAATCACTTATTTGGACATGTATGAACCTGTTACGCTGAAACAGGATTGGTAAGTCTCTTTGTTTCGAGAAAATACGGATGTTACGTGGATTAAGAAAAAACAGGAAAATATATTCCTGTGAGTTAATCTAGAGATTTTTCTTATCTTTGGAAGGTTTTCTTGAGTCAACAACGTGTTCAAATTCATCTGAGACAAGTTTCTAGCGGGTTAGAGTGTGTAGAGATGCATTTAACGCGTGAAGAATCAACAAAAGGAAATTATTCGTGAAAATATATTCTTTTTATTACAGAGATATTTGGAGTTATGAGAGGGATTTCTTGTGCCTGAGAAGTATAAAAAGGTTGTTACGGTTCATAAAAAGGTTATCGAGTGATTTGGGAGTAAACAAAGATCAACAACGTGAGAAATCACGAGTTGCAGAGAGAAGTTTCTGCTGCTGCAGAACTGAAGAACACGAAGAACATAAGACGCCTGTGGACAGTCGTTCATGCTATAGTGTGAACGACAAACACAAGAGGGTCGCAGCGCTACAGTGTCAGCGACAATTCATTTTTATCGTTCTGTAACAGTGTCCATTGTAACAAATATAAGTGTTACGAATCTCTATTTTCATATATTTTCATCCTTGTAAGCACCTTTTGAGCAATGAAATCATACTTTGAGCGTGTTTCCAACATGATGAGCTAAACCCCAACACTTGGACGATGGAGGAAGACGAATTTCATACATGGGTAAAATTATTTAACTATTTTAAGACTTTTGCATTAATTTTAATTGAAATATGATTTGAATTAATTGGTTGTCAATTAATTTGATGATGTATGCTTAGCTTAAATATTTTGATACATCATGCTTAGGATTTACAATTAATCTTTTGAGAATCTACCTTGGAAAATCAGAGTCCATGTTAATTTTATTTATTGAGCCTTCATTGTTGAGAATAAATAAATTGAACCCTATGTTATGAATTCGACGAAATCCTAGTCCCAGTAACTCTCTTCATCTCGTGACAATTTTTATACATATATTTTTATTTTATTTTAGTTTATTAATTCTTAAAATCAATCTCATCAAGTCCGAGTGAACGACAACTTTCTTACCACTATCTAAAATCCGATCAACTTAGCGCAATTTGATACATGGTGCTGAAGACTTGGGGTAATGGCATGTAAGATGGCCTTTAAACCGTCAGAGTTTTGCTTTGCAGCAAGTATCTCGGCAGGGGTGTATTCATCAATATTCTTGGGAACGTCATCTCCAACTGCCACAATGGGAGGATCGTAGCCATTAACAACATATACCCATGATTTAAAATCACGCGCTTGAAGAAAATCTCTCATAGCAATTTTCCATCATAAGTAATTAAATCCATCGAAGACTGGTGGTACGTTAATAGAGATAACACCTCTGTCCATAGAGTCAGATCGCTACAAACACAGAGTTGTAAGGTCTTGAACGTGTTTGCCTGCTCTGATACCAATTGAAAAAGCGGGGGTCTAACAACCACACCCAATATTTCGAATTAGCAATCTGTATGGACAAACTCCGAGTTTCTTTCTAGAGAATCAACTAGACAGTTAGACTCAATGTAGATAGAAATAACTCAAGGAGTTATTATCTCTCTTTTGTTTTGATTTAGTCAAGCTAATAGAAATCAGCGAGTCTTTAATCAAATACAAGGAATAACTTGGATGATACCAAAGACCAATATCCAAGTGTCAATCAATGTAAATCAATAACCAAAGGTTGGATATTCTAATTGATTGATCTTCAACGCACAACCTGTATTATTTCAATTATAAAGATAAACAATGTAATGCGGAAAATGAAATAACACAGACACCAGAATTTTGTTAACGAGGAAACCGCAAATGCAGAAAAACCCCGGGACCTAGTCCAGATTAAACATACACTCTATTAAGCCGCTACAGATACTAGCCTACTCCAAGCTAACTTCGGTATGGACTGTAGTTGAACCCCAATCAATCTCACACTTATCCAAGGTACAGTTATGCTCCTACGCCTCTGATCCCAGCAGGATACTACGTACTTGATTCCCTTAGTTGATCTCACCCACAACTAAGAGTAGCTACGACCCAAAGTCGAAGACTTTAATAAACCAATCTGTATCACACAGAAAAGTCTATGACAATAGATAAATTCGTCTCCCACGAATATACCTACGAGTTTTGTTCCGTCTTTTGATAAATCAAGGTGAACAGGAACCAATTGATAAACCAAACTTATATTCCTGAAGAACAACTCAGTATTATCAATCACCTCACAATAATTTTAATCGACGCAGCAAAAAAAGATATTGTGGAATCACAAACGATGAGACGAAGATGTTTGTGACTACTTTTATATCTTGCCTATCGGAGATGGAAATCTCAAGCCAATAATTACAATTGTACTCGTACGATAGAAATAGCAAGATCAGATCACACAGCTACGATAAAAGTAGTATCGGTCTGGCTTCACAATCCCAATGAAGTCTTTAAGTCGTTAGCCTGGTTTAGAAGAAGAAACCAAAGGTTAAAGGAGAATCGACTCTAGCTTAGCACAACTAGTATCATACAGAACGTGTGGGGATTAGGTTTCCCAGTTGCTAGAGTTCTCCCTTATATAGTCTTTCAAATCAGGGTTTGCAATCAATGTTAGCTTTCTAATAAAGCATTCAATATTCACCGTTAGATGAAAACCTGATTAGATTCAAGCTAATATTTATCAACCGTTAGATCAAAAACATAGCTTGTTATACACACATTAAATGCACGTTTGTAGGCTTGTGAAAATCGTACCCAAACTTGTACATTAGTTGGTTCAACAATAGTTAACCAAATGGTTAGTCGTATGATAACTTTCATATCAACCATATTCTTCTTCACCATAACTAGTTTAAATGACTCAAATGAACTAGTTAGAGAGTTGTCAATTGCTTAGATCTTTATGTACTACACAAGACACAATTGAAGCAAAAACGATTTGATTCACTCGAATCGGTTCATGAACTATATAGCCACGGTTTGCAATAGCATTCCTTAGTTTATAGGGATGAGTTCACAAACATCGTTTTTAGACATAACCTACTCAAGTTCGCGGACTGGGTTCGCGGACTTAAGTTGTCGGATGGTTTCACGAACTCTAGCAGAAATTCTCGGGTTTGAGAACTTCACCAGTTCGCGGACTGAAGCTCACACACTTCTCCGGTTCTCTTGATCAAAAAAGTTCGCAAACTTTGGTTCAAGGAATAAGGACTTATACACATATGTGTTTCCACAACAATGATTATATCCTCCATTGGTTATATTGTCTAAACTCTCATTTCAATCATTGAAACATTCTCAGAGGACGTTATATAGTTGTTATTCACAAACCATTTTTCGTCAGAGCAATTTTCAAAGTGATTGAAACTTAACATGACTTTCGTCACTAGGTAAAGATGAACTTGGCTGAAGCGAAAGCTTTGCCAACACATATTTCAATAAATAGATAAGCGAGATATACTCATCTCGAAATACCAGATGTGTATAATCCTAGTCTATATAGTAATATGACTTTTGTCTCAAGATAGGAGATATAGTAGATAGAATTTTGAGTGATAGATAAGTTCAAGTCTCCACATACCTTTTAGTCGATGAAGATCCACCAGTTCCTTGAGTAGTCCTTCTTCTTGTATGATAATTTCCATGGAGTTCTTGAGCTCAAGTACACTTTCTATCCTAGTCTGAGACCTTAGCTATAATAGACTAGAAATCAAGACTTATAGTTTTGATCACTAACATTGACAAACATGCTTGAGATAGCAACGCATGCGAGTTCGACCGAGCAATGCTCTAACAATAAGTCATGATTTCTAGTCTACTTATAGCTATGTCTCGGATTATGGTAGAATGTGAAGTTGAGATTTAGACTTCACGACGTTCATCGATTGAAGACGAATTATTACTTGATTAGGTTCAACAAGAAAGGACCTATTGTTAGCTAAAAATATTGCTTGATTATAGCTATTAGGTTCTTCGGCTCTATGAAGTCCAGCCCAGTTGATTCCCACGATAAAAACAGCCCAATGATTCGAACTCTTCGCTGTTCTTCACTGCAGCAACATTTCCCACCAATTTTTCTTTTAAACCGTGAAGAAGGTGCCCCCCTTATCCAATCCTGATGTCCCCTTAGTACATGCCCTGAAATGGGTGCCCCTTATCCAACTTAGGGGTGCCTTTAGAAATTCTTCTGGGATGTTTTCCGCACTTTTTCGGGGTTCCTCCGGGGTATTTCTGGGGGTCTCCAACATACTTCTGGGGTGCTTTTGGTAGTTATCAACGGAGGTCCAAATGCCGCATTTTTAGCCAATTTCGCCACAAAGCCTTATTCTTCCAAAAACACCCTCAAATAAATAAAATAACCAAATAAGTACGATATCGAGCACTAACAATATATACAAATGAGCTATATTAGACACATAAATGCGTCTATAAAATACCCCCAAACTTATTATTTGCTAGTCCCGAGCAAATCAAAACTACAAAATAAAATCCTAACTCACTTTCGCAGGCATCATCGATTGCATTTAGCGTATGCAATAAGCCTTTAAACCCCTAGGTGGCCCTAGTGGCCGAGTTATAGTCTCGGGAGGGCTTACCAGAGATATACCCACAAAATCTTTACTCCAGACCCTAGCTATCTACGCAGAACCTCGGAAAGCACTAAAGAACCTCCTTGGTTGGCATACTTATTGATTATTGGAGGAAGTACCCTGATGCGAAATTCCAATTGTTGTACACGAGTTTGCACTCAAGCATACTAAAACTCATATAAAGTGACAGAGCTCTACTCAGATAGTTTCTGGACATCATAAACCGGAGTCAACCAATCACATGGATAGATTAAGAAGGTGGATGTACATGGATGATGTTGACTAAGGTGAACCTATCCTAATGGACCGAGATATTTGTCTTGACTAATATCAACACACTGGAATATACAAGGGAACCAGTGGTCGATAATCCTAACTCTAGATCAACTCAGCTGGCATATACAAGGGTACCAGTGGTCGAATTTATTGTATTTATTCCGGTTGGTCTGGCCTCAATTTTTCAATTTTTTTTTTTGTAATCTCAGTCACTCTATTTCACCCTAGTAATGGTAAAAATAAAACAAAAAGAAGTGATCAGGATTATTTCGATGTTTCCATCACGAGGATATGGCAAAACTACCATGTTTTTTTTCTAACACCTGAGCTCTGTGCTTTTATGAATAGACTCTATAGATGTTTCCATCTAGTCAGATTGGTTCCTCGAATCCTAAAACCAAAATGCTTCCATCCACTTAGATTGGATAGTGCCATCCTTAATAACGATAAATTTCTAGGCTCTGGAGTTTATTTATTACAACTTAAAACTAACAAAAAGTTTATTCCCCACCCCAAACTTAAATCTAACATTGTCCTCAATGTTTCTAATGAAAGAGCAATACCAAAAGAATAATAAAACGAGGCAAAGGTAAAGAGTGAAGTTGGAAAGATAGTACCTGGGTAAAGCGTAACAATCCTTCTACAGAGACTAAGGAAGAAAGTAATAAACAACATACAAACCGCCTCGATGGTCAATCAAGGGTAAACAGGGTCCTCCAGAGGGACCTCCACAACATCACCTGTAGGAAAAGGCTCTAAAAAGGGCTTCAATCTCTGACCGTTAACCTTTGAAGAACTAATACCATCTGAGGTCTCAATCTCAATAGCGCCATGAGGAAAAACAGTACGGACTACAAAAGGACCGGTCCATCGAGAGTGCAGTTTCCCGGGGAATAGCTGCAAACGAGTGTCATACAGAAGAACTTTTTGACCTGGAGAAAATGATTTCCGTAATATGTTTCTATCATGCACAAGTTTCATTTTGTTCTTATACTCTTTCGCACTATCGTAAGCATCTATACGAATCTCGTTCAACTCATTGAGATGGAGTTTCCTATGGGCTTCTGCCTCGTCAAGTGAAAAATTTAGCTGCTTAACAGCCCAGTAAGCTCTATGTTCTAACTCAACAGGTAAGTGACATGCCTTGCCATAAACAAGACGATAAGGCGACATTCCAATGGGAGTCTTAAACGCAGTACGGTAAGCCCATAAGGCATCAGTAAGCCTAGATGACCAGTCTTTCCGACTAGGATTAACTGTTTTCTCTAATATACGTTTTATCTCCCTATTGGAAACCTCTACCTGACCACTAGTCTGTGGATGATACGGGGTAGCTACCTTATGTGTAATACCATATTTATTCATCAGAAGCCTAAAAGTCCCATTACAAAAGTGCGACCCTCCATCACTAATTATAGCTCGCGGTGTACCAAAACGTGTAAGTATATTATTTTTCAAGAACTCAATCACAACCCTATGGTCATTGGTTTTACACGCAACCGCCTCAATCCACTTAGAGACATAGTCTACGGAGATAAGGATGTATAGGTTACCAAAAGAATTAGGAAACAGACCCATAAAGTCAATACCCCACACATCAAAGACCTCAACAATTAAAATAGGGTTCAAGGGCATCATGTTCCTACGGGAAATGGTTCATAATTTCTGGCATCGTTCACAAGTAACGCAGTAACTATGGGAGTCTTTAAACAACGAAAGCCAATAGAATCCACACTGCAATATCTTAGCAGCAGTTTTCTTAGCACTAAAGTGACCCCCACAAGCATGATCATGACAAAAGGAAATAATACTGGACTGGTCACTCTCAGGTATACATCTTCTAATAATCTGGTCTGGACAACACTTAAACAAATAAGGATCATCCCAAAAGAAGTGCTTAACCTCAGCTAAAAATCTAGAACGATCTTGTTTACCCCAATGTTGGGGCATTTGACCAGTGACAAGATAGTTCACTATATTCACATACCAAGGTAATTGGGTGACAAGGAACAGTTGTTCATCAGGAAAGCTATCCATTATAGGAAGGGAATCATTTGGGGAACTAACAACTAGCCTAGACAAGTGATCTGCTACTACATTTTCTGCGCCCTTTTTGCCTCTAATGCCTGGAGAAAATTCTTGCAACAATAAGATCCATCTAATCAATCTAGGTTTGGTATCCTTCTCAGACAAAAGGTATTTCAAAGCAGCATGATCAGTATATATTACGATCTTAGAACCTAAGAGATAAGGTCTAAACTTTTCTAGAGAAAACACGATGGCTAAAAGTTCTTTCTCAGTAGTGGTATAGTTCAACTGGGCTTCATTCAGAGTTTTGCTAGCATAGTAAATCACATGAAGTAATTTATTTTCTCGCTGACCTAGCACAACACCAATAGCATAATCTGAAGCATCACACATGATCTCAAATGGTAGGTTCCAGTTGGGTGCCTGGACTATGGGGGCAGTAGTGAGTAAAGTCTTAAGCTTCTCAAAAGCCTCTAAACAAGCATCATCAAAGAAAAACTTAACGTCTTTTGCAAGCAAATTGCAAAGAAGTCTAGAAATTAAGCTAAAATCCTTAATGAATCGACGATAAAAACCTGCATGCCTCAAGAATGACCTAATATCTCTTCCGGTTTTTGGGACCTGTAAAGTCTTAATAAGATCAACTTTGGCTTTATCTACCTCTATACCCTTAGAAGATACGATATGCCCCAAAACAATTCCTGAACGAACCATAAAGTGACATTTCTCCCAATTAAGCACTAAATTCTTTTCCATACACCTAGTCAAAACTAATGACAAATGATGCAAGCACTCATCGAAAGACGAACCAAACACTGAAAAATCATCCATAAAGACCTCTAAGAACCATTCTACCATGTCAGAAAATATGCTCATCATGCAACGTTGAAAAGTTGCAGGGGCATTACAAAGTCCAAAAGGCATGCGTCTATACGCAAAGGTACCAAAGGGACAGGTAAAAGTGGTTTTCTCCTGGTCTTCTGGGGCAATAACGATTTGATTATATCCAGAGTAGCCATCTAAAAAGCAGTAGTGACTATGTCCAGCTAATCTCTCTAGCATCTGGTCGATGAAGGGAAGGGGAAAGTGGTCCTTCCTAGTGACCTTGTTCAATTTCCTATAGTCAATACAAACACGCCAACCCGTGGTCACTCGGGTCGGCATTAACTCATTGTTATCATTCTGGACTACAGTAATACCAGATTTCTTGGGAACTACCTGAACGGGGCTGACCTACTTAATGTCTGAAATGGGGTAGATAATGCCTGCATCTAATAGCTTAAGAACCTCAGTTCGAACTACTTCTTTCATATTGGGGTTTAGTCGACGTTGCATCTCCCTAGAAGGTTTGGTGTCTTCCTCTAAATAAATCTGATGCATACAAACAGTAGGACTTATACCCTTAATGTCTTCTATGGTCCACCCTAAAGCTTCCTTGTTGTTTTGAAGGACGGTTACTAGCCTACTTTCCTGATATCTATCCAAGTCTAAAGAAACAATCACAAGTAAAGTCTCAGACGGGCCTAAAAACACATACTTCAAGGTATCTGGCAATGGTTTTAGGTACAACTTAGGAGGCTATTCTAAAGAAGGAACTAGGGTAGACTTAGAAACTGGTAGTGGTTCGAACTTAGGTTTCCATCCATTACTAGTATCTAACAAAGGGGTTGAATCTAACAAAGAATTCACCTCATTAATCACCTTATCATCGTCAAAATCAATCCCAAAGTGAGCTAGGCATTTCTCTAATGGATCTTCTAACAAAGTGTTTGGTAATGACTCCTCGACTAATGTTCCTATCATGTTCACCTCTTCTATATTCGAGTCATCTAGTTCAGAGGGTAGATTACTAATATTAAAAATGTTCAGCTCAATAGTCATATTACCAAAAGACAAATTCATAATACCATTTCGACAGTTAATGATCGCATTGTATGTAGCTAAAAACGGGCGACCTAAAATCACTGGTATTTGGTTCTCTGGGTCAGGGACAGGTTGGGTATCTAGGATAAAAAAATCCACTGGATAAATAAACTTGTCAACCTCTATTAAAACATCCTCGATCACACCACGAGGAATTTTAATGGACCTATCAGCTAACTGAAGTGTCATCTGGGTAGGTTTCATCTCACCAAGTCCTAGCTTAAGGTACACATGATATGAAATTAAATTCACACTGGCTCCTAAGTAAAGCAAAGCTTTCTCAACACGGTACTTACCTACTGTACAAGCAATGGTAGGGGACCCTGGGTATTTATACTTAGGAGTAGTGGTATTCTGAATAATAGAACTCACATGACTAGCTATGAAGGCTTTCTTCTGGACACTGAGCTTACGCTTTCGCGTACACAAGTCCTTAAGGAACTTGGCATAAGATGGAATCTGCCTAATTGCATCTAATAATGGAAGGTTGATATTAACCTGCTTAAAAACCTCTAGTATATCATTAAAGTTGGACTCCCTCTTAGTCAGAACTAGCAGCTGGGGAAACGGGGCTCTGGGAACAAATCCGGGCTCATCAGGACCCTCATTGGTCTCTTTGGAGACTCTATCAGTCTCCTCATTTCTGGCTCATAAGGGTGAACTACAACATGTTCACTTTCAGGTATGTCGACCTTATTATCAACTTTCTTTCCACTCCTAAGGGTTGTAACAGAGTTCACATGATTGTACAATTTCTCTCCTCTAGGGTTAGGATCAGTATGACTAGGGAACCTTCCTTCTTCTCTCTCATTGATAAACTTAGCTATTTGACCGACTTGAAGCTCTAATTTAGCAAAAGACTGGGCACTATTCTTAAAATTCTGTTTGGTTTCCTCTTGAAAATTACCCTGGCTTTTTACTAACATTTCCTGGCTTTGTGATAGCATCTCCTGGCTCTTCCTTAATATACTAAGGGTTTCCTCTAAGCTGGTTATTCTATTCTCAGATGGGTTCTGGATCTGACCTGAAGAGTTCTTAGTATAACCAAAACCTGGGGGAGGCTGAGAATTACTAGACTGGCCTTGATTCTGGCCCTTAGACCAAGAGAAATTAGGATGGTTTCTCCAACCAGGGTTGTAGGTCTCTGAGTAGGGGTCAAACTTCTGACGGTTTTCAAACCTAGCATTGTTATAGACAGCATGAGCTTGCTCTTCACTAACCTGACCTTCCCAGAATGAGTTATCGGGCTCTATTCCACAACTAGAGACTTGGGCGGCTCTATAAGGTTCAACAAGGGACCTATTTTTAGGCTGATTCAATTCCGTTACAAGGCGATATAAATCAAGAAGAACGAAACGAGGACAAGGGACCTAATCAAGGACCTATTTTAAGGACCTATTTTTAGCTATAATCAAGCAATACTTCGTCTTCAATCGTCTCTATTAGGTTCAACAAGGGACCTATTTTTAGGCTGATTCAATTCTGTATCACTGGGTCTTAAAAATCTTTTTAAGAAATTGAGGAGACGACCGTACGGAGGAGACTCCTCGAACCGAGCAAAATGTTAAACCTCACACAGATGCACCGCTGCAAAGGGGGTGCTTTAGATTCGAGAGATCAAACTGTAGTACTCCGGCCTAAATCAAGACAATGACCATTCCAGAGTAAATTCGGTCACAAGAGAGGATAGGTTGATCTGTAGGAGGGAAGCTGGGAAATGTGTGGAATCAATAGTAATCAAAGATTGTGGGTGTGTGAATTCCGAATATGATAAGCTCTGAATGATTGAAATTGCTCAATCGAGAGTAGTTGCTCAATTGATGAGTTGATGATCTCTTGTTGTCGATGAGACGTGAGATTGATGATATTGTTGATGCTGATGATTCAATCATGATTCAAAGACTTATTTATATTGCTAGAATTTTAAACACCATGATCCCATGAAGTGTGACAGTTTATGGAATCAAGGAGTGGGGAAGTGGAGATCGTGTTTGAAACCAGTTGCTCAACGTGTGGAGACTTGGTCGATTTTCCACACACTACCTCGTGAATTCCTTCAACTGATTGCACGACTTGCTCACATTTCATCGTGTGTTTGAACACACGTCCCGTAGACCGCCAGACCAAAACCCTAAGTGATATCCCCCAAAGTGACACGATTGACGTCTCGTGGTATGTTAGTCAGTTGATGACTTCGTGGTTTGATGGGACGACGAGTCCATGTAGTTGCTGAGTTGAACATGATATTCTGAAACTCATGAGTTGAACATGTCATGAGACAGAGTTATAGTTCTTACGATGAAGTGAGCAAGTATTGCTCATTCGATGGATCGTTGAATATTGATTGTTGAACCAATATTTCTTGGTTTGAGCAAATATTCATCTGAGCAAGTGTTGCTCATGTGATGAATTATTGAATATTTGATCATCTGAGCACGTGTTGCTCATCTGATGGATTATTGGCAGCGTACCAAAAATATTAATTAGAATACTGGTCGTTGAACCGAGCATAATTAATAAAATTAATGACCATGAGGTCGTCATAAAATTAATAAGGTTGGAATCTGGAATGATGATCCTTGGATTCAGAAACCCTAATTTGATCAATTGATGATCAATTCATGGTCCGTCAGAATTTTAACCATGGGACGAAGGAGGGAGCGACTACATGGGACCGTGGATCAACCATGTAGTGTCCATATGCCCACGTGAGCAAATACAAATAACTCCTAAAGAGTTGACGATTTGTTGGTGAAAGAATGATCAAATGTTGGTTTAATCATTTATTTGAAAATGCTCGTCTGAGCCTTAGGTGAGAAAACCTAATTAATTATGACGGAGTGAGGGACCGACCATGGGTCATGAAACTGGCCCTGGTAGTCACGTGACCGCCTGATGATCACTTCATGAAAATCCAAAGTGTTTGGAAGAGTCTTGGACCTAATACGGGCAATTGTGCGAATTAGGTCAAAACTGTGAAACTTGATGGGACCGGCTTCTGTAAGCCAAAGAGCCAATCTTGGTCGGTAAAGATAGCATGCTCGTGTCCCCAAGGCGTCCGCGTCTCAGTCATGAGAATTTTGATATTTTCTGGCGTGCAATTGAGCATCTATTCGAAAAAATATGCCAAAATTAGGGTTTCGACAAAACTGAGGAAAACACCATGAGATGATGGAAAATAATTATAAAATAAGGAATAAGGAGGCGTGGGACTTTCGAGGACAAGGCATGGTCGGCCGGTCGTGGCCACGGTCCCGTGGTGCTTTTTCCTTAATTTTATAATATTTTGATGATTTTATGAAAAATTCATGAATTTTGAGAAATTTGATGAATTTAGGGAGTTTCCATGAATTGAAGGAGTTTTCCTGAGTTCAGGGAAGCAAAAATATTAAAATAATAAAAAAATGGCGTGTGGGACCGTGGAGGCGGGGCCGGCCGGCTAGGGCCCGGTCCCACGAGTTTCCCTAATTTTTATGTATTTTTAATGTATTTTTCCATGATTCGAAGGGATTTTCCTAATTTGAGAGAAATACCATGAAATCAAGGAGTTTCATGGGATGAAGGAAATCCTAAAAAAAAATAAAAATAATAATAATAATAAAATACATGGGCGTGTGGGACCGACTGAGGCATGGCCGGCCGGCTGGGGCCCAGTCCCACATGTTTCCCTAATTTTTATATTTTTGTTTTTTTATGTATTTTTCCATGATTTGAATGTATTTTACTAATTTGAGAGAAATACCATGAAATCAAGGAGTTTCATGGGATGAAGGAAATCCTAAAAATAATAATAATAATAAAATACATGGGCGTGTGGGACCGGCTGAGACATGGTCGGCCGGCTAGGCCCGGTCCCACGTGTTTCCCTAATTTTTATATTATTATTTTTTTATGTATTTTGAAAATACCATGAGTTGAAAGAATTTTCATGAAATCAGGGAAATAATAATAATAATAATAAAATAATGAGGAACCATAAGGTGTGGAGCCGGCTGGGACCAAGGCATGGCCGGTTGGCCAATGGTCACACCCCACACTATTTTTTCTTAATTTTATATTATTTTCATGGGTTTATGAAAACGCCATGAAGTCGAGGAGTTTCCTCGAGACGAAGGAGACTTGTTCAAATGAAAGGATTTTCACCGGATGAAGGAAAATAATAAAAACATGATAAAATATAAAACTGGTGTGGGATTGGTCATGGCACGGTCGACCAGTCAATGAATCCAATCCCTTGGCGCCTTGGTCAATATTTTGATTATTTATTATTTTCTTCCTATTTTGCAATAGGTTAATCGTTTCGTCGTATTTTGAAATACTCGTTCGTGCAATGACTGTTAGTGCATCGTCGTTGAACACACTTTCACCATTTGGATCGGGGCTTACTTATAGGTAGCTCAGACGTCCGGTTGTTGATTATTTATTATTAATTGTGGAACTCAGTGGAGAATAATTCACAAAACTGAGTAATAAGATGTTTATTATTAATTCATAGGATCAGATGAGGATTCGACTACGAATTCATAATAATAAAGTGAGCATTAACATTCCAAGGGATCGTAGATTCGACCATAAAATCGGAGTAATTAAGTTTTATCTATTACCATTTATGAGACCAGTTGTGGATTCGATCATGAAATCGAATGCTATTCTATGAGATCAAGCCGTGGATTCGATCATAGAATCAGAACAATTGTTATTGCCATTCCATGGGACCAGTCGTGGATTCGACCATGGAATAGGAGCAATAATAGATTATTCTGGGAATTCAGTAGTGAATGTCACGGCAGGATTAATATTAATTAGAAATAATTAACTTTGTGGCTCTATACTAGCAGAGAAAGCTGTCTAGGAGCATTAATTATCCCGATATGAGCTTGTAGGTAAGTTATATCCTTTATATAGTCAGGGTAAACTCGTTGTTTGTTCCTGAAGACGTTATCGCTCTATACTAGCAGAGCAAGCTGTCTACGAGCCGTCCATCTCGTGATACTATATAGAAATAATCACTGAAAGTGTTCAGTGTTCATGAGATATGTCGTTGTCCAGTCGTGAGACAACATATCTACATGTACTCTGAGAGAAAGTACTCTCCGTTTGGAATTCGATGAGAGACCCTTGTCTCAATACTCACGTCTGATTGCTGGATCAGAGCTTCGTATGATTATGAGTTCACGATTTTAGCCCTTGTCGAAAATCCACCATCTACAAATACAAAAAAGATAAAGAAACTTTAGTGGCTCATATTATATAGTCTAATCTTAAACATTCCTCGAAAACTTCGTCACTTCCAAGTACTCCAATGATCCCAAAGGTTGTAAGTTTAGTATCACCATTGTTGAAGATTCGTAGCTATAACAATGAGAAAGCATCGGTCTTGATCATTGTTATACAGTGTCATAGTATTATTACACAATGTCAAAGTCCAATTGTATCACAACTTCAACAATAATACTATGGTGATATGTATCGCTCCCCCTTAGTCAATACTCCATCTCACATGGAAACCACTCCCCCTTACACAGTGATCCGAAAATCATATGTATTTGTAGTATGAACTACATATTAATTCTCCCCCTTTTTGTCAATAAAATTGGCAAAGGTACAAGAACGGGATCATAATGAAATTTCCGTAAGAGACATTTCATGACCAAAATAAGAATACATACCATCTTAATTTAGATGCAATCATATAGCCGAAGCTAATAGCATTCATCAAGGAGTTTAAAGATACAAGATAACCCCTTTAATATTCCACAACCACACTCCCCTCAATATATTACCATTAAGCACAAGTTCAAAAGAACTCTCCCCCATTTGATGTCATTCCCGAAAGAACAACAAGAGCGACCTTAATTTCAAAAGAAAAGAAGGGTTTTATCGGACACCAAAAAACCAAGAGAATGATTTTCTATATCCAAAACACTCAATCAAATTAATTACAAGTAAACCCATGATTAATTTAATCGGAATACGCAATCAAATTAAACACACAAGGTGATCAACTTAATTGATTATGCTCAACATAAGAAAACTTATGGAACATATGACTAACATAACCATTAGAAAATGATTATGATATCCGTTCATATACTCAACACAAGAAAAGAACTTACGGAATATATGAATACTCAACTAGACTAATTACAAGAGAAACAATCAAACTAATCACAAAAGTAATCAATTTAATTGTCAATTATTTTGCTCGACATAAGATATTTACGGAGCAATAACTAAATAACCAAACGAAATGATTAATTTAGTTCAAGTATTCTCAACATAAAGTACCTCATAGAACAACCAACAAATCTAAAATAATCAACTTTGTTGTACCGTGCTTAACGTAAGACACGTTACGGAGCCTCACAGTAATACATAGGATATAGATCAATAAGGATCTTTACTGTGGAATACACCAGGATTCATTCTATCTTCCATCATTATATTCATAATAACATTAATAGGTATAATCCTTGAAAACAAAAGATTTTAACCTATCTTCCATCAAATAATTGACAATATAGGCTTAACTTTTGTATTTGTCAAAAGGCTATTCATCCTTTAATCAATAGGTGAATACCGATCATGAACGACTTTACCTTTGACAATATATGGGATCTTCAAGTTCACGGACGCAAACATACACATCCCATCACAAGTTGCAATATAACAAATCACAAAGATTAATACTGCAAAAACATCATCCTCCATATATTTTTAGAATTTAAACCAAAAACCTAAAAACGAACAAGAAGATGAAAAAAATAGCTATGTGTAGTCAGAATCATTATTATTCAAGCACTAGTTATTCTTCCAACTAAGACAAAAATAAGACATACTAGGCAACAATGTCTTTGAGAAATTCTTTATCATTCCCGAACTCTTTGTCGTCAACAGCCATTGAAACATATGGTTCGTGAATGAAAGAGTTGATATAAATGAACCGTCTTGGCTGATGATGTCGAACCAGGGCCTTCTGAATTTCCAAAGATCTTAAAATGCAAGACCTTATTTCACTAATCTCCTTTCTTACATCCTTCAACTCATCAAGAACATCGGAAAACTTCTGAGAGTTAGAAGGGACAACCCTTGGCTTTCTTGTATTCCTCCTCTTTCTTTTCAATGAAGGAGTTACTGGAGATTTTTCTTTTTCCTTGATTGATGGCTTAACAATCATATTGACATCTTTTCCATCCAAAGACATGATGCTTAGAGAATAATTATAAACAATTGGTTTTTGTGAGTGGAATTCATAATCCCATTAAGAAGTCTTCAGATATAAAGGATATCATAGAGGAAAAAGGAATGTAGGGTTCGCAACCTTAAAACAGGTTCGTGGATGCCCAACTCTTAACCCTATAAATAGTAGAATTGTCGATAATAACCCTTTATTTTATTTGATAGACCGAAAAAACAAATCAAAACTTTCCTAAGGCCTGAACGGTACACAATCTTATCTCTTTTGATCAGGCACGTGAGATAAGATTTACAAAACAACACAATCAATTTTTGTTGTGATGAACAACAATTTGTCCACTATTTTCCTCTAGAGAGGAATCTTAAGGCTTCTGTCTATCAAAGCGATTTGATCATACCTTCTTATAATGGTCTTATTTTGTCTTTGGAAACCAACTTCTTAGACGAAGATAAAATCCTACATACATCAACAGTTTTCTGAGCAAGTTTTAGCTTCATTTCCAATCGATTTGCTCTTCGTTGAAGTTTGTTGGCGTACCTCACTTGATGTTTGTACTTGTAACATCTTGATAGTTCATGACCTTTATGAGAACAAAACGAGCACGTCAAACTTGGATAATATTCAGGCATCTGTGGTGTGAACGCATCTAGACACATAGTAGATCCTAAAACATTACAACTAGATTTTTCAAAGGATGGGTTAATTGATTCTTCCAGCTTGATTGGATTATCCTCTTCACTGAAACCATCAAGGTTGATATATGTATTGCTACAGTTATCAAAATCAATGTTTTCACGTAGAAGACCGACACTTGATTTCATGTCTTCATCAGAATCATAGATCTCAGACATCTCATCAAGTGTTACAGCAAGACCTTTGTTCCCAGTGTATTTTCTACGATTTAGGCACTCATTTGCAAAATTAACAAAACCTTTACACTTAAAGCACTGTGGCATATCCTCGTCATCAGCCTCGTCAGAGTCCATGTTTTTAGGAGGAACGCGATTGTGAGGTTTATCTGATGACCTAGGTTTGTCTCTTGAGAACCGTTTACTTCTCTTCAATAGAAGATCCCTAAACTGTCTTGTTATCAAGGAGACTGATTTTTCAAGGTCTTCATCCAAAAAATCATCCTCAGTATGATCATCCTCAGAGACATACACTTTTTTACTTTTATCAAGTAATTTAGTGTCCTTTAGTGCTTTGAATGCAACATCCTTAGATTTAGATGAATTTTTGTGATCAAAGATCTTAAGCTTTCCAACTAACGTATTTCTGGAGATATTATCTAGGTTATTTCCCTCAACGATGGCATGCTTCTTAGAATCGTATCTAGATGGCAGCGATCTGAGAATCTTCATCACAATTTCCTTTTCAGGAATAGTCTTACCCAATGCAAAAGATGCATTAACAATTTCAGACGCTTTGTGAATAAACTCATCAAACGTTTCTTCATATGCCATACGAAGGTTTTCCCAATCAGAATTAAGGTTTTGAAGCCTAGCTTCCTTCTCACTGGTATTACCTTCAAAAACGGTTTCTAAGATTTCCCAAGATTCTTGCGACTTAGTGCAATTACACACATGGTGCTAAATATTTAGGGTAATGGCATGTATGATAGCATTCAAACCGTCACATTTTTTCTTTGCAGCAAGTATCTCGGCAGGGGTGTATTCACCAATGTTCTTGGGAACGTTTACATCTGCAACTGCCACAACGAGAGGATCATAGCCATTAACAACATATACCCATGATTGAAAATCACGCGCTTGAAGAAAAGATCGCATAGAAATTTCCTCCATAAGTAATTAGAGCCATCTAAGACTGGTGGTACGTTAATAGAGATAGCACCACTGTCCATAGAGTCAGATCGCTACAAACACAGACTTGTAAGGTCTTAAACGTGTTTGCCTGCTCCGATACCAATTGAAAAAGCGGGGGTCTAAGAACACCACCCAATATTTCGCTTAGCAATCTGTATGGACTAAATCCGAAACACTTTCTAGAGAATCAACTAGACAGTCAGACTCAATCTAGATAAAAGTATCTCAAGGAGTTAATATCTCAATCTCTCGATTTAATCTTACTCAAGCAAACTGCGAGTATCAATTAAAGAGAGATAACTTGGATGGTACCAAAGACCAATATCCAAGGATCAATCAATATCAATCAACAACTGTAAAGTCGGAATCTCCAATTGATTGATCTAACGCATAACCTGTATTATTTCAATTATAAAGATAAAAAAATATAATGCGGAAACTGAAATAACACAGACACCGGAAATTTTGTTAACGAGGAAATCACAAATGAAGAAAAACCCCGGGACCTAGTCCATATTGAACACATACTGTATTAAGCCGCTACAGACACTAGCCTACTCCAAGCTAACTTCGGACTGGACTGTAGTTGAACCCCAATGAATCTCCCACTGATCCAAGGTACAGTTATGCTCCTACGCCTCTAATCCCAGCAGGATACTGCGCACTTGATTCTCTTAGTTGATCTCACCCACAACTAAGAGTTGCTACGACCCAAAATCGCATGCTTTAACGATAAACAAATCTATCATCCACATACAAGTCTATCAAAAGATCAATCTGTCTCCTACAGATAAACCCTAAAGGTTTTGTTTCTTCTTTTGATAATAATCAAGGTGAACAAGAATCAATTGATAATCCGGTCTTATATTCCCGAAGAACAGCCTAGATTAATCAATCACCTCACAACAATCTTAACCGTATGGTAGAGAAACAAGATGTTGTGGAATCACAAACGATGAGACGAAGGTGTTTGTGATTAATTTTTATATCTTGCCTATCGGAGATATCAAATCTCAAGCCAATCAATATGATTGTACTCGTACCGTAGAAGATGCAAGATCAGATCACACAACTACGATAAAAGTAATATCGGTCTGGATTCACAATCCCAATGAAGTATTTAAGACGTTTAACCCGGTTTGAGAAAATAAAACCAGAGGGTTAAAGGAAAATCGACTCTAGTATGCAAACTAGTATCACACGTAAGGTGTGGGGATTAGTTTTGCATAATACTAGATGTCTCCTATATATAGTCTTTCAAATCAGGGTTTTTCCTTGGTACAAAGCAAACAATATCCACCGTTAGATGAAAACCTGGTTTAGATTCATGCTAATATTTCTCAATCATTAGATCGAAAACTTAGGTTGTTATACACACTTGAACTGCACGCCTCTAGGTTTGTTAACCGTACCCAAACTTGTGCATTGTTGGTTCAATAATAGTCAACCAAAAGGTTATCCATATGAGCATTTCATACCAACCATGTTCTTCTTCACCATAACTAGTTCAAATGACTCAATTGAACTAGTTAAGAGAGTTTTTCAATTGCAAGGAAATCTTATGTACTACACAAGACACAATTGAAGCAAAGATGATTTGATTCACTCGAATCGGTTCATGAAATTTTATAGCCACGGTTTGCAAACTGCATTCCTTAGTCTTTATAAGTTTAAGTTCAGAAATCATCTTCAGATATATAACATTTTTCAAGTTCGCAATCTAGGTTCGCGGACTTAAGAAACCGGTAGATTTTACAAACTCCAGCAGAAAATCTCGGCAAAGAATTTCCGCCGGTTCGTGGACTGGGTTCGCGGACGCAGCTAGTTCGTCAACTCCAACAAAATTTGTTGGGATGAGAAGTTCGGCAGTTTGCGGACTGAGTTCGCGGACTTGGCTCACGCCATTCTCCGGTTTCTCTTGATCAACAAAGTTCGCAAACTTTGGTTCAAGGAATAGGACTTATACATAAATGTGTTTCCACAACAATGTTTATGTCCACCATTGGTTATGTAATCTAAACTCTCATTTCAATCGTTGAAACATTCTCAGAGGACGTTATATAATTGTTATTCACAAACCATTTTTCGTCAGAGCAATTTTCAAAGTGATTGAAACATATCATGACTTTCGCCACTAGGTAAAGATAAACTTGATCGAAGCGAAAAGCTTACCAACATATATTTCGAGATTTAGATAGGCGAGGTATACTCGACTCGAAATACCAAATGTTTATAATCCAAGTCTATATGTATATCCTACGACTTCTTGTCTCAAAGAGTAGGATATAGAGTAGATAGACTTTTGAGTGACAAATAAGTTCAAGTCTTCACATACCTTTTTGTCGAGAAGTTGCACCGGTTCCTTGAGTAGTTATTCTTCTTGTATGATGAATCACCATGAAGTTCTTGAGCTCAACTACACTTTCTATCCTAGTCCGAGACTTAGCTATAATAGACTAGAAATCAAGAATTATAGTTTTGATCACTAACATTGACAAACATGCTTGAGATAGCAACGCATGCGAGGTCGACCGAGCAATGCTTAAACAGTTGTTGTATTGTCTCGATCTCGTATCCATAGACGATCACACGAAGTGTGAACCGATTAGTTGCATTATATCGACTCAGTACATATATAATCACTTTCGGAGAAAGGACTTATTGGTAGGAAAAGTTTTAGCTTGAGGTATATTTGGGTACCGTTAAGAGTTGAGAGAGAAATAACCACACCGTATGAAAGAATTCGGATTCGAGAGTGATCACAAGCCTCGACTTCTTCCTAAACAATAGGGTTTTATGATAGTTGCACTCAAAAAGACCGCTTTTCTAGTCTCTCATGTGTGCAGATAAAAATAAAGAGTGAAATTATGTACACGTTGACTGGTGGGAAGGATAACCTTCCGAAATAATTTCTGGAGACTCCACAAAGTTGTGGGATTAAAAATCTTTTTATGATGATCTATAAGAAAGGAAATGAATCATTATGCAAGAATTGGAGTACTCACATACCTTCACATCCGATCGGCAATGAACACCACTCTCACAACATCCATAGAAACGTCTTCGGTCTTCAACTGTTGATGATGAACTTCGTAGAACTTTGACAATTTCTAATTATTTTCTTCAATTTCCTTGTTGCTTGGAATTTCTTCTTGAATGGTGTTATTTAAACAAAACTAGGAAAATAAACTACAGTTTTTTTTTAATTAAAAACAACAAAATAAATAATGAAATTTCCATGGATGAAGGACTTTATCACTCACTTTTCCACAACTTGTATTGTCTGGATTTCTTAAAATTCACTAATTCTCATCTTATTTTCTTTTCTTTGCTCTTGTAAAATACCTCTTCAAATGTGTATAGAGTTCCGCTCTTTGCACTATATCTTTACTTTGAATAAGAATTTTACTTTCCTTGAGTATTTGCATGTAAACCTCGGACTATTTCAACTTTCTTCATGTATTCTGACGTTGCTCTACTCGTTGATGATGATGTATTTCTATGGATCTGTTGATGTTGTCGAGAGAGAGAGTGGTGCCAACTGCAAATCAAACTACAAGAAGGAGTTTTCATCTTTGGACGTCATCCTCATGATTGACAAAATTAGCACTCAAGATATCAAAAATAGTGCTGAAAGTGGTGCGAAGTTGGGTAGATCACCATTCCTACCCGGAACACACACTCTAAAAGGACTTTTTGGTGCCTCGCTTGATGTAAAATAGGTAGTCTCCACTAAGGGTGATCACAACTCTAATACCAAATAACTTTGTTGCACCTAATTTTCCACTGGCATGGTTAAGTCCAACTTTAGCGCTCTAACAACTAAGAAACCCGATTGTGTTCTCTGGTACTTCCAAGTTCAGTTATTTCGGTCAGACTCTCTATGTAAACATAGATAGAAGCATGCTAGTGACACTAATATCTCTAAAAGTTGGAGGTTTTATGCAAATATGTATAAAGATTTTTAAACTTTTGATTTTTTTAAGGTGGAAAAGACTAAAAACTCTATATGCAAAAAAATCCCCCATACCTAAATCTAACATTGTCCTCAATGTTTCAAAATATGGTAAGAATTTAAACAACAGAATACCATGAGAACCATGGATTAGAGAAAAGGGAAAAGATTACCGGTATATTGGCAAAAGCAAGGTTAGAGCTTCATTATTCAAGGATAGAATCCAACATTTTCAGTTGATGTCACATTGGATTAACGCACATATATACAAGAAGGTCTAGAAAATATAATTACCTACTGGATTATACAATGATGATTCATCATATACCAATAATCTAAAGAGTTGAGGATCAACCCAAAAGACAGTGTGCAAAGATTTTAGTAACCTCACACAATTATAAAAAGACAGAAATTTAAGCGAGGTTGTCAAAACAAATGAGCTACCCCCAAACCTGAATTTTACAGAGATATGACATTTATGAACAACTATCGAATCTTGAGGTGCTTCCCGCACAATTCCAAAGTCTAAACTGACATGTTCAGGGATGGGAAAAGAAACAGGAAGGGATTCCAGATATAGCCTCTCAATGACAGGATACTTAGTGGAAAAAATGTCCAAAAGAATTTGAGATGCACATAACTCTAGCCCTAGGTTGGGAACTGTCGGTAACATGAATTTAGCACATTCTAAAAGAACAATATCCAGGTCAGAAGCAGGACAATCTGTTTGTGACTTAAACATGGAACTAGATGCGTCTAAGTTGTATGCATGTGCAGGTTCAAAAGCATCACAACTCAGTTCAATTTTTCCCAAGTCAGTCACAAGAATAACAATATCATGCTCACAGTCATTGAATAAATTAACAAGCCCCAATTCAGAATCATCATCAAAAGATTTATTCTCATGCATAGACAAATCCTAAGAAACATCATGTTGTGACCTAGGCAGGGAAATAGAAACGTCAAACATATTTTCATGCATGAGATCAATAGTGTCATTAGAAAAATCAGCCTTCCATAAGTCGGACACAAGTTGTGTGTCATGCTCTCCTTCACAACACAACTGCACAAATTATCTATCAGCACCAAAATTATCCGGATTGTGATGAAATTCAACATTAGAAAGAACATTATCAATGTAGGTCTCTACACCGTGGTCTGGCATTCCGAGTCACATGACTCCGAAATTGGGTCTTCAAGAAGAACTAGCTCTTCTAACATCATATCATCATTAGAGTAGTATGCATACTCTTCCATGTTAATAGTTGTGGTGTCCTCAGTCGACTCATTTACTTTTAAATTAGGTTCATACTCAACATCAGTTGCATGAGTGGGACTGGGTACACTATTTTCACAGTTTGATACATCATCATCGTAACAAGGACTTTTCCATCCTGGAGTGCAAGTATGTGAGTCGGCGTTTTTTGTTTCACATAGAGCATTACCATGATGTGTTCTACAATGGTGCAGGCCATGAAATTTAGGGAATTTTTCACTCAAATGGTCTGAGCTATCACACGTTATACAAACATGGAGTTCAGTTTGCTAGGGACAACAACATTTGTATTTCTATATTTTTCTAGAGCTTCGCCTCTCCTAGTCATGCAGTTCATGTTTGTATCAGAGTCCAAATCGGACTCTAACTCATGGGAGTTGACCATATCATGTGACAATATCCTGGTTTCCCTAATGGGTTCCCATTGATGGGTTTGCTCTGCAAGTTCAGCTAAAAATAACCATACATCATCGACAGTTTTTTCAATGAATTTACCATTACACATAGACTCAACCATGGATCGAGTCTTAAAGTCCAGTCCTTCGTAAAGAATAACGACCAGTTTCCACTTCTCAAAGCCATGGTGAGGACATTCAATCAGTAACTCATTAAACCGTTCAAAATAATGAAAAAGATTCTCTCCATATAACTGGAAAAAACAGTTAATACTTTAACGAATAGAGATGGTCCTATGTTGTGGAAAGAATTTTCTGAAAAATTGATTTGTGAGTTGTTCCCAAGTGGTGATTGACTGTAGTCTTAGACTGTAGAACCATGATTTATCCTTTTCCGTTATAGAAAATGTAAATAAACACAATTTCAGAGAGTCTATGGACATATGTTCATATTGCATAGTCCTACAAATTTGTTCAAACTCTCTTACATGATGATAGGGGTTTTCAGAATCAACCCCTCGATATATCGGAAGAATTTGTATCATGCTTGTATTCAATTCAAATGGGACATTAATCTGGGGTAAGACGATACATGATAACTGATTTTTTCTTTTGGGGTACATGTACTCATGTAGACTATGGGGTCTATTCATAACATCACCCATTGTCTCAATTGGGACGAGTGTGTCAAAAAATGGGAATGGGTTTCAAGCAGGCAGTCTTGATGAATACTAACTAGCCAATAAACTTAGTCATGAAGAAATACAACCAGGGCCTAGTGATTCATTAACTAAGTATTCATTATAATTCCCTAAAACACAGATGTACACACACAGAGTATAAGAGTATACTTACCTCCTAGAGTGACCGAGAATATGAACAACATCAGTGTTCTTCCTTCCTTTTCATCTTTTTCTTGGCCAAAGTAGAGGTCTATCTAGCACCACCGGTACAAGACCGGATGTAGGCACGACAGATGAATGTGTTCTGCTCCTTTTTGCTCTTTTTTGACTTTCACAGCGGAAGTTCAGCTACCTGGTTTCTCAAGAGAAAATTTTAGTACACAGAATGTAAATACACATGAAGTATGAAACTGCTGCTACAAACTGAGCCTGGAATGTTTTGTTGCAGGGAGACAAAAAGGGTGAGTGTAAGATGAAACCAACACGTAATGTACTAATGTACAGGGGATGGGATGCGAAAATGCTTGCACTGAAACAGAGTGCTGACAGACTGTAAACTGCTAGTTAGCAAGCAGTACCACACTTGGTGCTACAAATATTTATACAGAGAAGTGACCTACAGCTAGAGGTGTAAAACGTGTCGGCCCGGCACAGCCCGGCACACGAAGTCGCGTGCTTCACGTGCCATGTGTCGTGCTGGGTTGTGCCAACGATTTAAACGCGTTGTGCCGTGCTGTGCTTTACTAGTCAAAAGCTAGGAACAACACAGCCCACGGGCACAGCACGTAACGTGCTGTGTCGTGCTGGCACACGTGCTATAAACAATTTGAGATCACTTAATGATATACATTAAGTCGGACATTATCACGATATCTAAATAGATAACATATAATTTGAAATCATGTCATGTGAATTAATGTTCTAGTCAAGTATATATAGGTAATGACATTATTTTTATAACACATTTAATATATTTTCCAAATATTTAGGTATTAAATGTGTTATAAAAATAAGCCAGCATAAAATGTCAAAAACTAGCTAGAATTTGTAAAATATACACAAAATGTGATGTATTATACGTTGTTATATTATGGATTTGTGCATGTTTTGACGTGCTTTCTTAACGTGCTGTGCTGGATTGGCTAGCACAACCAAAGGCTTAGAAATCTCAAGGGGTATTTCACAATGCAGCTGAGATATGGGTAACTCAGGATATGCAATTTCAACTTTAAGTACAGGTGACAGAGTGAAACAACAGGTGTTAAAACCGAGACAAAAACATCACAAACTTATATGACTCACTGATGGATATATACAGTTGGATATGTGCTTTTAAACTATGAATACAGACAGAATGCACAAACTAAGCTACAAGACACCGCTAAGACGCTACAGAATTAAGCTTCAAAAATCAGATGGAATAAATCTACAAAATGTACATGCTATGCTACAAGCGACAGAATTACAACAAACCTATAGATGCAAGGTATATGAGACAGAACTGTAGGAACCTAAGTTATGCTAAGTTATACTACGTGATAATGATGCAAAGCTTCTTATTTTAATCAAAGAGAACTGAAAGAATGCAGTTATATGAAAAGTTACAGCTAATAATTACCAGACAATGATGCAACCAGCCTTACAAAAAAAAGATGCAGTCCTGGAAATGCAGTGTGACAGAATGCAAAAGATAGAAATAAAAATTACAGCTAAAATGCTATAGAACAAAGCTACAAAATGCAAAATATATATCAGATGGATTATACTAAGTTATACCAATGACTCAAATTTAAACAAATATATACACAGCTTACAGATGCAGTTATGCGAATGACAATGGAATGGTAAAAATGACAGTTACTACAACTAATATGATACACAACTAAGATACAACTACAACAGCAGGCTACAACTTATAGTAGCAAATGAACTGAAAAACATGCCGCAAACTAAGAATGTTAAAAACGAAAGAAAACTTCACAGACCTACAATCCACACTACAGGATGCGATTCAGCTATGATGCAAACAGAACGAAACAAATTTAACACAAACAATACTTATATACAATGAGATTACTAGCATGCTTAAACTGAAATGAGATGATGAATACTGTACACTGGTAGTGATCTGCAAAACCAGCTACAACTCCAATGCTTACGTTACAGATGCAATTTTCATGAAAAACTTCAAAAGCTAATTACAATATAATGCTTATGACTAATGAAACAATTTAAGTGGATTGGAAAATAACAGAACCAATGATGCAATGACCTATGAACTAAAAGAGTTTGAAAGATACAACAAACCTATCAGATGCACAATGATAGACACATTTTTGTGTCTAATTTTTCCTCAATGTCTGTATTGTTGGAACTCTATTTTTGTACTAATATTGTGTTTTTATGTTTGTTTAGGTGTTTTTGGAGAAAATACCCTTGTATGGAAAGAGTTGCTCAAAAAGTGATGATTTACACCCCAGGATAAAGTATTAAAGGCACCCCAGAAATGCACCGGAAACGTCCCAGAAATGTCCCGGAGGAACCCAGAAAAATTACTATTTCCACCCAAGAATTAATATTTCAGCCCAAATTGCTAAAGGGACACCCGTACAGGATTAGTGGGAGGTCATCTTCTTTATTTGAAAAATCAAAATTGGCGGGAAAAGCTTCCTTTCAACTGGCAGAATTTTCGATCCAATTTTGAAGGTGTTTTAGGGTGATTAAATGGCTGAAACTTGGTGAGATTGTTCCTAGGATATATATAAACCTATTGCAAGCGTTCTGGTCGATCGAATTTGCCTAGAATCGGCTAAAAAAGTCATCATCAGAGAACAGGGCAGTCACGGGTTTGAGAGGATTTTTGAGGGATTCAGACGTGTTATGATGATGCATGGAGGACTCTAGCACACTTTTGGACCGTTTAGAAGACAATTAAGGTTATTTTTCAGCTGCAGACGCGTGATCAAACAAAACAGGGAAGAAAATATTTTTAGAATATTTTTCTTTAAACCGAATAATGAAGGATTATATGGAGTTATTGCGAGGGATTAAATGTTGCTGTTGGGTATAAATTAACTCCTTGGGTCGAGTGGAAGGGCTGTCAAGAGTTGGGAGGAGAGAAGGAACGCTGCAGAATCGAGAACCATGATTTCTCTCTGCTGCTGCTGCCGCCATTGATGAAGATGAAGAACACGAAGAACGGACTCGCAGCAGCAGTCGTTTATCAACAGTCTCTAAGACGCACACTCGTGGGTCGTAGTTAGTCGTACAACAGCAGTTATCATTTATCGTTCTTCTTGTAACAGCTAAACAGCGCCTTTGCAACAGTTATTTCTGTTGCGATTTTTCTGTTCAATTGTTTTACACCTTTTCATCATTTGTAAACCACTTTTTGAGAAATAAATAATTATTTTGAGAGCATTTTTACTATGATGAGCTAAAACCCAACACTGGGACGACGGAGGAGGCCAAACTGCATACTTGGGGTAATTTCATTAATTCTTTTTAAGACTTTTGCATTAATTTAAAATTGAAATATGATTTGAATTAATTGGTTGTTATTTAATTTGATGATGTATGCTTGGCTTAGGTGTTTTGATACATCATGCTTATGACTTACAATCAATGTTTTGAAAATCTACTTTGGCAAAATAAGAGTCCATATAATTTATGTTTTGAGCGATTATTGTTGAGAATAAATCATTGAGCCCTATGTTATGAAAATTGGCCGAATCATTAGTCCCAGTACCTCTCGCCCATTGTGACAAATATTGTGTATATATTTTTATTTTTAAATCTTTACAAGTCCGAGCAACGAACTTTTACTACCACTTTCAATACTATAACAAATATTGTGTATATAATATTATTAGGGGGTATTTGATAGACGCATTTATGTGTCTAATATAGCCCAATTGTATACATTGTTAGTACCCATTTTTGTGCTTATTATGTTGTTTTATTTATTTGTAGGAGTTTTTGGAAAAATAATCCCTTGAGGCGAAATGGGCTCAAAAATGTGGCATTTGGACCTCCGTTGATAGTATACCGGAAGCGCCCCAGAAGTGTACCAGAAGTACCCCAGAAATACCTCGGAGGAACCTCGAAAAAGTGCGGAAAACATCCCAGAAAAATTACTAAAGGCACCCATGTTTTGGTTATTTCCACCCCAAGAAGTCTATTTCAACCCCACTTGCTATTTGCACCCCTGAACTGGATAGGGGAAGGTCTTCAACAAAATTCAAATTCTTTTTTTTGGCGGGAAATTTTTCTTCTTCCCTGGCAGAATTTCGTTCGAGATTTTGATGGATCTCTTGGGAGATTAAAGAGCTGAAACTTAATGGGTATATGTTATATTAGTATAAGAAGATATTATGGTGGTTGGGATCGATCAACTTTGGCCAGAAAATCAATTCCCGATCAAAACAGGAGAGAAGAATATCGGTTTCATTTTTGGAAAGAAAATCACGTAAAAGATGCTGCATGGTTGTGGAGTTAAGACCAGATACTTTCCTAGGTTGCGTATCAATCAGTTTCTGAAGATTTTCAAGGAAATTAACGTACACAGAGAAAGAAATAAGAAATTATTCTCAAAAATAATTTTCTTCACTGTGAAGATTTTTGAGGAGTTATGGCGAGATTAAATGAGGATTAGGAGTATAAATAGGCTATATGGGTCGACTAGAATGGGTTTCTAGAGTTTGGGGTCGAGAGGAGGAGTGTAGAATCCATAGGAATTGAGAGAAAAATTGACAGAGAAACTGCTGCTGTTGCTGCTCTAAAGAACAAGGAATCGGCCACGGTTTCTTCATCCGAATCGCAATACTTTCTTCATCTTCGCAACAGTTTCTTCAACCGATTTGCAACAGCGTATTCAGCCACAGAACTTTATTTTCCGTCACCATTTGTTTCTTTGTAACAGTCCAACATCGTCTTCGCAACAGGAACTGCTGTTGCGATTTCTCTGTTGCATTGTTTACTCATTTGTAATCAACTTTGGAGCAATAATAATATATTTTGAGATGAATTACACCATGATGAGCTAAACCCCAACACTGGGGCGATGGAGGAAGCCTTAATTCATCTATGTGGTAATTTTATTTAATTCTATATTTACTTTTTGCACCAATTTTAATTGAATTAAGATTTTAATTAATTATTTGTGATTTCATTTGATGGTTTATGCTTATTCCTAGGGATTTTTGATATGCCATGCTTAAGAAATACAAGTAATATTTTATAAAATCTATTTTGGCAAAGAATAAAGTTAATATTCATTTTTTTTTTGAATTATAATTGCCTAGAATTAATTTCTGAACCATTTAAGAAATGAATTTGGCCGAATCCTAAGCCCCAGTAACTCTCACCATTGTTAATATTTTATTGTATATATTTATTTATTTTTTATTTTCTAAAAAAAATTATTCTTCACAAGTCCGAGAGTTTGAACCTCATTACTACAACCACGAAAATCTTTAAAACAAAATGGCGCCGCCGACGCGGACTTGTATATAGATTGATTTATTATTTTTTTAGAATTGTTTGTTCCTTTTTACGTTTCTTTTTGTCTTTATTTTGCAGGTTCAAAGTGAAAACTAAGGACTTGGAGAGGAAAAATCTTAAAGCGAAAAGCGAAAAGAGAAGAAAAAAAGGACAATTTTAGGATTAAATTTTTAAATTTTTTAGAGTGTGTGAGGAAAACTGTAATTTTTTTTTTTCATTTATTTTGGACTTTGGACTTTGAACAATTGGACTTTATTTTTTTTAACCCTACGGAAGGGTATTATTATTAAAAAAAAAAATTATTATATAAACTGTGTGCAGGGAAGGACGACGATTACTATATCGTCTCGGCCCCTCGGGTTCGCACACGGCATAGGAGTCGTGGCCCGAGTCGACGACAACGGTTCATCGCCCGTCTGGTACGGGAGGTAAGTCCAATCGAAACACCCGCGAATCTCCTGCAAGCGGGTTACTGTCTGCCTTAAGGTGATAATTGTTTGAGGACGAACCGGACTGTATTTATTTTCCTAGTAAAGGGAAAGGCCTGGCCTAAACAAGATAAGGGTTCGGATTTCATCACCGCTCCCTTCTTGCCCGCCTTAGGAAAACGAAACCTAACGCGAACCCAAGCTTAAAATTTGGAATAGAACGAGACCGATAGGGTAAAGAGCTTAATAGGAAACTCGTTCGAAAAATATTGGTTGCTCTTTAAGAACACTCCAAAGTTCATGATGGTTTCTGTGAGTTGAATGCGTGACTGCGCCGCCTTGTGATAGCGGTGAGGCCTTGGGTATCAAAGCTCCACTGAGCTTCCCTCGCCTCAATTCAACTTACTTAGACTCGGATTGATTCCAGAGGGGTTTGCTCAAATTGCAACGAATTCCCTTTCGAAAGATAGAAGCTGGTCTAGAAACAATCTAAGTGGAGCCATCATGCTTTTTGTTTGCTAGAAATCTTTAGGTTTGTTTTGGTGGAGTTGAGTCGGCCTTGTTTGTGATTGTGTATAATTCCCTTGCAATTAAGAATGTCGAGCTGGTATGATAGAAGCCAATACAATGAATATCGACCTAAATTTGAATATGGACATCATCAGTTTTATGACCATGGTGGGAATAGTAGTTGGGAACGCCAACCTTTTCAAGGTTATGGTTCATACCATAGTGAGCCCAATTACTATCCACACACGAATTGGTCTTACGAGCAAGAAAATCAGGAATATTATAGTACTAGTCATGCGTTTTTGGAAAATTACTTAAAAAACTAGTCCTGATTATGACATTTCTAAACCGGTTCAATCTCTAGAAGAAACCTACCAACAAATTCGAAGGGAGTATGACGTGCAGTTAGTTCAAGAGAAGAGAGTACACAACGGTCTAAGATATTCAATGAGACTTGTGAAAGTATAAGTGTTACGCTCAGTGAAATTCAAGCACGTTTAGAGGCAGAAAATGAACAGTTAGCTAATGCTGCTCGAAATAATCTAAATTTCCAAAATAGGGTTTCTAATTCTACCCTTGATATCAATAGTGAATATTTGCCTAATTTAGAGGACGAGGTTAGAAGTGGTAATACTACTTGTTTTGATAAGGTTCGATCTTTTTCATGTTATTATAGTGATGATTATGATGAGGATAGTATTGATGAAGAACATGAAATATGTAGGCATAGTGATCAGGAGCTTGTTACTCCGATTGAGCTTTATAATGATAGTGTTGTTTCTAGTACAAATCCAAATAATTTTAATAATTATTCACCTATTTAAAAGGATGTGGATTTGACTAGAGATACCACCGTTTTAGACGATGTAGTTCATGATCCTTTAGCCTGCAGTATGTTGGATAATCCATTATTTGATGTGCCTATCAGTGAATTGGAGGAGGTAAATATGATTAAAACCTTAGTTTATGAGCCTTTATATGATTGTGTTGATGGTTTAGAGGAAAGAGTTTACCCTGAGAATACTGTTTTAGAATCTAGCGATTTAGAAACACTAGTCTTAGAAGATGATAAACTCGTAGAAATGAGTGAGGATGAACCCAACTTAGAAGAATATATTGACCATTTCCAGGAATCTGATGACCTAGAAATTAGGGAAGTTGTGACTAGTCTTTCTAGAGACACAGAATACTCTAAGTTTGGGGGTGATTATCATTTCCGTGTGCTTTAACTCTTAGAAAGTACCCTCCTGTAGGACTTGACATTTGTGCCTCAACCATCTTACAAGATTATCTTCATACACGTTTTCCCGAACCTAATGATGTCCAGAAAGAAGCTCAGTTGTTAGAAACCCATCCTCTGGTTGATGAGGTTAGCCTAGGCAATAATACCAAGATTGACTTTGTTTTCCCACCAAAAACTTTTCTACCAATTGTGGGAACATATAAATTTCAGATGTGTCAATTATTAAGTTTTGAGACTAAACCTAAATGCTTTAGGAAATTAGAATCGACACATTTGCTTAAGAATGACCACTACTCTCACTGTGGTCAATTATGTAAGTCAAACCTGATTGACTTAGAGGATCCTCAGTTATTTAGGTTATTATTTTTTTGTGATTCTAATTTCTTATTCGAGTTTTTCCAAACTCTAGGACCTAATAATTTGGATCCAACCTATGAGGAAATGCATCCGAGGAAAATATTTTATTTAGACCCTTTCATAGAACCTGAACCTGAACCACAATTAGATATAAATATCTTAATCAGGAAACTAGATAAGGGCATGTTATTCTTGTTCACTTTCTTGGGTTATTGTAGTTTCCTTTGGTCAGCTCTTTTTCGTTTTGAAGACGCACAGTTATTTCGACTGTTACTTTATGGTTCAAGTTGACTAATCCTTCCTAAGTCTGGCTGAAGACTTTAAACTTAGCACTTCTTGGGAGGTAACCCAATATTCTTGCGACACGGTAATATCCTTCCTTATCTCTTTTGCTTCAAGTGGTAACAGTTTCTCCTTGTTCATGCTTTTAGTTTCATCTTTAGAACATTGAGGACAATGTTAGATTTAGGTTTGGGGGTATGGGAGAAACTTTTTAGTTGCAATAAATAAACTCCAGAGCCTAGAAATTTACGCCTATTAAGGATAACACTAACCAATCTAAGTGGATGGAAACATTTTTGTTTTAGGAGCTGAGGAACCAATCTGACTAGATGGAAACATCTATAGAGTCTATTCATAAAAGCACAGTGCTCAGGTGTTAGAAATAACATGATAGTTTCGCCATATCTCGTCGAGTCCTTTTCACTTTCTATTTTTAGTTTTCTTTTGTTTCAGTGATTTGGTGGGGCTCACGATTCAAGTTGTTACCATTGCTAGGGTGAAATAGAGTGATTGAGATACCCATTAAAAAAAAAACAAAGTTATGAAAAAAAAAGTTATGAAAAAAAGAAAAAAAAAATGTTATAAAAAAAAAAATTTGAGACAAGACCATTAGACCAAACGGAATAAAATTCAATAAATTCGACCACTGGTACCCTTGTATATGCCAGTTGTGTTGACCTAGAGTTAGGACTATTGACCACTGGTTCCCTTGTATATGCCAATGTGTTGATATTAGTCAGACCGGTAACTCAGTCATTTAGGATAGGTTCACCTTGGCAGAGGCCTTCAGACAGATATGGGAAACACCGTTCACTTTTCAACCATCTACATTTTTCTTTTTCCATCTTCTTAATCTTTTCATGTGATTAGTCTGACTCCGAGTATGATGTCCATCGTGAAACTATCTTAGTAGAGCTCTGTCACTTATATGAATTTTAGTATGCTTGAGTGCAAACTCGTATACAGCAATTGGAATTTCGCGTCAGGGTACTTCCTCCTGTAATTAATAAGTATGCCAACCAAGGAGGTTCTTTAGTGCTTTCCAAGATTTTTCGTAGATAGCTAGGGTCTGGAGTATTGGTTTTTGTGGGTACACCTCTGATAAACCCACCCGAGATTAACTCGGTCACTTTTCAAGAATAAATTTGCTCGAGGACTAGCAAATAATAAGTTTGGGGGTATTTGATAGACACATTTTTGTGTCTAATTTGTCCTCAATGTCTGTATTGTTGGAACTCTATTTTTGTACTAATATTGTGTTTTTATGTTTGTTTAGGTGTTTTTGGAGAAAATACCCTTGTATGGAAAGAGTTGCTCAAAAAGTGATGATTTACACCCCAGGATAAAGTATTAAAGGCACCCCAGAAATGCACCGGAAACGTCCCAGAAATGTCCCGGAGGAACCCAGAAAAATTACTATTTCCACCCAAAAATTATTATTTCAGCCCAAATTACTAAAGGGACACCTGTACAGGATTAGTGGGAGGTCATCTTCTTTATTTGAAAAATCAAAATTGGCGGGAAAAGCTTCCTTTCAACTGGCAGAATTTTCGATCCAATTTTGAAGGTGTTTTAGGGTGATTAAATGGCTGAAACTTGGTGAGATTGTTCCTAGGATATATATAAACCTATTGCAAGCGTTCTGGTCGATCGAATTTGCCTAGAATCGGCTAAAAAAGTCATCATCAGAGAACAGGGCAGTCACGGGTTTGAGAGGATTTTTGAGGGATTCAGACGTGTTATGATGATGCATGGAGGACTCTAGCACACTTTTGGACCGTTTAGAAGACAATTAAGGTGATTTTTCAGCTGCAGACGCGTGATCAAACAAAACAGGGAAGAAAATATTTTTAGAATATTTTTCTTTAAACCGAATAATGAAGGATTATATGGAGTTATTGCGAGGGATTAAATGCTGCTGTTGGGTATAAATTAACTCCTTGGGTCGAGTGGAAGGGCTGTCGAGAGTTGGGAGGAGAGAAGGAACGCTGCAGAATCGAGAACCATGATTTCTCTCTGCTGCTGCTGCCGCCATTGATGAAGATGAAGAACACGAAGAACGGACTCGCAGCAGCAGTCGTTTATCAACAGTCTCTAAGACGCACACTCGTGGGTCGTATTTAGTCGTACAACAACAGTTATCATTTATCGTTCTTCTTGTAACAGCTGAACAACGCCTTTGCAACAGTTATTTCTGTTGCGATTTTTCTGTTCAATTGTTTTACACATTTTCATCATTTGTAAACCACTTTTTGAGCAATAAATAATTATTTTGAGAGCATTTTTACTATGATGAGCTAAAACCCAACACTGGGACGACGGAGGAGGCCAAACTGCATACTTGGGGTAATTTCATTAATTCTTTTTAAGACTTCTGCATTAATTTAAAATGGAAATATGCTTTGAATTAATTGGTTGTTATTTAATTTGATGATGTATGCTTGGCTTAGGTGTTTTGATACATCATGCTTAGGACTTACAATCAATGTTTTGAAAATCTACTTTGGCAAAATAAGAGTCCATATAATTTATGTTTTGAGCGATTATTGTTGAGAATAAATCATTGAGCCCTATGTTATGAAAATTGGCCGAATCATTAGTCCCAGTACCTCTCGCCCATTGTGACAAATATTGTGTATATATTTTTATTTTTAAATCTTTACAAGTCCGAGTAACGAACTTTTACTACCACTTTCAATACTATAACACACAACTAAAATGCAGAATGCAACTAGTTATAAATGCCAAAATATTAAAAATGATGCTGTTAACTAAAAATTTAAACTTACAACTAACAATAACAACATGATGCAATTTTCTAACACATATATACAGAGAAAATACTAAAAATCAGTAAAATAACGAAGAAACTTCAGCTACACCGCTACCGAGTCCCCGGCAGCGGCGCAAAAAACTGGTAAGTCTGGAAAAGATACCTACAATAAACTGCAAGTGCACAATGTCCTAATACAACACAGGGCAAGCACATGTCGATCCTCAGGAACTAGGTGGGTGTAAGGTTGAAGATACGGTCTTACTAAAACTGATTCGAAACAAGAGTAACACAATTGGGGTTTTGTTTGTCGATACGGCCAGATTTTATCTAAGTAACACAAAATATAAAACAAGAATGCAGGTTAAGGGATATAGGGAAGTCGAATCCACCTCCCAATCCTATGCTAATGCAATACTGATAAGTGCATAATTCATATGATTTTAGTATTCATTCCATACTTGTTTTAGCTATTATTCTTGCATGTTTTCGTAATATTAGTCTGGTTTCTCTTATTTGTATCTAATAACAAAGTGCTGAAAATATCTAGGAATAGAAGTATCACAAGTATCCAAGTGCCCAAGTCCAAGAGAAGTGGAAAAAGTGCGACGAAAAGGAGCAAAACGCTCAAAATCAAGAGAAGGGCCAAATACCGATCTTAACTCATTGAAATTAAGAATTTTTCATCATCGTATTGAAGAGAATTTAAAGAAAAAAAGAATGCAAAAAGAATAAGGTCATTCCGATTTCGGATGAAGAGTTGTGGCCAAAACAAGCTTTTATTGAATACCGAAGAGAGTAAAGTTCGCGGACGGGTATTCACACTTTAATTCCGAATATTTCTGCTCGAATTTGAAGTTTGCGGACTGGGTTCGCAAACTTAGGTAGTAGGAAACGTGTATAAACTCCTTGGAAGGCTTAAGGGCACGTTTGGGAACGTTATTTCGTTATTTTGGGTCGGGTTCTTGAACCGAACTAAATACTTGGAGACCAAGTAATGTAAACCTATAAAAAGGTATCAGGTTATGTAAAATAGGATAAATTTAATCTCATATCACAAGTACTATATGAAAAACTTAGGAGGGGGAACCACCATTATTCATCTTCTTTGTAATATGAGTAGCTAAATCCTTTGTTGATTAAGGATGAATTCAATGTTCTAAGAGTGGAGCTTTATTAATAATAGAAGTCTATTTGAGCTTTTAATCATCATCGTTTGTTTTCATTATATCTAGGGTTTATGATTGATTCTTAGATTAGTTTGGGTGCGCAACCAGATTAGTCTATTGATCATTCTATTGCTAGTAGTGAGTTGAGCAATCCGTAATTGTCGTGTATCTCCTACACAAGTAGAAAACATGAGACCTTGCAGAGGGATTCTGTAAAGCTATCGTGTGTGGAAACAACACCAGTAAGTAAACCGAGCGTACTGAGTTTAACTGCTGGAATCAAACCTAAATTCACAACCCTAAAGCATTCGATTGAGTTACACCTTGTAAGCGTACCTCAAGGCGGCTCAGTTGAATAGAATCCGGTGACTAAGCATACCTGTTATCCGGTGATACAAGAAGTTTTGGGCATAGATAAGCGTACCTGCTATTCTACGGTTGGTGATGAATGATTCTAATGGAAGATAGATAAGTATTTTAATCCTGTTAACGCTTGGTAACGACGAAGGATTCCTTGATCATCTCTTTTCTTTATTATTTTTATATTTATCTTACAGCCAAAACCCCCTTTGTTATTTATTTTTACTTTTTTTCTAATACAAATAACCTATCAATTACACATCTCTCTTTGGGAACGATCTCTTACTAACGCTATATTACCAGTTAATTAGTGGGAAATATATTTATTAATTTGTTGAGCCTACGACAGCCCGTACAAATTTTGGCGCCGCTGCCGAGGAGCAGTTGCTAATTGATTTGTTATTTGTTTAGCTTGTATTTCTATTGATTTTTATTTTTCTCCTTCTTGTGAGTCGTCATGTTTCCTTACAGAAATAACATGTACGGAGCACAATATCAATCATATAATATTGGTAATCAATATGATTTTCAATCTCATTCATATGACAACTGCCAACAATCCTACGGGTATAATCAAAACCAACCTTTTGGTTATGATCAATATCCCACTGAACCTTTTGGTTATTCTCATACATATCAAAAACCTTATGACGGGTATGTAAGTGAGAAACCACAAGGATGGAAAGATAGGTATGCTTCTAACAATTCTTCTAGTCTGGCAGATTTAATGCACCAACTTATGGATCAGTCGAAACAAAAAAATCAAAACAGTTGGACGAGCACATCAAAAAGACTGAAGAATCACACCAAGAAATTCCAAGGAGCACGGAGAATTTTCAAATATATATGTCTCAACTCAGGGAGACAAGGAATGGAGAAGAAATTTGGCCTCAAAACCAAAACAATTCCGAAATTCCTTCGAGAGTCAACAAATGTTTTGAATATGAGCAACCTCTGGAAATTTCTTATAACAATGATGCAGTTGTACCAGCTCCGGATCTTAGTAATGATCATTCGCCTATTCAAAAAGAGGAGCCTTGGTATGACCGAACCATTATTATGAATGGTGTGACATACTCAAATGCATATCCACGTTACAATGAACATCCATATTACAATGGTTTTAGACCGGTTGATTTGAAAGAAGTAAACCCAATTTATCCTTCGTCGGAGACTCATGTGGAAAACCCTAGTATTTGCATCAATGAACTAGACTTTTTTGGGGAGGATTCTGATTCCGATGATGAGATTGTTGAAGAGATTGAGAATTAGAATGAAACCAAATTGATTGAAGTCGTGGAACACCCAATTGAGCTAGATAATAATATTTTGATAGAGGAACACGATATACTTGAGGTAAATAATTCACTTGAGATAATTGATGAGGATACGGTACAAGGTTTGTCTAATCCTTTGCATAATTCTATATCTATTGATCCTTTTCCTCTATCGAAGTAGATTCTAAAAGAGTTGTTAACCCAGCTTTTAAGAAAATACCTCACCTAGGATTGGAGTTGTGTGCCTCTAAAGTTCTAAAGGATTATTTTTCTTTTAAGTATCCACAACTTGATGTGTTTGGTTCGATAATTGTGCAGGTTCAAAAAAACTGAGGAACCTTTTGAAGTTTTCGAATTCTATGTTCTCCATCCACTTCCGACTGTAGAAAGGACTAAGATGTGGGGAAAACTTCAATAAAGTTATAGCTTAAATATTTATATTTTGTGATAATGTTTTTGTGAAGATGTTATTTGAATTACAGATTGTTATTTGGAAGGAATACCAAATTTTCAGATTGCTGGTGTATGGACGATAACAATAACGTCGGGCATTGACGATGTTAAACCAAGCGCTTTGTGGGAGGAAACTCATCGGTTTTGTATCTCTATCCCTTTTTTTTTTAATTTTCTTATTTTTTCATATTATATCTTGCATTCCCATCTTATATTTTTCAAGTCCTATATCTATAATGAAAGCTTTGACGGATTCTCGTCAGAAAATTCTGAATGTGCAGTTGTTACGAAAATAGCTCTCGAGACTTCATACGAAGTCCGATTTGAGTAGTTTACAACAACTTGTAAAGAGGACAAACTCATCTTTCTTTTACAAAAAGAAAATCTGAATTCAGAGTCTGTTAAGTTGGAGAGATAGGCCTGGACATTTGAGTTTCGGTATTTTCCATAACTTTTTCAGATTGCATGAAACAGTCAGTCCGGAGGCCATAAAAGTCAGACCATTTATTGAAACACTGTGCCCTTTTGAAACCTTATAAAAAGACGTAGGTGAAAAACTTTCGTTGAGGATGTTTTTCCTAGTTCCCTACCCATTTGTACAGTTTTCGATTTTAATTTTCTGTTATGTCAGAAATCAGAATTTTGGGTTTTGAACATTGATGACAATGTTAAGTTTAAGTGTGAGGGAGTAGTTGAGCATGTTTAGCGTGAAAATATATATATATATATATAAAAATTTTACTCTTTGATTTCTTGCATTTTTGAGACTTCCACCATGTTTGTTTACTCCTGACTCATCTGAGTCGTCTGGATCTGAATCATCTGGATCTGAGTAAAATCACCTGACTCATCTGGATCTGAGTCGATATGTTTGTTTTGAGTCAGATCTGACTCATCTGACATGGAAATAAGTGAGTCAGTGGTTTGGTCCCATGAGTCAGGGGTATTTTGTTACCTGACTCAAATGAGTCCGAGTCAGGGGTTATGTCTGAGTCAGAGGTCGAGTAAGATCTGACTCAAAATGGAAAACAAACGGTCTGACTGCTGAATCGGTCCGAGGCAGGGGTTGACTCAGATTCAGACGCCGAGTCAGCTGCAAACAAACAAGTTCTTCATCTTTTGGAGTTAATTATGGGTTATTTAGGATGACACTCTAAACCCTTTTAAGGTTGAAACAGTTCTTACAGCTATAGATTGAGTTCCACTTTATCATTCCACAATCCTTAATTATATACGTTCATAATTGAATGCGAAACTAAGTTATGGTAGTCGTTTGAAAGAGTCATCCTCGCAATTAATCATTACTGAATCACTTTTTTTTTATTTTTGCAGTTATATGTTTCTTTAAAGTGATTTGGTGGGATCCTAATACTTCCATGGATATTGTAGCAAGGTAATCATTGGTTGAGTTATTTAAAATCCCCATAAGACAGTTGTCTTACACTCATAAAGAGTGAGCCGGAAAAAAAAACATATAAGGCTCCTCTTCTTTTATCGACACTAATAAATGATAGGTCCGGAATTTCGAACTAATCATAGTCGATGAAAACAAAAACCTATCATCATTATATATCAAGTCAAAAAGACTATTGATGAGGTTCTTGACACTTTGATAGCAGTAGTATATGTGAAACGTTGTCCTTGTCTCCGTCGCCTAAGCAAGGGTGGAACGCAGGATCCAAGGAAACTATCATGTACTTGATGAAAAGGAACTTGCTCTTAGAGTATCTAATCATGTGGTCGAGTTAAATGGGTGATTCTATCAACTATTGCGCTATAAATAAGAGTCCTTTGACGACATTCATACAAGTATTATGGGTAACATCTTTCACTTTATTCAACATTTGCACACTTCACATTTCTATTTCCATTCTCTTATCTATCCATGTGATTTCAGTATGCGAGTGTTGTGGAAAACGTTGCAACAAGTACGATGACTATCTTAGTGGAGTTTTGCAATCAGGTTGGATGTCACACATAAATAATTGCTTATGTGTGCGGATTGGAATGTATGTGGGATACTTGCAGCTAAAGAACATATGCAAGCTAATTATTTGGCTTTTTGCTTTGTGTTTATCCTTAGTGGTTCTTCCACGGAGAGAAATTGGAGTAGGTTTTGTGGGTATACCTCTTGTAAGCCCTCACGAGACTATAACTCGTCTACTAGGGACACCTAGGGGTTTAAAGGCCTATTATTCATGCTAAGAGTAATCGTATCCTCACGACATGGAGTTGTTGTATTCAGGAGTATTTTTATTTAGTTTTCTCGAGGACTACCAAAAGCTAAGTGTGGGGGAATTTGATAAGTGCATAATTCATATGATTTTAGTATCCATTCCATACTTGTTTTAGCTATTATTCTTGCATGTTTTCGTATTATTACTCTTGTTTTCTCTTATTTTACTCTAATATGTGAATCATCCAAAAAGGAGCTGTAAAGTACTGAAAAGATCTATGAAGAGAAGTATTACAAGTATTCAAGTGCCCAAGTCCAAGAGAAGTGGAAGAAGTGCGTCGAAAAGGAGCAAAACGCTCAAAATCAAGAGAAGGGACAAATACCGATCTTAACTCAATCAACGATTTCTTATCATCATCTTAAAGAGAATTAAAATATAAATAGAATGCAAAAAGAATGAGGTCATTCCGATTTTGGATGAAGAAGTTGTGGCCAAAACAAGTTTTTATTGAATACCGAAGAGAGTAAAGTTCGTGGACGGGTATTCACACTTTAATTCCGAATATTTCTGCTGGAATTTGAAATTTGCGGACTGGGTTCGCAAACTTAGGTAGTAGGAAACGTGTATAAACTCCTTGGAAGGCCTAAGGGTACGTTTGGGAACGTTATTTCGTTATTTTGGGTCGGGTTCTTGAACCGAACTAAATACTTGGAGACCAAGTAATGTAAACCTATAAAAAGGTATTAGGTTATGTAAAATAGGATAAATTTAATCTCATATCACAAGTTCTATATCAATAACCTAGGGTTTACCCCTTTAGGGGGGAAACCACCATATTCATCTTCTTTTTAATATGAATAGCTAAATCCTTTGTTGATTAAGGATGAATTCAATGTTCTAAGAGTGAAGCTTTATTAATAATACAAGTATATTTGAAGTTTTAATCATCATCGTTTGTTTTCATTATATCTAGGGTTTATGATTGATTCTTAGATTGGTTTGGGTGTGCAACCAGATTAGTCTATTGATCATTCTATTGCTAGTAGTGAGTTGAGCGATCCGTAATTGTCGTGCATTTCCTATACAAGTAGAAAACATGAGACCTTGCATAGGGATTCTGTAAAGCTATCGTGTGTGGAAACAACACCAATAAGTGAACCGAGCGTACTGAGTTTAACTGCTGGAATCAAACCTAAATTCACAAACCCTAAAGCATTCGATTGAGTTACACCTTGTAAGCGTACCTCAAGGCGGCTCAGTTGAATATAATCCTGTGACTAAGCGTACCTGTTATCCGGTGATACAAGGAGTTTTGGGGATAGCTAAGCGTACCTGCTATTCCACGGTTTATGATGAATGGTTCTAATGGAAGATAGATAAGTATTTTAATCCTATTAACACTTTGTAACAACGAAGGATTCCTTGATCATCTCTTTTCTTTATTGTATTTATATTTATCTTACAACCAAAATCCCCTTTGTTATTTACTTTATTTTGCTAATACAAATAACCTATCAATGACACAGCTCTCTGTGGGAACGATCTCTTACTAACGCTATATTACCAGTTAATTAGTGAGAAATATATTTATTAATTTGTTGAGCCTACGACAGCCCATACAAATACTTATTCAAATTATGTTCTTGTTCCTTTCCATAGAAAACTACAATGGATAATTTATTAGTTAATTTCCCTAACTCACCCCTAATATAAGCTGTCTTCTTACAGTACAACTTATCACAGGCTCATTTGGCCAATCAGCTAACTATCCTTCCTAATCAGTTTAGCACATGTCTTCTTCCATTTAGGTTTCAGATGGATGATTTATAAACTAACATCACTAACTCACCCCTAGTATCAATTTTCTTCTTATAGTACAACTGATCACAGGCTAATTTGATCCATTAGTTGATTATCAATCCTAAATCAATTTAAGCACAACAAGAACACAACATGAACATGAACCAAACTTGGCAGTATATTATGGGTTTCATCCAAACCCTAGTTATTGAATTAGAACATGATGATAATTCTGAAAACAAACATAAATACTACAGCTTGGTGCACCGGCTAATCCTGGCATGAGTTTTACATCACAATTCTCATCCCTATTTATACACAATTTCCCTCCATTCACCTTCAATTCGGAAATTAAATGAAGACCCACTCACCAAAACGCATTTTTCCTCTTCAATTCGTCTCTGAACTTCATTAATTTGATGTTTCATCCACTGTTGAGAATAACCCTAACCTATCTCTCTCAAACCTAGCTTCTAGGGTAACTATTCTTGGTAAGAAAGAAGATAAGGGTGAGAGAGATAGAGATTAGAGATTCGATTGATGTTAATTAAGGTGGTTGTGTGCATAGATGGTGAGTACGATTAAGGGGAAGAAATTGATATGAAGGAGGTGGTACTGGTGGTTCTGCAGACGGATTAATGAGAAATGAAGGTTCTGCTCGATAGAGAAAAGAGATAGGATGTTAGGAAGTTGTATCAAAACTTTATATCTCGAGTGGGATGTTAAGCAACTGTGACATGGGTCATGGGTTTGGTTTTTGAGTTCTCTACCAAGCCCATGACTCGTTTTAAGCTATGCAAATGGCTTGTGGAGCGATTGCAAACGGATTGCGGAAGCTCTAACGCGTTGTTCCTTCGCGCTTCACGGCCTTCTCGCGAGAGTTTTGCATTGTCGCTATTTTGTAGTTGCTAGCCACCATTCATATGCTCTTTTAGCTTCTCAATTCATCCAAGCTTTATTTAGTACCTAAAAACACAAAATTAATTAGTACAAGTATTTATTCTTGAAAACAGTGAAAACTCCAAATTTGGGATAAAATATGATTTTAAAGCACAAAAGATGAGTTAATCGCCAATAAAAAAAGGTGTAGTAATATGCAATATTTGGTACTCATCACACGACTTGAAAGATACGTTAGGGAATGAAACAGTTCAAGTCAAATATCACTAACCTCAAGTGGAAGGATGATTATTATCGTTGTAGCTCCTTGCTTCTTCACATCTTCAAGTCTTCGCAATACTTGTAATGACTCATATCCTTATACTTTCAAGATAACCTATACGAAGTTGACTCTAGTACATAAACAAGTGACTCTTAACATGAGTTTTGATTCACTAAAATATGACAACCAAGCTTGACATACCAACGCTTGGTGGGTTCAATCGAGCTATGCTCTAACAATCTCCCCCTTTGTTAATTTTAGTGACAAAACTCTTACACAATATGGATAAACAAATTACAAGAATTCATTACACATACGCTTGATTCTCGAATTCAACAACACAATAAACTGCATACATTCAATCCTCAAAAATATTGATGTTGACATTATAATAACAAAGCTATTACTCCCCCTAAGGAAGATAGGTAGATATTCAATCCGCACGTCTTTGTTATACCACTTAATATGATATGTTACCCCCCCTAGTCTGTGCTTTCACTCTTTCGTTTAGATAAACGTTCAAGCACCAATGTTCTTTTCCTTAGCGATACCAATCAATATAAAATCAATGTCAGTATCACTTGTTTACTCCATATATTTCTTCCCTTTTTTGTCACAAAATGACAAAGAAACGAAAAATAAAGGACAACACGAAAAGAATCTTACAAATCTCAAATAGACTTGCAACCTGTAGAGTTGAGCACGAAGGTTCCACACACCTGTTTTGATAACCAATATCAAAAATCGAAATACAAGTAGTTTTATTTTGATATGTTACCAAGGAAACAATTGTCCGAAACAATTTTTCCACTTTATTTTAGCAAACCAAAAATCAACTAAGTGCCTTAGTTCCTTTGCTAAACCGATTGTACAAAAACAATCGTTTAATTCGATAAGACCAAAATAAAGATAACTCTATTTTTCTCATCAGGTTCTAATTATCCATAAACTTAGACCTTTCAATTTTAAACAAGACAAGTACTAGGTTAGTTAACTAGCATTTTTTGTTAAGGCATTCGATTAGACTTGAATAACCGTACCTCACTTCGATAAGTCTAACTAAGATCAAAATTAATTTAGTTTCTCTTATCCGGAATTGAATTGGACTAAACAACTCATCCCGCAAACTTTTTGTTTCGTTAAGCCATAAACAATTCATACAAACCAAATAAATCAACTTGCATAATTATTCACCTCAACCGGAAGCAATTGAAACAACATAGACATTAAAGCACCGCAATTGCACCGAAATTTTGTAAGCCTAAACAATTGATACCACATAATAAAGCAAGATAACAAAAAAAATTCTTAACCGGAACCAATTGAATCACACATACATCCATACACACATAGTGGAATAAACATCAATTTTACCGAAATTTTGTTAAGAAAAAGCAATAAATATATATAAAATAAATTCAGGCTTTTCTTAAACAGGAAAACAATTAACTAACAACATTGTTACCTCAAATTTAGCATCCACTTCTCCAATAAATTTGCATCTTCGTTCGGGGAGAATTGATATCGAAATATCATCACGTTGTCATCCTTATGTAAAAAAAAGAATAACAACAACCAACCTTTACCATAGAAAGTTTGAAAATCGGTTTTAACAATTGCAAGTAGGGCTGCACAACGGGTAGGGTGGGTAGGATATGGCCTATACCCGCCACCCTACCCGTTTACTGGCGGTTAAGAAAATATTTACCCGCCACCCTACCCGCCAAATAATGGATAGGGTAGGATACGGTTAAAAAACTGGCGGGTAGGGTAGCGTTGGCGGGTATGAGTAGGGTATGTTCACCCCTAGGTAGGGTGGGTAGGATATGGCCTATACCCGCCACCCTACCCGTTTACTGGCGGTTAAGAAAATCTTTACCCGCCACCCTAACCGCCAAATAGTGGATAGGTACGGTTAAAAAACTGGCGGGTAGGGTAGGGTTGGCGGGTATGGGTAGGGTATGTGCACCCCTAATGCAAGAAAAAGTTGAAAACCGTCGAAGCACATATGCTTTTATGCTAAACCAAAACCGATTCAACATATTGTGACTTTTTCACATATTGTTTCTACCATAACCCCTCACGATTCTTTGACAAAGCCTACCAACATGGGCTAGAACTTAATCCTACTAAATCAAAAAGTAACCCAAGCCACAAGGGTTCACAACATTATGAGATCGAATATCAAGGTTAGAAAACTGAAATCAAACATCCCATAAATCAATTTGCAATACACCATAAATATTCAACATGAAATCAAGTATTGCAATTACCTCTATCTTGTAAGGAATTGAATTGCAAAATCAATGCAAAAAGAATGAGGTCATTCCGAGTCCGGGCGAAGAAGTTATGGGCAAAACAATTTTACACTTCTTCGTATGGGGACCTCTCACTAGGATCGGTACCCCAAGTGTTACTTGTGACGGATCACAACACTAAAATATTTTTGACATAAATTTTGCATACTATGTCCGAATTCAGTGATTTTTGGCTCGTTTTAACCGTAAAAACAAGAAATATATGATCAGTATATATCAACATCATAAGCTAAAAATTATTGTTTCTACCAAAACCTCAAATATAGATAGAGTAAGTATGAGTATAGAAGAAAATAAATCTCCTAAAGATGTTAATTAGTCATATAATAACCGAGAAATCATGTGCTCAGTTTCATGTGCTTCCTCACCTTTTAAAAAATTGAGCACCAAGGTGAGTATGCACATTCTAACACAACTAGGTTGTGTTGTGTTGAGTTGATCCTTGTCTTGTTCTTCACGAGTGAGTAAGACAGAATCATCATTCTTGACCTCTTGCTTGGTTTGTTTTCTCTTGTTCCATCTATTGTTTTTCTTCTTTGACTTGTGATGAAGAGTGTCATTATCACAACCTTTACTAGTACTAGAGATTTCAGACATAGTGTCTTTCTTTATCCCTTCAAGAAGACTCTTGTAGTTATTGTCACCAACAATTAACAGTTGAGAGTCATTCTTGTGACTAACTTTTGGTCCCTTCTTGACTAAGGAGGACTTTGGGACCCATTAGGATCATTGTCCTTTTGAATATTTTGCGAAACACCCTTTCTCCAATTTGGAACATCAGATCTTGTTTTTGCATTTAAAAAGTCATCTTTCTTTCTATAATTTAAACTTTTATGAAACGATTTTGTCGAGTGATATGCAAAATTTGAACCATCATTATAATAATTTTTTCCTAACCTTAGGACAATACCGATCTGAGTTCCTTTGGGGAGCAATCTTAGCCAATTTGTTTGATAAAAAAGAAAGTGTTTCTTTTAACTTACGAATACTGCATCCCCATTCCACATGCCCTTTATTACCACAATAAATACAATGCTTAGTAACATACGAAGTGTGAGTTTTTCTTCCTCCTCTTCTTCTTCTTATCTTTGTTCAACTTTGTTGCTTCCTTGACATTAGCAGAAGTGCTCTCTTTGATTGTCGTACTTGAAGAGAATGATTGAACATGATTTTTACGCTTGACTGGTTTTACTTATTTACAAGAAATACGAGCATTTTTCGCATCAGTGGAAGCCTCTGGTTTAGAAGAATTTTTAGCTTTAACAAATTTTACCTCTTTTCTAATATTTGAAGCATCTATTACTTTATAGCCCAATCCTCGTGTATCACGATGATTTCTACTTGCTTATAACATTGAGGTTAACTTGTTTGAGTTGACATTGAACTTTTTAAGGTCCAAATTTTCATCTTCCAACATCTTGATTTTATCAAGAGCACTAGCTATATCATCCTGAAGGCGTTTTTCTCGGGAGAGATATTAACCTTCTTTCTCTTCAAAACTATTTTGTTGAGAGATAATCCCTGCATCATAATCAACAAGTTTCTCTTCCAATAAATGTTCTTTTTAAAGAGTAGCATCACGATATTTGTCTAAAATTTCTGCTCGAGAAAGACTAGCACTTTCTTTTCCTTCAAGATTATGTATATATTTAGAATCAGTATTGTTTGCTTCCTCGAGGCAACTGTTAAGCCTTTATTTCAGAGAATGTAACTCTAATGAAGCTTCCATTTTTAGAGAAACAAATTCAGACTTTGAGGAGTCAAGATCAATAACAAGCTGATCATTCGTAGCTTGCAGACAATATATATCGTCTCGAAGCTTCTTTTATATTTCTAATGCAAGAATTATTTCAGCTGAACATGAGAGAAATTTTTCGCTTAATTCGTTTTGATGAAATGTTTCTATTTTCGAAGAATCAATTTTTTTCTCGTCATCAAGAAGATTTTTTCATAGTCTGAATCATTGATTACGAATGTAGGACTTAGCTTAATCTCATCTTGAGAATATTCAGACTTATTCTCAGAAGAGCAAGTAGAACTTGACGAAGAAGCCCCTTTTAAACATTTATTAAAATCAAAACTTTCAACGTTTTGCGATATGTTAACTGAGTCTTTATTTAGTTTTAGCTCTCGCTTAACTTTACTTTGACTCATGTCTTATAGGTTGTATTGCATCAAACACGGATTGTTAGATCTTTTCGTGTTTGCCTGCTCTGATACCAATTAAAAAGGCGAGGGTACCCAAATATACCTCAAGCTAAAACTTTTCCTACCTATAAGTCTTTTCTCCGAAAGTGATTGTCTATGGACAGAGTCGAGACAATACAACTAATCGGTTTACACTTCGTGTAATCGTTTATGGATACGAGATCGAGAGAATACAACAACGAAGTATGTTACTTGATAAAAAGGTTCGGACTTAACTAAACACAATAGGATTTACTTATCAATATGAATCAACGTATGTGTGATTTACTTTAATTATAATAAAACAATTATAAAGTGGAAAATAAAAGTAAATGACACAAAAAAGTTTTGTTAACGAGGAAAAACGCAAATGTAGAAAAACCCCGAGACCTAGTCCAGAACTGAATACTCTCAGGATTAAACCGCTACACAAAATTACACTAACTTCGTATAGTTGAGACCAAGCAACTAAACCTATAGTTCACCTAGTTCCTTCTGTATTCCCAAGCCTCTAACTTATAAATAAGTCACGTACTTGGATCAATTCCTTTGGTTCGTATTCCAAACAGTAAAGAAACAACAAATCTGTTTGGTATCAACTCTCTTCATACAAGTTATATGAGTCGGACAAAGGCTTTTATGTTTATCTTAACATAAACTTCTTCGTCAGGTCCTTAGATCTATCTTATGTTCAATTACCAAAGTAATTGTTAATATTTTGCGGTCAACACTCTTAATCCAAAGAATTGTGTTGATGCCGGTCTACTCAATTAATCAGTCCAATTCTATCACAAGGATAAAACCGATTATTAATTGGATCCTTTTTTTATCGAAACAAGTATTGTGCACACCAAAGATTATGAACCCACAAATCAGAAATCTTCAATATCTTCTTCGTCTTCAAATCTTCTTAGATATTCAATAAACACTTGCACACAATCACTCGAATCTCTTGTGATCAATCACGCACAGAACGGAGTCTGTTAACAATGGATTATCACAAGATCGTCTTTAGAACTACAAACAATCTAAAGATCCCTGTCAAAATTCTGAACTAGTTCGAGTGAATCTTATATCAGAAGAGAAGATTCTCAAGCATAAACAAACTAGGTGCAATCAAAGTTCAACCACCGTTAGTCAATCAAATCAATGAAAACAAAAGATAAACCGCAATTATCTAGTTTCCCACAAACGGTACCAATAGAGCTTTTCAATCCCAAAGAAGACTTTAAACTGAGCGGTCGTAAGATATTTCGCCTAGTTAGGTTACTCTCCTCTCCAAATAGGCGGCTTCACCAGTAGCAGCACAACAAGAGGTAGTTGCTGTTACGAAGGATTAGTTTGCTAGAAATGCAAACTTCAGTATTTATAGACTAGGAAGTTTGGACACCAAGGAATTTCCAAAATCGAAAAAATTCTCAAGATATTCATTAAAGCACAAATTCGGTTTCCATAATTCCTGGAAATGCTCTGCCCAAAAATAATAATCGAAATCTCTCGAAAAATCTCTAATTAGTAAATGCACATTACTAATTCTTATTTCCCTACAAAATGAAATTGATAACCTTAATTAAAAGATTATATACTTATTTATGTTTCGACCCTGGGATTCTCTTTCCTTAGCTATTAAGGAATAACTTTGAACAATTAAATAATAAACATTCACAGCATGCGTTCAAAGTATGTCGACATCCTAACTTTGTAAGCTTTCTTTCATACTTGCAACCTTGCGATTTTTCACACTTTCAAATAAGTTTAGAATTAGTTCATCTGACTTTCAACAACTATGTGATTCGTCAAATAAGTTTAAAAACTACAACAGAAGGAGGTTTTAGGTGTAAAAACTTGACACTGGGCAGAAGGAGGTGAAAGGTCTTACCGTTGCATCATTAAAAACAACATTAACATTGTCCAGTATTATGCGTTCTAAAGCTTGGTGGATTGTATCCCTTCTTATCCTCTGAAATCACATAATTAACAAAATTACATCACAATTAAGAAGATACTGGACTGAATGCTACCATGTTACAAAAATTGACCATTTTTGATTTTCTTTTTGATTAAAATCTTAAAGAAAGTGGGTAAAGCAAAAAAAAGAAAAAAGGAAAAAAAAATAAAAATGAAAAGAGTATGAACATTGTTGGTTTTGTGGACTCACAATTACAGGGTTTGGATCGAGAGTATGCTTGATCAATTTCTTAGCATCAGATGAGAGCCACATAGGGAATGTGAATTCATCACGGAATATCTGCATTTTGAGTAAATTATGTCTCTGATTTAGGTTCTCAGAAATGGAATGTGAATGTATTTTATTAAGCCACTTACTTTCTCATACAAAACTGCAAAATTAGACTCTTCGAACGGCAAGTAACCATCCATAAGAACAAGAAGGATAATCCCGCAAGAACATATATCAGATGTTGAACCATCGTAGCCTTTATCATTAAGAACCCGACGTTAAGCATTAAGCCAAAGGGATATGATGAGTCTCTAGATAATTCGATATCTAGAAGATGCAAAGAAAATTCAATTCTTTAAATGAACGACAACTGAAAAGAAAATTTTAAAAGAGTAGTGTTACGAACTACCCCGCAGATTAAACCGATTGACAGTAGATCTCTAAGAAAACCAATGATCGTACAAAGTTTCTGAAGCACATCGTTTACAACATCTTGCTTATATTCTTACTTACCTCTCAACAAGATAAATAAAAATACTCTTTATAGCTGAACCAGAAAAGAATGATGTAGTTCCTTCTGTATCCATTTCATTTTCAGGGACGGAGAATGGAATTGACAACAGTGAGTCCAAAAAAAGATACTAAATCAAGAAAAATAAATTAGCCAATAAAGCTTAACGAAAAAGAAACACCAAATGAAACATTTTTTGGATTAGTACACCAGTTGAAACAGTAGCAAGAGCGAGGCTGCACTTGGTACCACCAACAAAAGGTTGCATATTCGAAACCTCCCCAAAAAATGTCTTTTTCCATTAAGAAATATTTGTAACTGGCCAACCATTTGTGATGCGACACCAAGCACACACAAATTTGACAATTAAAACCCACTGCAAAAATCTAATGGAGTTGGTCAGTGAGAAGCAGGAGCTGCTACTATTTTCAGCTAAAGAAAGTGAAACAAGGAAACCAAACAATATTATATTGTTTTATGTTCATCAATCAATGCCTAAACTGAATGTCAACTTAAAAATCACAAGTACAAATCGCACCTGCTTGCTTTAGTTTTTGGATTCTATCAACATCATGTCATATCCCTGGCTAGCCCTGAAAGGAGTAGTGGTGTCCTTATCTATTCTGTGAGGGTTTGCTTAATTAGAAGTGACTTAATTAGTAATAAATAGCTTTAATTAATGTTTAGATAAGATTAGAGATGAACGGATGAGATGATCTCAAAGTGTACTCATTCGATTAGGGTTTGTAAGAATGAGTATTTAAAGTGAAGTTGTACTCTCTGTGTTGGTGTGAACGAAAAGAGTTAAGTTATTGGTTGTCTTCTTGAGTGCAAGAAAAAGATTCGTCTAGGGTTCCTCCCATCAGTTGTTACTATCATAACAATTGGTACCAGGAGAAGGTTACGATCCAACCATGACAGGTCCTTCAGTCAAAGTTGTTGATGATCACGTGAAAGATCTGGAGAAACTAGTGGCTCAGCTCATCTATAGTTCCACAGAGGAATCTCAGGCTCGTACACTAGTAGCAAAACATTTAGAAGAATCGATGGAGACTATATGCAACCTTATCATTAAAAGCTCAACCACACATGAAAAATTGCAAGAGTTACTTATTACAAATACAGAGATTCTCTCTTACTTAAATGAAAAACTCACTATCCCATATCAAGAAGCTGAGAGCTCTGGCAACCCTTTCTTCTCAGAATCACTCAAAGGAGGAGAGATGAGCTACCTCTTTCATAACCACTCAAACTTTCAAAATCACAGAGCCCCTAAACTTGATTTTCCCAAGTTCGATGGTGATAATCCTATAGCTTGGATCCAAAAGTGTGAGAGGTTTTTCAGTATGAAGGGTGTAGAGGAAACATAAAAAGTTAACACAACATCTCTCTACCTCACTAGGAAGGCAGATTCCTGGTTCTTAGATTACCAAACTGGTAAAGATCTGATCTCTTGGTCTCATTTCTCTCTCGCCATCTGTACTCGTTTTGAGGATTTAGCAAATGATAATTATGTTGGAATTTTCAATAAGTTGATACATATCTCTACTGTTGATGATTATTATGAGAGGTTTGAAACTCTCAAAGAAATTACGTTAAGCAAAAATCCCCATCTTACTGAAGATTATTTCATCCTAAGCTTCATCAGTGGGTTAAAAGATGAACTCAGAAACACTGTCCAAATGTTCAAACCCACCACACTCAATGAAACCTTTCACCTAGCTAAATTACAAGAGCTTACACTAGAAGGCCAACATAAAAAGTTCAGATATACTCTTAAACATCAACCTACCACTCATTATCCATCTTCTTCTTCAAACCCAAGACCCTCAAAGGCTCCCACAACTTATCTACCAACCAAGAATAGTTCTAACAAAAACCCATTTCCTTTTAAACCTCCCACTGCAAGGCCAAACTACAACAATCCTCCAATCAGAAGGTTAACTTATCATCAAATGAAAGAGAGGAGAGACAAAGGGTTGTGCTACAATTGTGATGAACCATTTCAAAAGGACATAAGTGCAAGCAGCAACAACTATCCATCTTGCAGGTAGATGAGACAGAGGAGGTGGAGAACCATGAAGACTTTCAAGAAGAAGAAGAAGTTGAAGAAACACCAATAGAGACAGACATGAGAATCTTCTTACATGCTCTGGTATGGGAAGGGGCTGTAAAATACCTGCAGGGTGAGAGAGTTCTCCTTTATTTCTTTGGCAGACATCACAAGAGACTATATATTCCAATATTTCCTCTCTCATATTTGTCCAGTAGAAGTATTCTTTTGACCTCTGGTAGCTTCCTTGAATCCCAGAATGGCTCCCAATGGCAGAGGAGTGAAGAGAAGATAGAACAGTTTGCTTGACACCATTACTATTACCTACATAAATTATGGATTTATACCTCAACACTCCCTTGTTGTAGATGTAATCCTATACTGAGGTTGGTGAAATTATAAGTTTACCAATAATGTCTTGAGCTGATGTATCTTGCTCATATCTTCTACAAATATCCACTGCCCATTCTGGTTGAGAAGTAATAATTGTGTTACATGAAGAGCTAGGAATTATGGAGAGGGCATCAGCTGCTTTGTTTTCCAAACCCTTCTTGTACTTTATCTCATAATCAAAACCAAGTAGCTTCATCAACCACCTCTGTTGCAATGCAGTTGACATTCTTTTCTCTAAGAAGTACTTAATACTTTGTTGATTTGTGTGTATGATGAAGTGGCAGCTCATTAAATAACTTCTCCACTTGGTGACTGCCATCACAATTGAAAGAAGTTCCTTCTCATATGTGGAAAGGCTTAATGATCTAGGATCCAAAGGCTTGTTGTAATATGCTATTGTCATTCCTTCTTGCATAAGCACAACCCCTACCCCTTTAGAGCAAGCATCAGTCTCCACTATAAAAGTTTTGGTGAAGTCTGGCAAGGCTAACACGGGAGTGCTACTCATAACTTTTTTAAGCTCCTTAAAGGCCTGTTCATCTTCCACTGTCCATGAAAAAGCATTTTTCTTCAGTAGATCAGTGAGTGGTTTGCATATAATCCCATACCCCTTGAAAAAAAATTTTATATTAGCCAATTAAGCGTAAGAACCCTCTCAGCTCCTTGAGAGTTGTGGGTGTAGGCCAAGAAATCATGCTGGAGACCTTAGAAGGGTCAGCTGCTACACTACTCTGAGTAATGATGTTCCACAAATATTCTAGATCTTCTGAGCAAAACAACACTTGGATTGCTTAGCTTACAGTACATGTTGTCTCAAAACCTCTAAGACTTGTCTCAATTGTTGAACATTCTTTGTATGTGACTTGTTGTAGATAAGAATGTCATCAAAGAACACCAAGACAAACTTCCTCAAAAATGGTTTGAATACTTCATTCATAAGAGCTTGAAAGGTTGCAGGAGCATTTGTCAACCCAAATGGCATCACCTTGAATTCATAATGACCCTCATGGGTCCTAAAAGTTGTTTTGTGGATATATGGTACATGCATTATTATTTGATAATAACCTGATCCTTAGGCAAGTTTGGTGAATACATTTTCCCCCTTCATCTCATACAATAACTCATCTATCATAGGGATGGGAAACTTTTCTTTGATAGTGATTTCATTTAGTTGCCTGTAATCTACACAAAATCTCCATGTGTTGTCCTTTATTTGACAAGTAAAATGGGTGAAGCAAAAAGGATGTGACTATTTTGTGTGATTCCTGCCTTAAGCATTTCTTGAACCAATGATTCTATTATTGAGTTTTGAACATATGGATACCTATATGGTCTTTGATTTGGGGTTGTGGAGTTTTGTTTCAATGGAATGGAGTGGTCAAGGCTTCTGTTAGGTGGTAGTGATTTGGGCTCTTTGAAAACATCTGTGAATTCTTGTAAGAGGTCTTGAATGGGTGAGGGTATTGATTGAGAAACGGGTGTTGCTGTGACTTCAAAGAAATGGCCCATTACTCCATGAGTATTCCTTCTTCAAGAACTTCTTAACTGCCTTGGCACTAATCATCTTTAATGATGTCTTCTTCCTTGCTCCAGTGAGAGTAATATTTTTCCCTTGGTGTTTGAAACTAATGCTGAGCTTCTCAAAGTTAAATAGAACATCACCAAGAGTCTTCAATTCACTCTTGAATTTACTACCTTGCATTGCCCAAAGTAGTTCTTTGCAATGAAGAAACCTCAGATGAAAAGAGTTAAGTATGTTTTTTCCCTAGATGCTATGATGGTTCTTTACTACCTTGCATTGCCCAAATTAGTTCTTTGCAAGGAACTTTTCATCTAGGGTTCCTATCTCTTCATGTAATACCATTACTACTTCTCAACCAGAATGGGCGGTGGAGATTTGTAGAAGCAATGAGCAAGATATATAAGCTCAAGATATTATTGGCAAACTTCTAAATTCACCAACCTCAGTAGAGGATTACACCTACAACAGGGAGTGTTGAGGTATAAATCCAGAATTTATGTAAGTAACAGTAATGGTGTTAAGCAAACTGTTCTATCTTCTCTTCACTCCTATGCCATTGGGGGCCATTCTAGGATTCAAGGAAGCTACCAGAGGGCAAAAGCATACTTCTACTGGCCAAAGATGAGAGAGGAAATATTGGAATGTGTAGTCTCTTGTGATGTCTGCCAAAGAAAAAAAGGATAACTTACTCACCCTGCAGGTCTTTTACAGCCCTTTCCCATACCAGAGCATGCTTGGAAACACATCACCCTAGACTTCATTAAAGGGCTCCCAAAGTCTGAGAGGAAGGATGTGATACTGGTAGTGGTAGACACGTTGATTAAATACAGTCATTTTATTGCCCTCGGTCACCCCTATACATCTTCTACTGTTGCACAAGACTTCTTGAGCCGTGTGTTCAAGATCTATGGATTACCAGCATCCAATACTTCTGACAGGTACAAGATCTTCATCAGTAATTTTTGGCAAGACTTGTTCAAGTCCATTGGCACTAGTCTGAACCTCAGTACAGCTTATCATCCTCAAACTGATGGCCAGACTGAGAGAGTGAATGCATTCTTGAAAAGTTATTTGAGATGTATGACTAGCCACAAACCAAAGGCTTGGTACAAGTGGTTACCTTTAGCTGATACAACCCTCCTCATATGGATTTTCCTATTTCAGTCACCTCCTCAGTAGCATATGTTGAAGATTATATCAAGGAAAGGTATCAGGTACTCAGCCTATCAAGGAGTCATTACTCAAGTCTCAAGAGAGGATGAAGTACTTCTCAGACATAAAGAGGACTGATAGGCAGTTCAGGGTTAATGACATGGTATATCTCAAGTTACATCCTTATAGGCAAACCACCATAGCTCTGAGGAAGAACTTCAAACTATCTGCCAAGTACTATGGGCCATTTCAAGTCATTGAGAGGATTGGATATGTGGCTTATAAACTACAGTTACCTGCACATTCTAAGGTACACCCAGTTTTCCATGTATCTCAACCCAAGAAGAATAGAGGATCCTATGTCATAGCTATCCCTCATTTGCCACTGGTGGACCAATAAGGACAAATCATGGTTAAGACAGTAGCTTTACTGGGATAAAGGATTATCTCACGTAACAACGCCACCATTCCTCAGTTTCATATCCAATGGTCCAACACTACTACTGAAGATAGTACCTGGGAAGATGTCAGTAACATCGGGGCACACTTTTCAACTTTTTATCATTAAGGACAAGGAACTCATTTAGGGGAATGCATTATCATATCCATGGCTAGCCCTGAAAGGAGTAGTGGTGCCCTTATCTATTCTGTGAGGGTTTGCTTAGTTAAAATTGACTTAATTAGCAAGTTAATTAGTAATAAATAGCCTTAATTAATGTTTAGATAAGATTAGAGATGAACGACTGAGATGAGCTCAAAGTGTACTCATTCGATTACGGTTTGTACGAATGAGTATTTAAAGTGAAGTTGTACTCTCTGTGTTGGTATGAATGAAAAGAGTTAAGTTATTAGTTGTCTTCTTGACTGCAAGAAACAGATTCATCTAGGGTTCCTCCCATCATTTGTTATTATCATAACACATCACTGGATATGTCATACATGTATGCATTCATTCAAGTCATCCAACATACTTGCACAAATTTCTGTCTCAGGCTCCGACAAAATTAATTGTGGTCCACTGAAATTTGAATAGCAGAATGGAAACAACAAAAATGAAAATATTGAAAACAATAGACCAGTAAAAAGAGAAACTAAAAAGAAGACCCTATGTAGAGCCTCCACCAAAAAGGGTATAACTATAAACACAACCTACCATTAGAATCAATTCGTAGACCAAATCATTCAGCATCCCAGCATTGGTTATCCAAATCACATAACATGAACTAACTAAAGCCAACATTGGTTCAGTTGAGTTATTTACCTAACAAACTCCCTTGAACATAACAGAGTTAGATGTGCATTCACACCTACAAATAATCATTTAATGAAGCATCAACATACTTATCTGAATTCTAAACAGAAATGGGTTTCCATAACATCCACAATTGAGTTAATCTGCAAAAGATTGCATTCCCTATTATATAAATGTATTAGTTCATGAACAAACCGATTTTTGAACATTCTCCACTTAGGTATGCAAACGGGTACGCGTACCTAAGTGGCCGGACTAAGTTTGGGTTCGCTAGTATGCAAACCGGTACGCATACCTTCCAAACTTGGTATAAATTCCCGGAACTGAACCTCACGCCAGTACGCAAGACGGTATGCGTACAAGGTTCCCGGACTTTCACGAAAGCAACCAGTACGCATACGGGTATGCATACCATGGTTCCCGGACTTGGATTACATATACGCAAGTGCACATGCTATGCTTATATCCAATTGTTCTAAACTCTTATCTCAACCATTGAAACATTCTTGGAAGACGACAATAGTTGTCTCACACAAACTATTAGCTTCAAAACAATTTTCAAGTAATCATCAATACGAAATATTCCGAGTCTACATCAAATAACTGTCTCACAAAAATCATGTAAGATGTTACTAGGCGAATTTCACATGATCATGTTTTGACTTTCGCCAAGAATATAAGATGAACTTGGTTAATGAGAAAGCTTACCAACACCTATTTCGAGAAATATGTAAGCGAGTTAAACTCATCTCGAAATATCATATGTGTATAGTTGAAGTCTATATAGCTATACGACTTTTGTCTCAAATAGGAGATAGAGTAGATATACTTTTGAGTGGTAAATGAGTTCAAGTCTCCACATACCTTTTGTTGATGAAGTTCCAAAAGTCCCCTTAGTAGTTCTTCATCTTCAATCAATGAACGACATGAAGTCTAATGCTCAACTATAATTTTTATCCTAATCCGAGACTTAGCATTAAGTAGACTAGAAATCAAGACTTATAGTTTTGGCAACTAAACTTGAAAATAAGCTTGAGATAGCAACGCTTGCGAGTTCGACCGAGCAGTGCTCTAACAAAATCAATCACAAGACTAATTAAATTTCAAACAAATTACCTACAAATTTCATTCATTTTCATCACAAACAATCATACAAATTTCACACAAATTTTCATCACGAATAATCATACAATGCATACAAATTTACCTACAAACTAATCATAAAATTTTTATTCGTTTTCATCACAAATAATCAAAATTTCATTTTTTTTTCATTACAAATAATCAAACTAAACCCCCGAAATTCTAAAAATAAATTTAATTATGGATTGTAACACATATCATCTAAATCATCTAACTCATCTAATATCTATCATCAATTTTATCAAAATATCATCATAATAAAAAATCAAAAATAACTTTAAATCTAAAATTTAAAATTTTTACCCCAATCGATTTTGTGGATGGAATCGAACTAAACCACCCTCAAACGATCAAAATCTTGATGCTGATCAAACCCATGAGGGATTTTACGAAATGAAGAAGAAATAAAAAAAGAAGTCGGTTATGTTGTTGAAATTGGGGAATTTGCCGCGCTGAATGGTTCAGCGCATTGGCGGAATGATTATGCGCAGTCAACCAGTTTGAATGGTTATGCGTTGTTCCATTCAACAAAAATAAAATAAAATAATCAAACTGAAGCCTCGTTGAATGGTTCTGAGACTAGTATACTAGATTAGAAATGTACTTATGAGGTATATCTAGCTGGCATGGACTTCCAAATTAGATTTTAGATTAAAAGACCATATGACTTAGTCAAAGTGGCAAATTTATCACTTTGCTTGGTAGTTAAAAATTGGCAAATACATTTTTTTCTCATGCATAGAAACCGGCCTAAGAAAGCTAACCGACGTAAACTCGGTTACGCTTCATTCCGATCATATATTGTGGATCCATCGTATACTTTTTGTTTTTTGATGGAAAATGTGGCAACCGCCTCTGCTTTTCATTAAAATGAAAACTTGTTTACAGTCCGAACGATTACAGTAAATGGAAAAATATAAAAAGTACAAAGTTTACATCTTGAATTCAAAGATACCAATGATGAATTAAGTACTAAATATCCATAATCCAACAAGGAATTTGATATCCTTCTAATGGTTTCATACCATTTTGGTTGTTGATCATCGTAGAAAGTTGATGCTTCCATAGGGAAGTAATATGCCCAACTTCTTGCGTTTAATTTCGGAATTGATTGATCTTTTTTGTAGATATATTGATCAATACATCTTCGGAATGAATCGCGCCCTTGATAATGTGCTCGTCAGATGTGCAGCACCACCAAAAAAATGCCATAAAGGCTATCATAAATCGCTCTCAGAGTGAATAGGAAATTACAATGACAAAAACTTGCCATGTATAAAAGAAAATAAAAACCTAGAAGTCCTAAGATGAATTGTGACACAATTCTGTTTTATTTAGATAAAAATTAGGATTTACTAGTCTACCCGGATCCTAAATTAAATTAAGATCCGAGTAGAAAAACGAAACACGCTGATGAAAATTTACGGAAAAGATGAAGATAGGTGTTTTTTCTAAGATAGTTCAAGAGAGTTTTTCGAAGGAGAAAGAAACACGTCTCCAATCGTGTAATCCATCGTATACTACCCTATGTGTTTATAATTTGGTTTGCGTGTACAAAATGGTGGTAGCTAGAACATCGTCATGGTAATTCTTGCCATAAAATTACAGGTTAAAAAATGATCATGAGGAACTTTGTTTTACAAAACCATGCTCCTCATTGGCAATTTAATTAGGACACATATTGAAAGTGAAAAATCATCGCCTGTGACACACATACCCACTACTAGTAAGGAATATAATCTTATCCGTCCATTACTTACAAAGGTCAGTCATTACGGTCAGCCTCCCAATACGAACCAGCCGTTCGATTAGATACAAACCCTAAAAAAAACGGGCAGAGTCTTATAAATCTCGTATATATATATATATATATATATATAAGAGGCGGTTGCAGCTCATAACTTCTCTACTAGCAAGAAGAAGCTTCAGATCTTGACAATGGCCTCTTCTCCATCTTCAACTTCTCGTCGCAGTACTTGTTCTTCAGTATCAGTTGATGATGTAATGAGGGATATCTTTACTCGTCTTCCTCTGAAATCAATCTGTCGGTTTAAGTGCTCTGGAAAGGTATGCTTATCAATCCTTTCTGACCCTAAATTCATGATAGATTGGTTCAAAATTAACCAAAAGTCTCTCCCATGGATACATTATCAAACTATTGCTAGTTGTTCTAATGAATACGAGTCTAGAAAGGCATACCATGAATTACATAGAGAGTTTATGGCTGAAAATGAATATCTCTTCTCTTTTCAGTTTATCTTAGATAAGATTGGAGGAGACAAAGTGCAACTCTTAGGTTCTAGCAATGGTTTGGTACTTTGTTGTTCCTTACATCCTCAACATGTGGTGAAGTATCATGTTTGCAACCCACTAACTCAGAAATTGGTTACACTTCCTTCACCACCTTCCAAGGTTTATCAACAGAAAGTTATGTTGGAGTCTTGCAACAATAGAAGAAACGTCAGATGTATCAAACAATAAATATAAAGAAATGTATCAAACAACTCTACCACAAAAAAAATTGATGAGGGCAGAATCAGAGGTTCAACAAGCTGTCCTTAACACATTAGTTCGCGGGTATACTCTAAAGTAATGCTAAACCCCAACGTGCGAAGATGTGTCCAGGATAAGACTTCCCGATATAACTTGTATTAGCACAATACAAGTTACCCACTCTTAAACTCAGCAACGGGGATGGAAGTAAAACGCCGCACGAAAATAAAAGCAAGAAGATGAAGAAAAGACCTAGAGATGGTCGCTGCTTGTGTGTTTTGAAAAAAGATTTTCGAGTTGTATTTATAGGAAAATTAACTTGCAAATCAAGTTAGGTTAAGGTTTTTTCTTATAAAACGAGTTTTGTTTCTTGTAAAACAATTAAACACAAAAAATGAAATTTTTCCATAAATAAAACTTTAAAATAAATTATTTATCAAGTTAAAAAAAACTTGCAAAAAATAATTTCAAGCAGACACGGACTTGGTGCTTGGTACACGCGCATGGGCATGGGTCGAAACATGTATTTTTCGCCCCACCGCTCCACACACATTGTTTTACAACATATCCATGAGAACATGGTAATATAGTGGAGCACCTCTTTAGTTTTCCACAATGTGGGACTAAAGGATCCATTTCATTCACTCAAAAATGAGTGATTATCCTTAGACCCTTAGGTCATGAGATCAAACCACACCAAGACCAAAAATCATTTATTAAATAACTCATTTTCTCCAACAATCCCCACATGAATGAAATCTCGGTAAAAAACGAAAAATCATAGTACAGAAAATACCATTTAGGCAAAGGTGTCCATGAGGTCTTGAACCTTGCTTAGTGAGAAGTTACCGGAAATACTAGCTAGATAGTGAACGATGTCTTGAACTTCTAGCGTTTGGTGTAATTCTAATAACATCCATGCATGATATCCTCCAAGTGTTGCTAAGTTCGTGCTGTTTTTTCCATTTTGGCCCTGGACATATCCCGTTTCTCAAAATGCTTTAGAGAATCGGCTCCATTTTCATTGGAAGCGACCCACTTCCTCATTCAGATAGGTGAGTTCCGTCAAGAGTGTTTACTGCTACACCCCACTTCAATCTTAAATTGAAACTATAGAACTCATTAAGACTTAATTAAAAGTCATCCTCCACATGAAGTCACACTATCACATCAACACCATAGGGAAGGGACGGAGAATGAAATTCTATGATAGTGTTTACCTTTACCCACCATAAATTAGTTGTCTCATTCGAAACCTTGTTATTGGAATCTCCAGTCAGCAAGGTTGAGTATCCTTCATGGAAAGTTTAATTATTTGAGCCTAAGCCCCATCCCCTTCGATGCTTTACTAACTATCTCCTTGGGCAAACCTTTCGTCAAATGGTCCGCGATATTCTCCTTGGACCTTGTCCAATCTATGGAAATAACGCATGTGGAGATTAGTAATTTCAAAGAATCATGTCTTCTACGCTTATGTATAGACTTTCCATTGTAGAAGCTATTCTTATCTCTACCTATTGCAGATTTGTTGTCACAATGTATAGATATAGCTGGCACAGGCCTATGCCAGAGAGAAATATCTTCTAAAAAGTTTCTTAGCCATTCGGCCTCCTCTCCTGCTTTATCTAACGCAATAAACTCCGACTCCATAGTTGAGCGAGTTATACATGTCTGTTTGGAACTCTTCCAAGATACAGACGCACCTGCTAGAGTGAATATATATCCACTCGTAGACTTAGACTCCTCTGAGTCTGTTACCCAGTTCGCATCGCAAAATCCCTCAAGGACGGCCGGATACCCTTCGTAATTCAAACAAAAGGTCATTGTGTACTTCAAGTACTTTAGCACTCTATTAAGTGCATCCCAATGTTTCTGCCCTGGATTACAAGTATACCTGCTTAACCTACTCACAGCATAAGCAATGTCTGGTCTCGTACAATTCATCAAATACATCAGACTTCCTATGACTCTTGAGTATTCAAGTTGGTTAACACCTACACCCTTATTCTTCATGAGTTTGCAAGAAGAATCATATGGAGTGCAAACAGGTTTACAGTCAAACTGATTATATTTCTTAAGTATGGATTCAACATAATGAGACTGACTCAGACTATAGCCATTAGAAGTTTTTCTAATCTTCATCCCTAATATGACATCAGCGGGGCCTAAGTCTTTCATGTCAAAGTTCTCATTCAACATTTTCTTAGTGGTATTAATAACATCCATGTTTGTACCTAGTATAAGCATATCATCAACATACAAGCATACAATCACACAGGCATCCTTGACAAGTTTAGTATAAACACACTTATCAGATTCATTAATTCTAAAACCACTAGAAATCATCACATGATCAAATTTCTCATGCCACTGTTTAGGTGCTTGTTTCAATCCATACAAAGATTTCTTCAGTTTACAAACCTTCTTCTCACAACCTTTAACTACAAATCCTTCGGGTTGTTCCATATAAATTTCTTCATCTAATTCACCATTCAAAAACGCTGTCTTTACATCCATTTGATGTATCTGTAGGTTATGGACAGAAGCTATAGCAATTAACATCCTAATGGAGCTAATTCTACTTACTGGTGAATATGTATCAAAGAAGTCTATACCTTCTATCTGTTTATAGCCTTTCGCTACCAACCTAGCCTTGTATTTTTCAATAGTTCCATTTATATTACGTTTTCTCTTGAAAATCCATTTACAACCTATGGCCTTAGACCCTGGAGGTAAATCTACAAGTTCAAAAGTACCGTTTTCTCGAATGGAATCCATTTCACTAATTGAAGCTTCTTTCCACCACGGAGCTTCAGGACAAGTCATGGCTTCTTTGTAAGTCTGAGGATCAGACTCGGCTAGGTATGTAATGCAACCAGGATAGGTTTTCATAGTTTTAACCCTTTTACCTCTTCTAGGTTCTATTTCTGGTTCATCTTCCTCTAAAGGTAATGACTGACTGGATGATGTAAATTCTAGGGGATCATCTAAACATCTCTTTCGAGAATCACGTTTCATAGGAAAAACATTCTCAAAGAACTCAGCATCCCTAGACTCCATGATAGTATTCAACCCTATGTCAGAAATTTCAGAACTCACAACCATAAACCTATGAGCACTAGAATGCTCAGGATACCCTATAAAAACACAATCAACGGTTTTGGGTCCTATCTTATTTGTCTTAGGAGGAGGGATGGCCACCTTTGCCAAGCACCCCCACACTTTGAAGTAATCATAAGATGGTTGTTTACTTTTCCATAACTCATATGGACTTTTATCTGATCCTTTAAAGGGTACTCTGTTCAGGATGTAATTGGCTGAGAGGATAGCCTCCCCCCACAAATTCGAAGGTAATCCTGAACTAATCAACATGGCATTCATCATATCCTTAAGGGTACGGTTCTTTCGTTCAGCTACACCATTGGATTGAGGTGAATAAGGGGCTGTAGTTTCATGTATTATCCCATGTTCTTCACAGAAATCTCCAATAGGAATTAGATACTCACCACCACGGTCAGACCTAAAAGTTTTAATGGTAGCATTCAATTGGTTTTCAACTTCACGTTTATATATCTTAAAGGCTTCTAAGGCATTGTCCTTCCCTCTAAGCAAATAAACCTGACAGTACCTCGTACAATCATCTATAAAAGTGACAAACCATTTCTTACCACCTCTAGTTTGAACTGACTTCATGTCAACTACGTCTGAATGAATCAATTCTAAGGGTTTAGTGTTTCTCTGGACATTCTTCCTGAATGATTTCTTAGCATGCTTAGATTCTACGCAAATCTCACACTTATAACTTTTATCCAAGTGAATTTGGGTATGCAGCCTACGCTAGCCAGTTTATGCATTGATTTGTAATTTACATGACCAAGTCTACCATGCCAAACATTCGATGACACACACATGTAAGCAGAAGAATCATTCAATTTCACTTCAGGACAGGTTACATTAAGTTTGTAAAGACCCCAGTCTTATAACCCTTACCCACATAATCATTGCCCTTAGTTACTATAAGTTTTCCAGACTCAATTGAAACTTTAAAACCCTTATCATCTAAAACAGAACAAGAAACAAGATTTTTGCAGATGTCTGGAACATGAAGAACTTCATTCAATGTGAGAGTCTTGCCAGATGTGAGCTTCAGACCGACCTTTCCTTTTCCTGCAACCTCTGATGCAGATGAGTTACCCATATAGAGTTTCTCGCCTTCCCCTACCCTCTGGTAGGAGGTGAACAGGTCTCTGTTCCCACAAACATGCTTGGTAGCTCCAGAGTCTACCCACCAGTCCATCACATTGGTCACCAAATTAACTTCAGACACTACTGCAGAAAACTCGTCCTTGTTCTTTTCAACCAAGTTAGCACTATCCTTTTTGTCCTTACGATGTCTACAGTGAACTGCCATATGTCCAGTAACTCCACACGCATAACAAGCACCCTTAATTTTAGTAATGCTAGACTCTGGTTTTCGAAACATACCTTTCTTGGGAGGACCACGCTTAGAGTTACGATTGTTACTCTCACCTTTTCCAGCTTTGGAAGATCTGTGTTCAGTCATATGAGCTTTGTTACTCATGTCCCTTGCAGAAGACACGTTCTTATCTTGGAGCACAACTCTTCCACTTGAATTTCTTTCCTAATTCAACCATGTTGATCTCGCCAGTTTCATGTCTTAGCTTTTTCTTGTATTCAGACCAAGATGGTAACTTCTCAATTACCGCAGATACTTGAAACGTCTCATCAATGACCATACCTTCAGCAAGAATCTCATTAATGATCTGTTGAAATTCGAGAAATTGATCAACAACAGGTTTATCATTCGTCATCTTGAAGTCCATAAACTTCGCCACCAGAAATTTCTTGCTCCCTGCAGTCTCCGCTTGATACTTTGCTTCTAACGCAGTCCACAAATCATAAGCACTGAAATTTTCTTTAGCATGTAAAAATATACATCGTATCTTCCAAACCATTCATGATATGATTTTTCTCCAGAAAATTACACACCGCTTGTTACTCGATCACCTCCTAAGTTAAAGCTTCATCATCATCAATTCATCATGTGGAACAAGTACTAATCCAATTCATGATGGCTTAGATAAAACACAGCCTTGGATTGTCATCTCCTGAAATCCTTTCCATTAAACTTCTGTGGTCTTTCAACGTCGTTCTTTCCCATTGTTACAAGGAATATTAATGTGTTAAGATTTTTGGAGTCTTGCAACAATAGAAGAAACGTCAGATGTATCAAACAATAAATATAAAGAAATGTATCAAACAACTCTACCACGAACAAATTGATGAGGGCAGAATCACAGGTTCAACAAGCTGTCCTTAACACATTAGTTCGCAGGTATACTCTAAAGTAATGCTAAACCCCAACGTGCGAAGATGTGTCCAGGATAAGACTGCCCGATATAACTTGTATTAGCACAATACAAGTTACCCACTCTTAAACTCAGCAACGGGGATGGAAGTAAAACGCCGCACGAAAATAAAAGCAAGAAGATGAAGAAAAGACCTAGAGATGGTCGCTGCTTGTGTGTTTTGAAAAAATATTTTCGAGTTGTATTTATAGGAAAATTAACTTGCAAATCAAGTTAGGTTTAGGTTTTTTCTTATAAAACGAGTTTTGTTTCTTGTAAAACAATTAAACACAAAAAATGAAATTTTTCCATAAATAAAACTCTTAAATAAATTATTTATCAAGTTAAAAAAAAACTTGCAAAAAATAATTTCAAGTAGACACGGACTTGGTGCTTGGTACACGCGCATGGGCATGGGTCGAAACATGTATTTTTCACCCCACCACTCCACCCACATTGTTTTACAACATATCCATGAGAACATGGTAATATAGTGGAGCACCTCTTTAGTTTCCCACAATGTGGGACTAAAGGTTCCATTTCATTCACTCAAAAATGAGTGAGAATCCTTAGACCCTTAGGTCATGAGATCAAACCACACCAAGACCAAAAAATCATTTATTAAATAACTCATTTTCTCCAACAATCCCCACATGAATGAAATCTCGGTAAAAAACGAAAAATCAGAGTACGGAAAATACCATTTAGGCAAAGGTGTCCATGAGGTCTTGAACCTTGCTTAGTGAGAAGTTACCGGAACTACTAGCTAGACAGTGAACTATGTCTTGAACTGCTAGCGTTTGGTGTAATTCTAATAACATCCATGCATGATATCCTCCAAGTGTTGCTAAGTTCGTGCCGTTTTGTCCATTTTGGCCCTGGACATATCCTGTTTCTCAAAATGCTTTAGAGAATCGGCTCCATTCTCATTGGAAGCGACCCACTTCCTCATTCAGATAGGTGAGTTCCATCAAGAGTGTTTACTGCTACACCCCACTTCAATCTTAAATTGAAACTATAGAACTCATTAAGACTTAATTAAAAGTCATCCTCCACATGCAGTCACACTATCACATCAACACCATAGGGAAGGGACAGAGAATGAAATTTTCTGATAGTGTTTACCTTTACCCACCATAAATTAGTTGTCTCATTCGAAACCTTGTTATTGGAATCTCCCGTCAGCAAGGTTGAGTATATCCTTCATGGCAAGTTTAATTATTTGAGCCTAAGCCCCATCCCCTTCGATGCTTTACTAACTATCTCCTTGGGAAAACCTTTCGTCAAAGGGTCCAAGATATTTTCCTTGGACCTTGTCCAATCTATGGAAATAACGCCTGTGGAGATTAGTAATTTCAAAGAATCATGTCTTCTACGCGTATGTATAGACTTTCCATTGTAGAAGCTATTCTTAGCTCTACCTATTGCAGATTTGCTGTCACAAATGTATAGATATAGCTGGCACAGGCCTATGCCAGAGAGAAATATCTTCTAAAAAGTTTCTTAGTCATTCGGCCTCCTCTCCTGCTTTATCTAACGCAATAAACTCCGACTCCATAGTTGAGCGAGCTATACATGTCTGTTTGGAACTCTTCCAAGATACAGACGCACCTGCTAGAGTGAATACATATCCACTCGTAGACTTAGACTCCTCTGAGTCTGATATCCAGTTCGCATCGCAAAATCCCTCAAGGACGGCCGGATACCCTTCGTAATTAAAACAAAAAGTCATTGTGTACTTCAAGTACTTTAACACTCTATTAAGTGCATCCCAATGTTTCTGCCCTGGATTACAAGTATACCTGCTTAACCTACTCACAGCATAAGCAATGTCTGGTCTCGTACAATTCATCAAATACATCAGACTTCCTATGACTCTCGAGTATTCAAGTTGGTTAACACCTACACCCTTATTCTTCATGAGTTTGCAAGAAGAATCATATGGAGTGCAAACAGGTTTACAGTCAAACTTATTATATTTCTTAAGTATGGATTCAACATAATGAGACTGACTCAGACTATAGCTATTAGAAATTTTTCTAATCATCATCCCTAATATGACATCAGCGGGGCCTAAGTCTTTCATGTCAAACTTTTCATTCAACATTTTCTTAGTGGTATTAATAACATCCATGTTTGTACCTAGTATAAGCATATCATCAACATACAAGCATACAATCACACAGGCATCCTTGACAAGTTTAGTATAAACACACTTATCAGATTCATTGATTCTAAAACCACTAGAAATCATCACATGATCAAATTTCTCATGACACTGTTTAGGTGCTTGTTTCAATCCATACAAAGATTTCTTCAGTTTACAAACCTTCTTCTCAATACCTTTAACTACAAAGCCTTCGGGTTGTTCCATATAAATTTCTTCATCTAATTCACCATTCAAAAACGCTGTCTTTACATCCATTTGATGTATCTGTAGGTTATGGACAGAATCTATAGCAATTAACATCCCAATGGAGCTAATTCTACTTACTGGTGAATATGTATCAAAGAAGTCTATACCTTCTATCTGTTTATAGCCTTTCGCTACCAACCTAGCCTTGTATTTTTCAATAGTTCCATTTATATTACGTTTTCTCTTGAAAATCCATTTACAACCTATGGCCTTAGACCCTGGAGGTAAATCTACAAGTTCAAAAGTACCGTTTTCTCGAATGGGTTCTAGCTATGGTTTGGTACTTTGTTGTTCCTTACATCCTCAACATGTGGTGAGTCCATCTTGCAAGAGTGAAACAAAACAAATATTTACTTAATCATACGAAGAAATATATCATATATTCTACAAGAGTGAATCCATCTTGCAAGAGATAAGAATGAAAAAAACTTCATCAAATTTGGAGTATTTTTAGTCAGTTATAATTGGAAGAGCAACTTAGGTTTCCTCTTAAGTTACAGAGCTAAAGAGCCGGGGTTTGCATGGGAAATGCAGACAACTCACCACGTGTTCATAGGCGATGTGTGGTAGTTCATGATGACCATCGACTGGCCTGATACGTGGTGCAGCACCTCCGATCCTTGTACAAACAATAGGCACTTCTGGTTTAGTCTGCTTTAGCCCAAACTAACGCATGCATCTCTCTGGTCGCTGCAACTCGCACTCGTTGTAATGAATTAGCCAACTCTGGGCCTTTCCAGAAATCGCAGCAACAAGTTGAATCGTGTGTGTTGTATCATCAAATTTGCAGTTCTCATGTCATCCACACAAACTGCCAACGACTCATGTTCAAAATTACGTTTCACAAATAAAGTTTCACATAAAATACTTTTAACATCTACTTGGTGTTATAACTTACATCTTAGCCGTCGTAACTATTTAAAACATCCCTGATCCTTTCATAGTTATGGTGCATGCTGTCAGTCCTGCCCCCTTCCGACCAGCGACAGTGTAGCGGGATGCAACAAGGTCTCTCTTTATCAGGCCAGAAAGCGGGAAGTGTTCAAATATCCAGCACTGTACATGAAAAGGCCTTAGCATTAACTTTTATCCGTCTATGAAAACACAGGAATTTGACATAGTATATTATGAAACTCAAATTACTTTCCGGCCTGATAAACAAAGCAAAACCAGCTTGTAAATGTCCCTATTAAATCCAGTCACAGGCTCACAGCCAATACATAGAAGAAAAAAAACAATTTCTATTGACATGAGGAAACAACCAATGAAAGAAAATCAAATAGGAAAGGGACAATGCACTTACTATGAGCAAAACCAATCCTTTGTTAATCTCAGAAGCTCTATGTCCCTGAAAAGGAAACTTCTCATTTTTCCCAACTTCTTGTTGAGAAGAAAAGGATACCCTTCCATCAGAAACATTAGAATTATGTAGATGCTGGTTAAGCTGACAAAATGAAGAGAAAGGGATACCACGTTGACTAAAATTTCAGTTTACTAAAGATGGATTTTCAAAAGGTTAAGTTACCTCGAGGAAGAGAAGATTACAAGAGCTAACATGACCAAATTAAATTTATCAGCGATTTTTCTTCCAAAAGCTTCCATATGTTCTCTAGACAAAAAGAAAAGAGAGGGAGTATGTTTGTTGATCTTGTTTCGCTATTTGGATCAACTAATAACTCTGATCTAGCTACTAATGTCATCCTCTACTGTTTGATTTAGAAGCGGAAAAGGAAAACAGACTAGTGTGAATCACTTGGTTGTAAGGTAAGGGTTAAGGGCACCCACTCATCACATAACCAACTAAAGAATTTCCATTATCATGTGGATGATGGAGAACTTGAATCAATGGGGGATTCAGAAAGAAGAGAGACGGATTGAGAAAGGCTTCGAGGAGACGAGGAATGGAAATGCAAGAAATAAACTTTTCCTGTTTTCAAAGTTCATGTCTAGTCTTTTCATAGTCATTACTATTGTTTCAAGCTAAGGGCATATCTAGTCTTCTCGAGACTCGAATCCATCACCTTCTTTCTTCGACTAGTCTTTATCCCACTTCAATACCAGTTAAATAATATAAAAAAATGGAAGAAAAAAAGGTTTTACCTTGAATTTTTTTAACAAAAAATACAAGTTAAAAGGCGAATAATACCAAGACCGACCAAAGTGAAAGTAACGCTACAAAAGAAGAAGAAGAAAGTGACACAAATTTTACTTTGTTGTCCGACGTTTTCTTTTCTTATTACTTCTAAATTGCCAAGGTCCTTGTAGCTAGCCTGTGTTTTCTCTTTGCTTTGTGCTTCTTGCCATTGACATGGTCAATCAAACTTTGTTCAGATGTCATACTGACATCGCAGATATCAGATGTCATACTGACAAGTAAATTCCTTGTAAGGTGCCTTCTTTGGATTACTTGGAATACTAGCTATTAATGGATTAGCTTCGAGTACTGATGATACCTCATTCTCTTTGTGCTTATTTCCCGTGAATGGGCGTGAAGATCTAGTTCACTTTTAACACTCACCTGGCACAGATCACAAGTCAGTTCCTTCTGACTTGTGATCACAACAGTTGAACCATAGGGCACAACAGTTGAACCATAGGGCATGCCCAGAATATTCACAAAATTTAAGCAAGATTAAACGACATCCCTATAATGATTGACAGAAGAAAAATAAGCCAAGTCATTTCAACTCTTGAGTAACCAACATACAACAGTTGAAATCTTATAATAAAATAGATCAAATATTCTGAAAGAAAAAATCCATCTTGCAGGAGTTGAGAATGAAAAAAACTTCACCAAATGAAAAAAACTTCACCAAATGAAACCAGTCCACTGACACCGAGAAAACAGAACCATTTTCTGTTAACATGAGAAAACAACCAAGGGGAAAAAAGAAAGAAAAACAGGAAAGGGATGATGATGCATGCACTCACTATTTCTCGTTGAAGCTTTAACTCTCTCTCAATGGCTAACTCTTTCTTCACCTCTGCTTCTAGTGTTTGCAATCTCATCATTTCTGCTGCTATAATTTCCTCTATAATTCGTTCTTTTTCTTGTTCTCTTTGAATCATTTCAAAAGGATTTGAAGTTGGTATCGGTTCTGAAATTCTTGCCCCATTCATTGCATAACCACCACCTAGAGGAATTATATTATTATGATCACGCGGTGGAAAACTTGCCCCGTCCATGGCATAACCACCTAAAGAGATTATATTATCATGTGATGGAAAACTTGAACCCATGGAACATGCAGCGAGTGAGAGAGGAGAGACAACTTGAGAATGGTTTCGATATGAAATGAAGCAGAAGAGAGAAATATAAAGATGATTTGGTATAATCACTCCAGTGTAATTAATACCCTTAATTAGTCTCTCCTGTTTTCAAAGCTCATTCTCTAGTCTTTTCATATTCTTGTTTCTACTAGCCAAGTGCATGCAGATCTAGTCTTTTCGAATCCATTTAACAATCTAAACTAAGATACCGACTAGTCTTATCCAACTCAACTGGGACAGACTACTCGATACCGCTCCAGAATGTTTATTACCTTTGACATGGTCAAAAGTACTTTTCGTATGGGAAATGCCAGGAATTTACATGGCCATCGATATCGATCCTGAACTGAACTGAACTGAAGGGATGATTGGTTATTGCTATGGAATGGGCTTACAGTCTGGGGCTTAAGTGTTTTCTGCTTTTCTTTCGGTATAGCCGAGCAGAGACAAAACATAGGCCCATTTTTAAATGTGAAAACTACACTCGCATCCATTATTAAGATTTTCGCCATTGAAAAACCCACGGTTTGAAAAATTCACCGTCGCACCCATTTTTTAAGAAAAAATTAATCGCAAACCCATATTTTCTGAAACTGTATTTTTTTTTCTTATTCTATCAAAGAAGACGAGATAGAGAGAGGAGATCTCCTTTCAAAATTAAAAACCTCTGTAGTGCAGAGCCGAGATTTGACCTTAGAGTTTTCTTTTTTAGGTTAGTCCAATCTCAATTTCGCTTTTATGCTTTTTAGGTTTTTGATTTGTGCTTTGAGCAGCTAGAGTCACGAACTGAGATAAACAGGAGGCTGAGGTTTGAGCGGAGAATTGAGAGACTGAAGAACTTTGAGCAGAGTCACGAACAGACGTCATGTACTAATTTTTCTCATCTCGGTGAAACCCTTGTTTGTTTGTTTTCCTGATTTATTTGGAGTTGTTCTAATTGTTGTTTGTACATAGATTGAGCATAATTACAGAGTCAATTTAATGTAATGGCCATTTCCCGTGACTTAGGTATGTATGGATCTTTCATACCAGATCTCTCTTTTTTGGCTATAATACAAGTGTTCAAGGTTTGATTTCTCATCAATTCAATCAACAAAAGGAAACAGTATTGATCAATTCCTGTTTGATAAAATACCTCAGAGAACTGATTGTCAAGTACCTGAAATTAGATTGTAGTTTTAGGATCATTTGATTATAAAGAGGTTTTGGTTACTGGGTTTTTAGTTTAGAGAAATCACTTAATGTTGTGAAATCCTCGTAATATCTAGCAAATAGTTTTGATTGCTGGGTTTTGTTTCGTTTTAGAGCAATCACTTACGTCAAGTTTGATCAATTTTTGTTTCCAAAAAGTACATTTACCCTTGGTATTATAATAGGACCGCCCGGAATTATATTTAAGCCAAAAAGTAGTCGGGTTAAGTTAGAATAGTTGGATGAAAATAGTACAATATAGTCGGATTAGTGCAGTTTTAAGTTGTGAAATTGTTGGAGGCTTGGAGCATATCAATCTTTGCAGTATGTATGAAAAAACATATAAAAAAAGAAGAATAGCCATTGAGTCTATTTTCCTTTCAAATTCATTTAGCATTTGGTCTTTCTATATCTTGTTTTTTTAAGCTAATACATGGGTTCAATAGTTGCTGCAGCGAAATTCTGTGGAGGGTTTGAGGAGAGGCTCAAAGCTGTCCTGAAGGAAGTCTCTACTTCCAATAATCTTATTTATTGATGAGATGCACAGTGTTGTTGGTGCAGGTTTTTGCTCTTTCTTTATTGGCCTCTAAATAGGAAACAACACAAAAACCCAAATGCCCCAAATTCCATAGGGAAAGGATAAACCACAAAAGATGTTACCAAATGGCTTTTGGACTTCTGGTTTCTAATAGACTTTTGTTTTGTTTTGTTTTTTTTATGCTGGTGTTGCAGCTTGGCATCATCATGTCAAGATTCATCGATAGCTCTTTTTTTAGCTGGTCAAGGAACATGTTAGGAAGGGAACTGCCTTCGGTATTCTCAAGTGCTATGGCTCCTTCGGCGGTAAGAAAAAACTAAGTTTGTTTTATACTGCAAATTCGTTGAAGAGTTCATTTTCCTACTAGAGTTGTTCTTAATTATGACTACCATGTATTATTTCAATTAGCAACTTCCGTTGATGCTTGAGAGTAACTAGCACATTATGATTGCCATGTGTTATTAAAAGTACAACTTGTATGTTTTAGATTGTGCCCACATTTTTTTGGAGTTCTCTTACAACACTAGGCATGGTATGTTTCTGTGGACCAGTGAAGTGAGTTAGAAATGGTGGTGTTGACGTTGGTTTCAATGGGTTATGCATTTGAAAAAAATGGAGCTAAAAGGATACTGCAGTGGCAAGGCAAAGAAGATGGAAGTGCAAATGGGTTTGGTGTGCATGTGACGTGCACTTAAAAGAAAATGGAGGTGTGAATAGTGATGCATAACAGGTTATGCATCTACAAAATTTGTTGCATAACTTGTTATGCATTCTCGAAATTGGTTGCATAACTTGTTATGCAGTCCAGAAAACGGTTGCATAACACGTTATGCAGCTTCTTTTTTCTTAGTATTGAAACCAACAAAAAAAAGGCTGCATAACTTGTCATGCACCTACAATGATATCTACCTAACATATTATGCAGTCGTGAAAATGGATGCATAACCTGTTATGCATCCGAAAATATGACTGCATAATGCATTATGCATCAAGAAAATTATTGCACAATCTTTTATGCATCGAGAAAATAGATGCATAACCTGATATGCATCCGTAAATATGGATGCATACTGTATTTTGCATAATTTTTTTATGTACGCACTAAAATCAACCAAAACAATGGTTACATAACTTGTTATGAATGCACAACTTTGTTATCCAAATGCATAATTTGTTATGCAGTTGAGAAAATTGTTGCATAATTCGTTATGCGTCTGCAGAATGTGTTAAGCATTTTTTTTGTGGCTGCATAGTAGTTATGTATCAAGTTTTCGAAAAATTTTCCTAAAATGATGATCACCTCCGATTTTTTCGTGAAAAACAAAAATTGGATATTCTTGTTTGTACTCGTTGCGTAGCTCTCTTAAAAAGATTTCCAACGATGTAAAATTCCAAGGTGCGTATTTTTAGATATGTTATATCCAAGTTGCGTTGTCAATTATACCCCTGATGCATAACCCATCATGCGGATGCATAATCTGTCATGCAGACATTTTTAATAATTTCATATAATTATGGGTGTCACGGTACCTAAAATTAATTGTGGGCCTAACAATGTAAATATTATTTTTTTGGGTCTCCCCCTAATTTTCCCTTTTTAAATCCCGCCCCCAGAGTTTTAATTTTCAGACTCCCTTCTAGGGAGGGGTGAGCATTTTATCCGTAATCCGCGGATTTAACCGGGACCAACCGTATTTTTGCGGATGGATGTCCGGACCGTTCGTTAAGGGGTTGGACGCGGAAGAGATTTTTGAAATCCGACGAATAACGGATTGGGCTCGGATGCATCCATATCCATTAGATTAAGCGCATTTATACAGTTTCTAAAAAATATATAGATAGTTTTCAAATTTTTAGGGTGTTTGCTTGGAGTGTTGTCTATGCCACTTCTATATTTACATACATGTATAAAATGTGTAGGTTCTATAAGAAGTCATCTATATATGATTTATTTTTACATTATAAAATTTAACTTACACAAATCCATTGGATTATGCGCACCCGATCCGTTCATCCGTGCATCCAATCCGTTGGATGTTGGATTGGATGCGGATGCCAAATTTGAAATTCGTAGTGTATTGGATTGGATGCAGATGAGGTAAAAACCGGTCCATACCGGCCCATGCTCACCCCTGCTTCTAGACTCAATTTAAAAGCGTAAATGATAAATTCATTTAATTGGGGGCCCAAAAACAATTAGAGGCCTCACCTAATTTATACCCACACCAAAAATTATAGGGGTTCTAAAAGGTGGTGAAAATGCTATTATGCCCTTCTCTAATAACTAAATTTAAAATCTTATTAACCCTTAACCCTATGTCCCCAATTTCATTTTCTATCTAAACCAAAAACTCTTCCTCTCCTCCCCTCTTTCTCTCTCTGCTCTCTCCATCTCCATTAACGATCCAGAGGAAGTAAAAAAATTCAAACGATTCATCGTAGTAATCGTCGATACGAAAACTTTAATCGACGATTAACTTCTTCTACAAGCATGGCACGTACCAAGAAGACTGCTAGAAAAGAACTCCAGGTCCCTAATCTCGTCGAGACAGTTATAGCTAGGGTTTATTCAAGAACCATGCTGAAATCAAATCAGGTGGAATCGGAGCAAGGTATGGCTCCAATCAGAAGGTATGTGAACTAAAACCCCCTAATCTAACTTGGGTTTGCGTTTAATTTGATATGTTGATTGAAAAATTAGGTTTTTAACCGCAAAATTGCAGTTACAGTTCTAGGGTCGTCAATGTCGATGTTTTTGTCCCATAACGATTTTTCATTTGCATGTTCGTATTATGAAAAATCGTTAACGTATAGGCTGAAGGAGATAACGACCCTAGAACTTGGTTTGCAAATTTTTTTTCCCTAATTTAGAGTCGTCGATGAAGTCATTACACTGTTGACGATTCTTGATGACGACTCGTTTTATAACTCAACGACTCTTTACTATACAAAACTACTTCTTTGTCCAAAATAATGAAGGGATCGTCAATTACAATCTCTAAACCATTAAGGATTCTTTGGTGATGACCCTTTTCTAAACCCTAACGACTCTATAAGATAAATAACTACCATTCTATCCAAAAAATTGAAAGGGTCGTCATGTAGAAGCAGTAGAGTCGTCATTGTGTAGTTGAGAATCGTCATCGGATGATTTAGAGCCGTCATTTGTATTGAAGGGTCGTTTATGTTTAAAAATTTCTTACTGACGACCCTTGTTCTCTAGACAATAAAAATGATGTCTCATTGGTTACTTTTTTTTGTCTTTGGAGTATTGTAGCAAGACGAAAGATAAGAATCCCATGGTATCTCCCAACGCTCAGGCCGACGCTCTTTCCAACGGATCTGATATGGCGAGAGTAAATTTGTCAATCAAAAGGATGTTCATCAAAAATTATTTCTTTGGTTATTTTTATTCAACAACGCTAACTTATGAACAAATTGTTTTTCCAGTACTCTTTGGGTCGCAGCCAATACAAATTTAAGTACGACAAGGAGTTTTTGCACGAGGACTGCTATCGTCTCTTGAGGGAAAGTACCTGGAAATTCGTCACATGTGTTTAAACTCGTTTAGGTGTTCAAGCGCAATGTATTGAACTATTTTTGTCTTTTTCTTCGATTTTATTTCATAGTACATGTATGTTTTTTCGGATTCAATAAAATGAGTTCAAATATTTATTCAGTAAATATTCCCAAAACGGGTCGTTAGGGATTTAAAATATACGAGTGACGACTCTTAAGGTAATTTGAAATTTTTGGTAGGAGAAAGACTTATTAACGACTCTAGATGTTACTCCACGCAGAGACTTTTGGATAACAAAGTCGTCAACAAATAAACATAAATAATGACGACTCCTTTGATCTGCAAGAGTCGTCACTTTGTTAATTTGTCTGATAACGACCCACTTAGCAGTTAATAAGAATTAAATTCACCTAATGTGGTTGAGTCGACCAACGGAAAAAAATTCAAAAACTTGGCAGTTGGATCGTTCAATTCTATAAATAGAGACCCATATGTCACCTCTTCCTCACCCAAACCATAATTCTCAACTTTCTTTTCCCCTTCTCATTTATTTATCATCCAAGAGGAAAAAGAAGAGATACACCGTGACTACTCCCTACACTTTCGAAGAGAATGGCGCCACTGTGAGAGCTTGGTTGACACTCCAAGACCACTTTGAAGGTCTAGGAAAAGACATTGATCAAACATCTGATGCTTGGTGGAACCGTGTATTCATCGTTTTTGTGGAGTTGGACGGAAATTGTAACTCAAGATCTTTGAAACTCGTCAAGGAATGGTTCGAGGAGATATTCGTAGAATGTGAAGCTTTCGAAAAAGAATTGAAAGTCGTATGGGAAGTCTTACCCAATATGTTGGGTGCTATAAGAGTAAGTATTTAAACAAGAGGTAAAACTAATCCCAAGTTTTGAATGATATTAACTGAGCATATTATTTTTGTTTTGCGTTTTCAGTTGGGGAAGGCGTATGCCCGATATGAGGTGCTTCGTGGGAAAAAGTTTGAGTTCGACGAATGCTATCGTATCTTGGAAGGCACTACCTATAATTACAACATCTATGATTAAGTGTATAAGTGCACCATTATCATCTATTGTATTTCATTTCCTTTAATGCAACGCTATGCAAGATGTATGCGTTTTACGATTCAATGAAATGATTTTATGAAATCAAAAATTATGAAAATCCAGGGCAAGAGTCGTTAGTGATTTAACTATCGACCCAGACGACTTTAACAAAAATTCTTAATGGTTAGTTAGGGTCGTTATTGCACATGAATAATCAAATGACGACCCATTGAATTTTTTAAACACAGAGTTAGGGTTTTAGAGTCGTCTGGGTGTTAACAAAACAAAATAACGACTCTAGGTGACCTAACTAGGTAGAGTCGTCAATGTTTACACACTACGTTGACGATTTCTCATAACCTGAAAAGTTGCAGGTGTGAGTCGTCATTGTTAGTAACAATCCTAACACTGAGTTGTTCCATAGTGTGGATCATTCGACCATTTGGAGCAACAAACAGACAAATCGAAGGGTATAATATGTTTATCTGATTGTTTTGAGCTTCGGGTTCTTCATATTGAGGGCTGGTTCGTTCATCTAGACCAATAAGATCTTCATTTGCACCATCATTTTGAGCTTCCCCTATCAACATTTACTCATCATATATCCAATCCATAGGAGAATGTAAGATAATCTCACCATCAACACAATCATGTTTGCTATTTGGACCTTCACCGACATCATTTCCTCCTCTTGAATCACTTATTTCTAAAAACCCTAAGTTCTCCTCCAAAAACCCCTCTTCTTCTTCCCAAAACACAAAAAACACAATTTTTGTTTTTCCAAATTCTAATCCTTAAATCTGATTTTAACCTAACATCATTAATTAACTTAACTTAACTAATTATTGGCACTAATCATTTAGGGGTAGTTTAGTCATTTAAAAATTTTGGTTAAGGGGTGACCAAAATTACATTTTAATAACTTTTTTGTCATGTAGTGGAAAACCCCTAATTGTTTTTTGGAACCCCCAATTAAACGAGAATTATAAGCGTTTCTTTTTTTTTTTTGGATCAAAATATATATTCTCTCTTTCCATCTCATCTTAGATTGCATTTTGACATTTTGGTACATTGATAAAAAAAAGGTCTCCAAATGAATTGATACTCATTTGTACAAAAATAATATTTATCATTTATAGATAATCAATTGAAAAAAGTGCGAGTCCAACGTAGGAGTGATCGTCAAAGTTTTGATCAAACAATATAAAACTATAAAGTATATTGCTTAGCAGAGGAAGAAAAACTTTAAAATGTATCTTAAATAGTATGTTATCGGTCTTAATTATCAATTCAGTAAAAACATGTGATTTCAAAAATGCGAAGCTTAATAAATTAGCAGTAATTTGTCGGTATAAGTCAGTATATTATGCTAAAATAATAATACTCAAGAAAGGAAAGAAAAAGAGGATTGGATCTCTCCAATTTTCTAAAATATGACGTATTTTCCCAATTTTTCATTATAAAAATCAAACCCCACTAGATTTTGTTTTGAAATTAGAGCAAAGGATATGGGTAGTCCCAAAGAAGACTAAATTATTCATTTTGAATGAGAGACTAAGGCTTTGAAAGAGTGATCGCACTCTGAGAACTAAAGCTGCACACACTAACCTATAAAAAATACAAAATTGGTTAAAAAGATCAAAATTAACAATTTTCGGGTGAAAAAAACTTGTACATTTTGATACTGTTTAAACGGCCAAAAATTAAAAAGATAATGTTCAAATGGACAAAAATATAAAAATAGCCAGGATGTAACCAGTTTCATCCTACCAATTTTCAAATATTTTTTCTTATTTTTAATTTATATAAGGATGCATCCAGTTTCATCGTTGCTATTTTTTAAGCCGCGATGAATCCAGTTTCATCCTTACTAAAAAAAATTTGGCCATTTCACCCATACTAATTTTTACTGGTCCATTTGAACCATGTTTTAAGTTTTTTTGGACAAATGACCCATTTTTCGTAAAAAAAAAGTTCAGTAAAGAAACATATAACCCATTATTAAAAATTTAAATTTCCTTTTTTAAAATTAAACAACAAATAAAGAAATACAGTATTCAAGTACAGTGGGCCTGCCTTCTAAATCAATACTTAAAAAGATAAGGAATGAGATTACACATGGCCCTTATCTTGGAAGTTGTATCACACTTTTTGGAACTATAAACTTCAATCCTGTTAAAGTGGCCGCATGATCCATTAGAGGTGCGGCAACCTAATAAGACAAAAAGGGTCACTACATGGTAATTCATCCCACCCCTTATCAAAAAAATATGAAAATGACCAATTAATCCTTATTATTAATAATCAAGATTAGTGATGATAATCAAGATTAGTGTTGATAATCAAGATTAGTGTTGATAATTAATTTTCACTTATAATAACTCTAAAATCAGATTTTTAGAGTTGAAAAAAAAGTTGTGAGGAGAAGAAAAAAGACATTTTTGTGAAACCCTAGATTTTGATTCACTCAACCAAAATGAGTGATTCCAGTGACAAATTTGAGATGGGTGAATCTCTAAATTAGTTCCCATTAGTTTTTTGTCGCTCAAAATTATCTAAAGTACGTAAAAAAATCGAAACTTTTAAAATTTCAGAAGAACTTACGGTTGGAATTTAGCTCGTTACCAACCGTAACTCTCAATTACGGTTCCAAAAGTATTGAATACCAACCGTAACTGGTTCAATTTGGGGAAAACCCAATCGTAATACCAGTTACGGTTGGTAGAATGACAACATATAGCAACCGTAAGAAATTACGGTTGGTAACTAATGAATCAAGATCAACCGTAATTAACCTACGGTTGGTAAGGTTATTTGAGTTACAAGTCGTGACTCAAATACGGTTGGTAACAGTGATGCAATTACAAACCGTACGTAAAAAGAAAATGAAACATCCAGGACGACTTACGGTTCGTAACTTAAGTAACGAGACCAACCGTAAGTAATTTACGGTTGGAAAAAAAATTCGTAACTGAATATTTTATCTCAAAATCAAGAACTTACGGTTGGTATTTGAGTTAAATGAACCGTAACATCAACCAAATCTATAGTTACGGTTCCAATTGGAGTTATTACCAACCGCAACTCACATGCAACACATAAATTTCAATTTCAATTTCAATCTCAGTTTTGATCCAAAACCCTAATTTTTGATACAAAACTAACTTAAATCAAACACAATAAACAAAACCCTAACTGGGTCTTTTGGAAATATAGTTTTCAATCAACGATTATCAATTTTTCAAATCGCTGATTAATCGAGGACGATGAAAATTTCAATTTTAATGGAGGAGGAGAAGAGAAGAGAAGATGAAAAAAAATCAAAAAAACTGTTTTGGTTTTTCTGATTCCATTAGGTTAAACATAGGAGTAGGGTAATCTGGTTAATTTACACCCCTTATAGGACATCCCCTAACCAATAAGAGGGACATTGCTATCACTCTTGCCGCCCCTCCAATGGAACATGCCGCCCCTTTAACAGGATTGATAAACTTAGAAGATTGAGGGTTTCGTATTATTATAATTTTTGTTCATCCAAATGTATTGCAAATAAAATAAAATGAAAGTTTGTTGGGATCTTATGGAAGACAAAAAAACCCTAGATAAACAACCAACATTATACAGAGGGAATATAAAACAGTGACACGGATACAAAGGGAGTATAAAGCAGTGATACACAGGGCCTTGGGAAAATTAGTCTCACCTCATCAAGTTGCATTTGTCAAAATGAGAATTATTCATGAGCAAGTACTTCTAGGTTCAGAACTGGTGAATGAGATGAAGGTGAAGATAAAAGGTGGCAATCTGAGGCTGAAGTTGGACATATCCCAAGTATATGAATTTATTAGTTAGAAGTTCTTGTTTAAGGTGTTTCAAGGATATGGTTTTTCTACAACTTGATACGATTGTTTGAGAGCCTTATTTGGGTCTGCCGAAATATTTATGATGGTTAATAATGGACCAAATGGTTTTTTCTCCGTGGGAATTAAGAGGTTGAGACAAGAGGATTCCTTGTCTCTCATTTTGTTTGTGATAATGGAAGAAGTGCTGAGTAGAGGTTTAACTCATTCAGTAGAGAGCGGAAAGATTAAACCAATGAGTACAAGGAAAGGTGTCTGAAAAAGCGGGGGTATAACAACCACACCTAATAATTCGTTTCGGAAATCTGTATGGACTAAACTCCAATGCAATCGAGACACAACTAAGGAAGAGGAAAATGTCAACATAAACTACTGTCTATGAATTGCAAACAGAAACGCAAAAAGAAAGATCGATCTATTCATCATATGCTTATACAGTAACCTAAGGAGGAGGGGAGACTTGTGTTTCTGCCTTAAAACCATACAAATGAAATGTGGCCTTCATTTAGATATGGGTAGCTGAACCTAAACGTATACACTTGGTTGGCTCAACATAGTTTATCGAAGTAGCCGTATGAACACTTCATATCCACCTTGTTCATCTTTACCCAAAGACTCAAATGAAACTAGTTATAAGTTTTTCAATTGTTTATATTCTCATAGAAGTATACAAGACACAATCGAAGCAAAATCGATTTGATTCACTCGAATCAATTCATGAACCATTATAGCCGCCAAGGTTTGCAAAAGATTGCATTCCTTAATATATAAATGTATTTGTTCATGAATAAACCTATTTTAGAACTTAACCCACTCAAGTATGCAAACGGGTACGCATACCTAATTAGCCGTACTTGGTCTGGGTTCGCCAGTATGCGAACGGGTACGCATACTGTCGTACATGACCAACCTCAGTTGAATTCCCGGACTTGAACTTTTAAGCCGGTATGCATACGGGTATGCATACTAAGTTCCTGGACTTCAACTATCAAACCAGTGCATGTACGGGTATGCATACGATGGCTCTCGGACTTGGAATAACTTGGAACAGTTAGCATACAAGTACGTATACTGTGTTATATCCAATCAATGGTTAATCGTTCTAAACTCGATATTATTAATTGAAACATTCTTGGAAGATGGGAATAGCTGTCTCACACAAACTATTAGCTTCAAAGCAATTTTCAAGTGATCAATAGATCAATACAAAACATTCTGAGTCTACATCAAATGAATGTCTCACACAAATCATGTAAGATGTTACCAGGCAATTTTCACATGATCATCTTTTGACTTTCGTCAAGAATAAAGATGAACTTGGTTAAAGAGAAAGCTTACCAACACATATTTCGAGAAATATATAAGCGAGTCAAAATCAGCTCGAAATATCAAATGTGTATAAAATAAAGTCAATATAGCTATACGAATTTTATCTCAATAGGATATAGAATAGAAATAGACTTCTGAGTGATAGATGAGTTCAAGTCTCCACATACCTTTTGTTGATGAAGTTCCACAAGATCCCATTAGTAGTTCTTCGTCTTCAATCGATGAATGCCGTGAAGTCCAAAGCTCAAATACACATTCTATCCTAATCCGAAACATAGCTATAAGTAGACTAGAAATCAAGACTTATAGTTTTGGCAACTAAACTTGACAAACAAGCTTGAGATAGCGACACTTGCGAGTTCGACCGAGCAGTGCTCTAACAATCTCCCCCTTTGTCAATTTTAGTGACAAAACTATCAATACATATGTATTAAAAAATAAATAAACTTTGTAGTTTCTCATCCAAATGCTTGATTTCCTTGGTTCTTCAACATTACTCGAAATATTCGTCACTTCCAAGTACTCCAGTGATTATGAACGTGTTCAACTCAGCATCATAGTTGTTGAAGATCCGCCCACATAACGATAAGAAAAAAATTGTTTTCAATTATTTTTATACAGTGTCATAGTATTATTACAAAACATCAAAGTTCAATTGTATCACAACTTTGACAATAATACTATGGTGATATGTATCACTCCCCCTTAGTCAATACTTCATCTCAAAATGAACATCCCCCCCCCCCCCCCCCCCCCCCCCCCCCCGTTACATAATGATCCGTAAACCATATGTATTTGTAGTGTGAACTACACAATAATTCTGCCCATTTTTGTCAATATAAATTGGAAATGGTACGAAAACTAGTGGGATCATAATAAAATTCTCATAGAGATACTTCATGACTAAAAGAGAACATATCAACTTTGTTTCGATGATTTCACATAGTTGAAACTTAGTTTATTCATCAAGGAGTTTATAAAGATATAAGATAACTCCTACAATAATCCACAGTCACACTCCCCACAAAGATTTGGCAATTAAGCACACAAGTTCAATTAAGAACTCTCCCCCATAAAATGTTATTCCAGAAAGAACAACAAGAGCGACCTTACTTTTGCACGAAAAGAAGGATTTCTTTGGACATTAACAAATTACACGAAACATGAATTTGTATTCAGACAACTCAATTAAATTAACCACAAGAGAACCCATGATTAATTTAATCGAAAATGCTCAACATAAGAAAACTTACAGAGCCATACAATACTTTCACATAGAAGTAGATCAGGGAAAGATCAATACTGCGGAATATTCAAAGATTCATTCTATTTTCATCAATATCTGCATAATGATATCATAGAATTAATCTTTGCAATTCAAAAGTTCATTCTATTTTCCATCATTATTTTCATAATGACGCAATAGACTTAACTTTTGACAAATATGGGACAATCATAGTTCACGGACCCAAACACACATATCCCATAATAATTTTTGCAAAACATAAAACCAATAAAGATTAATATACTGTAAAATCATCTTCCAAATAAACTTTAGAATTTAAATAAATTGCAAGATGAAAATTGTTGACAATAGTAATGTGTAATCACAATATAGGCTATTCCAAATCCTAGTTATCCTACTTAAAATACAAGAATGAATTCTCATAAGAAGTTTCCTAGACATAATCAAGTTTCTTTATAACTTCATACCTTCGAAAAGCTCCATCATAAAAGGTATCACTGATATCCTTGATTCTTTTGACCGTAGAAACTCCATGTTCATGGGTTAGAACATTAACTTTTCTATCAACAATGCGGGCAAGTTGCCTTGTTTTGACACAATCCACAATGAGTTTTTTCTGATTCCTGATCAAGATCTTTTGATTTTCAAGGATTTTGGTCTGACCATCAATAAGTTGATTCATTTGCAGTTGAGGATTTGCAAATTCGACCCTAGAGTCATTCTGAAAAAATTAAATCCTTGACAAATTCTCCAATCTACGAGTTGTACTCTTTCCTTTCAATCATCTTTTTCAAGACAAGATCTTGAACTGAATCGCATCCTTTAATGTCTTATTCCATCTCAAGATTCACCACTACCTGAGGTCTTGAGGAGTTCTCCAATTTTTTTTTATTAGGGAAGGAAAAATTATATATATATATATATATATATATTATGAACAAGAGAAGGACACCCTTGTTAAGGAAACCCTAAAACACCCACGAAAGAAACGGACGTTCGTGGACCTATTATGAAAGGTTAATGGATCGGAAAAGATCCAAAAATGAGGAAAGACTCTCTGTTTTCAGATATCTCTTACCTTCATAGCTCAATAATTAAAAGATTTAATCAGAGCATAAGGAGAAGATACAATAGTTACAAGGAGTCAAGAAATGACTCAACCTTCACAAAAGAAGAAAACAGCTAAATCAAACATAAGACAAATGGTAATCTACAACAAACTTGAGCATCTCGCAAATGTCATACTTGCAACTCTTAAGTTAGATACAAGGATGAAATTATCTAGAGCTAGGTAGAAAAGTGAGAAGTTATCCCGCCATGACCATTGAGAGATGAATTGTAAATACCATCTAGATGTTTTACCCTTGTATTCCTTACCTTTCTTTGGTTATTTCTTATTCCAGAGAAATAAGACATAAACCTCTTTGAGTATCCATCAGACAGATTTTTTTGAGGATTAAATCTGGAACCTCTAGAGATTGTTTCAGGGGATCAGAATTGAGAAAATTCCATCTTCTAGACTTAGGTCTACCAGACTTCTTCTCATTTGCACTTGGAATGTGTACATTAGTAGTGTGATTTTTAGCACCATTAAGAGGAACACGATTCATGTAAGGATTTCTCGAAAAGTGACTTTGGAAACCTTGTGCATGAGAGTTATGGTTTTTCTGCAGGAATGAAATCTGGATGTTGTCAGGCAATTCACCCTGTCAACAACAAAAAGAAGTAGATTATGAAGATCAGAAATATGTTTCTTTCTAGCAAAACATTGTGAATAATAATGATTTCTTTTCCCGCAGAAAGACACATGATCGTGGATGAGGGACATCGAAAGGAACCTGTTCTAAACTCATAGCCCTATTGGAAGACTGCAAGTTATGTATACATTTCTTAGCATATGCTTCCTTTGGAGTAATTTTCTTCACGTACTGTAATCCCTCATGAGAATTAGAGAATGAAATAGAAGAAGATTTGCTTATTAAGAGAGAGTTTTCCTTTTTCAAGGAATCACACTAATCCTGGGCTAGGAGAGGAGATGCGACCAGTTTCTCTATTTCAGCACGAATGTTGTTATGATCTGATGAATCATTCTCGATCAAACGTTTTCTCTAATTGAATCTTCTTTAATAATATCTCCAAGAACACTAATTTTTTCACGTCGTAGGGTAGTTTCTTGAACAAGGTTTTCGTTATTGTTAGAGAAAGACTCAACAATACTGTAGAGTTTCCGTTCTTGACCAGGAGACTTCTCGAGTTAACCAATGAGCTGAGAAGGCATTTGGCATAATCAAAAACTTTGGAAGACATTTTTATGTGCGTGAGAATGAGACAATCTATCCACAGAAACCAGACTGCTACAAACACAGACTTATGAGGTCTTAAACGTGTTTGCCTGCTCTGACACCAATTGAAAAACCAGAGGTCTAACAACCACACCAAATATTTTGTTTAGGAAATCTGTATGGACTAACTCCAATATATTTTCAAGATAATCAACTAGACAGTTAGACTCAATCAAGGAAAATACATCGAAGAGTTATACCTCAATTTCTCAAATCAATCTGCAATCGAACAGATAAACATCTGTGAGACGGATTAATATGAGAAATAACTTAGATGGTACCAAAGACCAATATCCAAGCGCCAATAAATTTCAATCAACAACCAAAGTTTGGATTTACCAATTGATTGAACTACGCACAACATGTGATATTTCAACTATATAAAAATATAATGCGGAAAAGAAATAACACAGACACCAGAAATTTTGTTAACGTGGAAACCCTAAATGCAGAAAACCCCCGGGACTTGGTCCATATTTTAACACCACGTTGTATTAAGCCGCTACAAACTCTATCCTACTACCAATTAACTTCGGACTGGCTTGTAGTTGAGCCCTAACCAATCTCACACTGATTAAGGTACTGTCGTGTTCCTTAGCCTCTAGAACCATGCCGAATTATGCACATTTGATTCCCTTAGCTGATCTCACCCAAAACTAAGAGTTGCTACGACCCAAAGTCGAAGACTTGATAAACAAATATGTCTCACACAGAAAAATATATTGAATAGACAAATCTGTCTCCCACATAAATAACAACGAGTTTTTGTTTCGTCTTTTGATAAATCAAGGTGAACATGAACCAATTGATACATCGGTGTTATATTCCCGGAGAACAACCTAGTAATATCAATCACCTCACAATAATCTTAATCGTATGGATCCGAAACAAGATATTGAGGAATCACAAACGATGAGACGAAGATGTTTGTGGCTACTTTTTATCTTACCTATCGAAGATTAAATCTCGAGAAAATCTAAGAGAAGATAGTACTCAATACGATAGAACAAAGTAAGATCATAACACGCAACTACATAATAAATAGTTGGGTCTGGCTTCAGAATACCAATGAAGTATTTAAGTCGTTAACCTATAATGATTTTAGGAAAAGCTTAGGTTAAAGGAGAATCGACTCTAGTTGCAACTAGTATCACACAAGAGGTGTGAGGATTAGGTTTCCCAGTTGCTAGAGTTCTCCCTTATATAGTCTTCAAATCAAGGTTTGCAATCAATGCTATCTTGGTAACAAAACATTCAATATTCACTGTTAGATGAAAACCTGATTAGAGTCAAGCTAATATCTTTCAAATGTTAGATCGAACTTAGCTTGTTATACACAAATGAAATTTGACTACATTTAGGTATGAGTAACCGTACCTAAACGTGTGCACATGGTTGGCTCAACAATAGTTAACCGAAGTTAACCCATATGAACACTTTCATATCAACATTGTTCATCTTAATCACAACTGGTTCACATGACTCAAATGAAACTAGTTATGGAGTTTTTTAATTGTTTATATTCTCATAGAAGTATACAACACACAATTGAAGCAAAATCGATTTTGATTCACTCGAATCAATTCATGAACATTATATCCACGGTTTGCAAAAGATTTCATTTCTTATTATATAAATGTATTTGTTCATAAACAAACTGATTTTAGAACTTAACCCACTCAAGTATGCAAACGGGTACGCATACTTAGAGTTCTGGACTTGGTCTGGGTTCGCCAGTATGCCAACGGGTACGCATACTTTCGTACATGACCAACCTCAGTTGAATTCTGAACTTGAACTTTTAAGTTGGTACGCATACGGGTATGCATACTAAGTTCCCGGACTTCAACTATCAAACCAGTACGCATACGCGTATGCATACTATGGTTCCCGGACTTTGAATAACTTGCAATAGTTAGCATACAAGTACGCATACTATGCTAAATCCAATAAATGGTTAATCGTTCTAAACTCCATATTAATCATTGAAACATTTTTCGAAGATGGGAATAACTGTTGCACACAAACTATTAGCCTCAAAGCAATTTTCAAGTGATTAATAAATCAATATGAAACATTTCGTGTCTACATCAAATGACTGTCTCGCACAAATCATGGAAGATGTTACCAGGCGATTTTCACATGATCATCTTTTTACTTTCGTCAATAATAAAGATGAACTTGGTTTAAGCGAAAGCTTACCAACATATATTTCGAGAAATATGTAAGCGAGTTAAACTCAGCTCGAAATATCAAATGTGTATAAAATAAAGTCTATATAACTATACGAATTTTGTGACAATAGGAGATTGAATAAAAATAGACTTCTGAGTGATAAATGGGTTCAAGTATCCACATACCTTTTGTTGATGAAGTTCCACTATCCCCCTTAATAGTTCTTCGTCTTCAATCCATGAACGCCGTGAAGTCTAAAGCTCAACTACACATTCTATCCTAATCTGAGTCATAGCTATAAGTAGACTATAAATCAAGACTTATAGTTTTGGCAACTCAACTTGAAAAACAAACTTGAGATAAAAACGCTTGCAAGTTCGACCGAGCAGTGTTCTAACAATTAATTTATTCTAGTTTATTGGATAAAAATCCATGTGATTTGTTAATGTCCAAAGAAATCCTTCTTTTATTGTGAAAGTAAGGTCGCTCATGTTGTTCTCTTGGGAATGACAATCAAATGGGGGATAGTTCTTAATTGAACTTGTGCTTAATTTTCATATCTTTGTGGGGAGTACGGATGTGGAATATTGTAGGAGTTATCTTGTATCTTTATAAACTCCTTGATGAATACACTAAGTTTCGACTATGTGAAATCATCGAAAAAAAGTTGATATGTTCTCTCTTAGTTATGAAATGTCTTTTTGAAAATTTCATTATTTTACCGTAGTTTTCGTACCTTTGACAATTTTGAAAAATCGGGGGTTTAACAACCTTACCCAATATTTCGTTTAGAAAATCTGTATGGACAAACTCCAATATAATTCCAAGAGAATCAACTAGACAGTCAGACTCAATCAATGGAAATATATCTAAGAGTTGTATCTCAATTTCTCAAATCAATCAACAATCGGACAGACGGAAATCTGTGAGCCGGATTAATATGAGAAATAACTTGGATGGTACTAAAGACCAATATCCAAGTGTCAATCAATTTATATCAACAACCAAAGGTTGGATTATCTAATTGATTGAAGTACGGACAACTGTGATATTTCGATTATATAAACAAATATAACGCGGAAAGGAAATGACACATACACCATAAATTTTGTTAACGAGGAAACTGCAAATGCAGAAAAACCCCGGGACCTAGTCCAGATTTGAACACCACACTGTATTAAGCCGCTACAGACACTAGCCTACTCCAAGTTAAATTCGGACTGGAATGTAGTTGAGCCCTAACCAATCTCACACTGATCAAGGTACAGTCGCGTTCCTTACGCCTCTGAATCCCAGCAGGACTCTGCGCACTTGATTCCCTCAGTTGATCTAACCCACAACTACGAGTTGCTACGACCCAAAGTTGAAGAATTGATAAACCAATCTGTCTCACACAGAAAAGTCAATTGAATAGATAAATTTGTCTCCCACAGAAATACCTATGAGTTTTGTTCTGTATTTTGATAAATCAAGGTGAACACGAATCAATTGAAACACCGGTCTTATATTCCCGAAGAACCACCTAATAATATCAATCACCTCACAATAATCTTAACCGTATGGTAGCGAACAATATATTGTGGAATCACAAACGATGAGAGGAAGATGTTTGTGACTACTTTTTATCTTGCCTATCGGAGATTAAATCTAGAGCAAATCTTAGAAAGATAGTATTCGATACGATAGAATACAACAAGATCAGAACATGAAACTACAGAGAAAATAGTTGGGTCTGGCTTCACAATCCCAATGAAGTCTTCAAGTCGTTAACCTACATGGTTTTGGAAAAAACCTAAGGTTAAAGGAGAATCGACTCTAGTCGCTACTAGTATCACACATGAGGTGTGGGGATTATGTTTCCTAGTTGCTAGAGTTCTCCTGTATATAGTCTTCAAATAAGGGTTTGCAATCAATGTTACCTTGGTAACAAAGCATTAAATATTCACTGATAGATGAAAACCTGATTAGACTCAAGATAATATCTTTCAACCGTTAGATCAAACTTAGCTTGTTACACACAAATGAAAAGTGACTTCATTTAGATATGAGTAACCGTACTTAAACGTGTACACCTTGTTGGCTCAACAATAGTTAACCGAAGTTAGCCATATGAACACTTTCATGTCAACCTTATTCATCTTAACCATAACTAGTTCAAATGATTTAAATGAAACTAGTTCTAGAGTTTTTCAATTGTTTATATTCTCATAGAAGCATACAAGACACAATTGAAGAAAAATCGATTTTGATTCACTCGAACTAGTTCATGAACATTATAGCAACGGTTTGCAAAAGATTGCATTCCTTAATATATATATGTATTAGTTCATGAACAAACCGATTTTAGAACATAACCTACTCAAGTATACAAACAGGTACGCATACCTAAGTGTCTGGACTTAGTTTGGGTTCTCCAGTATGCGAAGGGGTACGCATACCTCCAAAATCAGTTGAATTTCCGGACATGAACTTTACGCCAGTGCATATACAGGTATGCATACTAAGTTCCCGGACTTTCATTAAACCAAACAGTATGCATATGGGTATGCATATTATGGTTCCCAGACTTGGAATAACATGCAACAATTAGCATACAAGTACGCACACTGTACCATATCCAATCAATGGTTAATCGTTCTAAACTCCATATTAATCATTGAAACATTCTTGGAAGACGGGAATAGATGTCTCACACAAACTATTAGCTTCAAAGCAATTTTCAAGTGATCGAATGATCAATACGAAACATTTTGAGTCTATGTCAAATGACTGTCTCATACAAATCATGTAAGATGTTACCAGGCAATTTTTACATGATCATATTTTGACTTTCGTCAAGAATATAAGATGAACTTGGTTAAAGCGAAAGCTTACCAACACATATTTCGAGAAATATGTAAGCGAGTTAAACTTAGCTTGAAATATAAAATGTGTATAATCGAAGTCTATATTGCTATACGACTTTTGTCTCAAATAGGAGATAGAGTAGATAGACTTTTGAGTGATAGATGAGTTCAAGTATCCACATACCTTTTGTTGATGAAGTTCCACAAGCTCCCATTAGTAGTTCTTCATCTTCAATCGATGAACGCCGTGAAGTATAATTCTCAACTATATTTACTATCCTAATCCGAGACTTAGCTATAAGTAGACTAGAAATCAAGACTTATAGTTTTGGAACTAAACTTGACAACAATCTTGAGATAGCAACGCTTGCGAGTTCGACCGAACAGTGCTCTAACAAATTTATATTGACAAAAATGGGGAAATTATTTGGTAGTTCACACTAAATACATATGGTTTACGGGTCATTATGTAAGGGGAAGTGGTTTTCATTGTAAGATGAAGTATTGACTAAGGGGGAGTGATACATATCATCATAGTATTATTTCAAAGTTGTGATACAATTGGACTTTGATTATCTATATAATAATATTATGACGTTGTATAACGATTATTGAGAACATATGCTTTCTTATTGTTATGACTACAGATCTTCAACAACAATGATGCTGAGTTGAACACGTTCAGAATCGCTGAAGTACATTGGAGTAGCGAAGAATTCAAGGAATATTGAAGAGCCAAGTAAATTAAGCATGACGGATGAGAAGCTACAAAGTTTATTTATTTTGTAATCCATATGTAATGATAGTTTTTCACTTAAATTGACAAAGGGGGAGATTGTTAAAGCACTGCTCGGTCGAACTCGCAAGCGTTGCTATCTCAAGCTTGTTTGTCAAGTTTAGTTGATCAAAACTATATACTTGATTTCTAGTTTACTTATAGCTATGTCTCGGATTAGGATAAAATGTGTAGTTGAGCTTTAAACTTCACGACGTTCACCAATTGAAGATGAAGATCTACTGAGGAACTTGGAGGAATTTCTTCAACAAAAGGTTTGTGGAAACTAAAACTTATCTATGACTCAGAAGTCTATTTTATTCTAGCTTCTAATGAGACTAAGTCGTATAACTATATAGACTTTAACATTATACACATTTGATATTTCAAGCCGAGTTTATCTCGCTTATGTATTTCTCGAAATATGTGTTGGAAGCTTTTTGCTTTACTCTTGACGAGTTTAGTTGGAAACAATTTATTTATTGGAAACTAAATATAATGTCAAAAGATGATCATGTGAAATTACATTGAACATCTTATATGATTTGTGTGAGACAATCATTTTATGTTAGCTTGGGAAGTTTCATATTGATCATTCAATCACTTGAAAATTACTTGAAGCTAATGGTATGTGTGAGACAATCATTGTCGTCTTCCAAGGATGTTTCAATGATTGAAATGATAGTTTGGAATGTTTACCCATGTCTGGTTACAACACGGTATGCATACCTAGTATGTGAACTATATTGTGATGATTCAGGTCTTGGAACCCTTGTTTGCGTACCTAGTATGCGAACGGATTTACCTGAGAATGTCCGAAACTCTTGTTTGCGTACCTAGTATGCGAACGGGTTTACCTGAGTTGGGTCCAGGATGGTTGTTCGCGAATCGGGTTTGCGAACGACTTGACTAGGCCAAGGTCCCGAGCTGCTGTTCGCGTACCTGGTTGGCGAACACAGTGGTGAAGTTCTAGAATCGGTCATTTATGATTCTCATACTCATGAAATAAAACATTTATGATCTAAGGAACGCAATTTTTGCAAACCGTGGCTTAATGTTCATGAATTGATTCTTGTATAAGTACTTTGTACGATTATGAATCAAACCGATTTCGATTCAATTTGTTCATATATATATTTCTATGATATAATGAACAATTAAACAACTATATTTGAAAAACAATTAGATTCAATTAATTATGTTTCACGATTGATTGATCTTTGAAAAGACGAGGGTACCCAAATATACCTCAATCTAAAACTTTTTCATCTATAAGTCCTTTCTCCGAAAGTGATTGTCTACATACTGAGTTGAGACAATACAACTAATCGGTTCACACTTCGTGTGATCGTCTATGGATACGAGATCGAGACAATACGACAACAAGATAACTTGTGTGATTGACTACGGATACAAGATCGAGACAATACAACAACGAAGTAGTTTACTTGATAATAGGTTCAGACTTAACCAAACTTTAGGGATTGTCTATCAAGTAAAATAGGAATTAACGTTTGTGTAATTTACTTTAAATTATAATAACAACAATTATAATTGCGGAATATAAAAGTAAATGACACAACAAGATTTTGTTAACGAGGAAACCGCAAATGCAGAAAAACCCCGGGACCTAGTCCAGAATTGAATACTCTCAGATTAAGACGCTATACAAAATCAAACCAACTTCGTATAGTTGAGACCAAGCAACTAAACCTATAGTTCATCTAGTTTGCTCAGTATCCTTGCGCCTCCAACTTGTTAATAATTCACGCACTTGGAACAATTCCTTTGGTTCGTATTCCAAACAGTAAAGGAACAACAAATCTGTTCGGTAACAACTCTTTTCAAACAACGTGATTTGAGTTTGACAAAGGCTCTTCCGTTTAACCAATAAACTCCTTTGTCGGGTCCTTAGATCAATCTCTCAACAACTACCGAAGTAATTGTTAGACTATGCAATCAATACTATTAATCACAAAGAAGTGATGCCTATCTACTCAACTAATCAATCCAATCTATCACAAAGATAACCCGATTATAGTTGGATCCCTTTCCATCCGAAACAAGTATTGTGCACACCAAAGATTATGAACCCAAAAAGTATTTTTGTCTTCAAATCTTCTTTAATCTTCAATCAACACCTGTACACAATCAAATTGAATCTCTTGTGATCAATCACACAAAAAACGGAGTCTGTTAACGTTGGATTATCACAAGACGTCTTTAGAATTACAAACAGTCTAAATATCCACGTCGAAACTTCGATCTAGTTTGAGTGAATCTTATATCAGAAGAAAAGATTCTCAAGCATAAAAAAACTAGGTGCAATCAAAGTTCAACAACTGTTAGTCAATCAAATCAATCGAAAACTAATAATAAACCGCAATTATATAGTTTCCCGCCAACGGTACTAATAGAGCTTCTCAATCCCAAAGAAGTCTTTAAACTGGGCGGCCGTAAGAGATTTCGCCTAATTAGGTTACTTTCCTCTCTGAATAGGCGGCTCCACCAGTAACAACACAACTAGGTAGTTTTTCTGGCTCTGAGGATTAGTTTTCTAGAAATACAAACTTCAATATTTATAGACAAGGAAGTTTGGACACCAAGGATTCCAAAACCGAATATTCTCAAAGATATGCAATAAACACAAAATCGGTTTTCATAATTCCTGGAAATGCACTGTCCAAATATTGACCGAAATCCCAATAGAAAAGTCTATAATCAGTAAATGCACATTACTAATTATTATTTCTAAAGATATGCATTTAATTGCTGGAGATTAAATAGCATATAAAAACTAAAAAACCTTAATTAAAAGATTCTCAATTTATTTCGATCCTGGGATTCTCCTTTAGCTATTAAGGAATATCTTTGAACAATTAATGATAATAGTTACTGCACATGTTCAAAGTATGTCGACATCTTTACTTTGCAAGTCCTTTTTCATACTTACAATCTTGGAAACGATTTGCCACACTTCCAAACAAGTTTAGAATTGGTTTGTCTGAATTCCAAGAACTATGTGATTGATTATCCTACCAAATCACCAATTATGGGTTTCTCGGTTCTACCAAAACAAGTTCGGTTCTACCTCCATGTGAGTACTGTGCATAGTCACGCTAGTTACCAAAATTAGGTTGACTAGGTACTAGGATTGGTTCCCCACAACTTATGGTAACTACCAGTATTCGGTTGCACATGTCCATAGGATCGGTTCCCCCAAACCTACAAATTTGTTGCACATATTCATAGGATCGGTTCCCCCATCTACTAAAAACGTGGTGCACCTCTTATAAGGATCGATTCCCTCTTGAAAATTTGTTGCACCTCTTACTAGGATCGGTTCCCCAATGACTAGATAAAAGTTGCTATTTACAAGGAATCGATCATACCATCTTGAGTGATTACTTAAGATCGGTTTCACTAATAAAAGTCATACCAATACATGAGTCAGGCCTTGTGAATAGTTTTACCAAGATACATAAACAAGTTTATGAGCGATTATGCTAAACACACATATTGGTAATTCAAAATAGATTTGCAATGAATAACAATACCAATAAGCCTAGAGATTTCCCTTTCGATTCACAAAACAAGCTTATGAACTTACTTCCTTTAAACGATTGTAAAACATTGTTTCCTAGGATGAAATCTTCACTCATACCCATACATAATCACGATAGAATTCATATGATCATGTCGATGTCTAATATACAAAGTTTAATGGTTAAGCAATAAACCTTGTATTGTATTCCTTAATACTATGTCTAACTAGAGTTTCATACACAACTTCACAGTTATATTTTCAATATGCACGACTTGAAAGATACTCTAGGGAAAGAAACAGTTCAAGTCAAATATTACTAACCTCAAGAGGAAGGATGATGTTGTCGTTGTAGCTCCATACTTCTTCACATTCTTCAAGTCTTCATGTAATACTTGTAAGTCTCATATCCTAACACTTTCAAGATAACCTATACGAAGTTGACTCTAATATGTAATCAAGCGACTCTTTAAATGAGTTTTGATTCACTAAAATATGACAACAAAACTTGACATACCAACGCTTGGTGGGTTCAACCGAGCTATGCTCTAACAATCTTCATATTTGATATAGAAGTGTTAGATGAATACGTCTAAGACAAAAGTGTTCATATGGCTAACTTCGGTTAACTATTATTGAGACAACTCAATATACACGTTTAGGTATGGTAACCCATATATAAATGAATTTATATTTAATGTTTGTGTAACATGCTAAGACCATCTAACAATGGAGATTGATTGCTTTATTTTAAGCAGACTTCGCTTGAATCTTAAATCAGGTTTTCATCTAACGGTGAATATTAAATGTTCTTGGGACGGATGGATGTGGTTGCGTTGTCGGTCCATCCTTGATTTTAGGTTACAGTCCTGGACCTTCTGATCGCGATGACAGTATGTTGTGGATGCTTGTATGGTCGAAATCTTCCGGAGCCATTGGATGAAATAGATGAGTTGGGAGACGTTTCGTTACCGACGTGCTTCTAACAAGTCTTCAAGGACTTTGTTCCAAGAGACATCCTTCGAACCATCTTCTGAATCTTGGACTATTGTATTGAATGAGATGCGGTGAGCAGTCCCCAGTTATATTTCTGTTAGATCTGATGGCACAGCCGAACATGTGAATGTATCTCTGTGGCGTGCTTTTGGAGTCTTCGATGCACATGTACGGCTTTGTGTTGAGAAATTCCCGTGGCTCGTAAAACTTCGTCAGTGATGATGTTGAAATCAGAAATAACCTGGTTGAGGGAAGTGAAAGCGTCCCATGCTGGTAGTCCCCATGTGTAGCCTACTCTCATTGCATCGTCTTGACTCCACATCCACGGGGTTTGATACAAGCTTATTGTATTCTTTTGGATGCGACGCTGGGGTGCTTAGAATATCACATGGACGAAATATTCTGGATAGCGAAGAGGTAGAAATGAGAGAGTTATATTGTTTATCGTGGCTTGCTCTATTTCTTCAAGAAAATATTTCAGCCGCGTCTCTGGAGTTATCTCATGAGTTTTTGATGGTCGTCGAGTGCGATGAGAAGTCCCCATTCGCATTTTTCTTTAGTTTCTGAAGTTGTTTTCCTCTAAGCAGGCTAGGGATCCTCCACGGCCTCGCAAAGTGTTGTAGGCGTCTTCTAGACAGAGAGGTGATGATATTCTTGCGCTGCACCCTTGAAGAGTAGATGACCTTGTTGTGGCTATGGCCTTTTGGTTGACTGTGTCTTCTAAGCTTTGACAGTGAAGGGATTTCGTGTATATCCTCAGTCCCCAAGTATGGTTTACATGTTTTCATCTTTGTAGCGTTGCTGTTGTGGTGAAGCTCTGGTTGGTATCAACAAATGAGTGGTAACATTTCTTGGTAGCAGATGTAATCAGAAAAGACTACATTGTCGTGGTAACAAAGTAGGTTGGATGGAATTGTATGGGCATCTATGGAAGTAAAAGGATTGGCTGGATGCGTAAGCGATCAAACTGTCCATGATCATGAGTTTTGGCGGGATGGATCAAAAGGCGGTCATGACTACGAAGATTGGTTGGCTGCGATCATGATCCTTGACATGGGGAGCGTGGATGTACGACCCTTTGCAGGAAGGAGTGGCGGACCCGATACGATCCTTGGCAGGAGGAAGCGGCGTTGAGGAGGCTTTGGCTTTTGAGGAGGATATTTAAACTTAAGAAGACAAACGCTGAAGCTTCGGCTTCGATCCTGGAGCAGCTTATGGAGAGAATGCTGAAGCGGAGCGGCTGCTGAAGTGAACGTTGGAGCGGAGCCTCTGCTGGAGGACGTTGAAGCGGAGAGGCTGCGTTAATCAGTGTGCTGTCAAACTGGACACCCTTCAAGCGATCAGTGGTTAGGAGTCCCCAGTTCCATCTATCGTGCTTTCCAAGAGAGGTAGGGATTTGGGAACGACTTCTTGGATGGAAATAGATGTTTTTGGGAACGGCTTCTTGGCTGGAAATAGATGTTTTCCTGACACAGCGCGATTGAGGGTTGCAAATATGTCTTGACGTTGCGCCTTGGTAAAATATAAAATCTCTCATAAATGTTCCACCATAGACTGCACAATTTTGTGGGCGAAGTTCCCCGAGATCATGCATCTCCTGACAGGAAGAGAGTCTTTGTGAACTTAGGGGGGTTGCTGATCTCCTTGCCTCGATTTTGGAGAAGTCGTTCCTAATCTCTACGTGTGATGAAATTGGATTGCTGATTCCCTTCTACTGAGCGTTCAAGAGCAACGCTTGAAGGATGCAAGCTGCTAGCACTGGGAAGATGCAAGTTGTTAGCACTGGGAAGATGCAAGTTGTTAGCACTGGAAGAGATGCAAGCTGTCAATGCTAGAAGAGATGCAAGCTGTTGGCGCTGGAAAGATGAAAGTTGTTAGCGCTGGATGGATGCAAGCTGTTAGCGCTAGATCGTCTTGGAATGGGCGCTGGCTTGGCATGGACGCTGGCTTGGAAAGGCGCTAACTTGGCATGGCGCTGACTTGGCGTGGTGCAGTAGCAATAAAATGGGAAAGCATATTCCAGGTATGTACTCCAACATTTCTCTTTCAATTTGTTTTCTCGTTTTTCCTGTGTTGGTGCAAACCTTAGCCATAGGTATGCCTTCCATAAATCTGTAAATATTGTTCTTCAGAACTGGTGTAAACCCTGTCCGTAGGGATGCCTTTCATAAACTTGTAGAAATAATTCATCGTAAACAATTCCTCTTCGAATATCACCGTAGTAGCGTCGGCTACCTCATGAATAGTGACGGGTAATCATTATTATGTAAAGTGGGTATGTACGGGTAGGTGACTGATGATGTGATTGTAGATAGTGATAAAACTGGTTCGATTCTCAGACTTGCGAAGGATAAAATATAGACTTAAATTCTAAAACAAAAATAGAAAACTCAAACAAATATGATGTTGTTATCAATATTAAAAGAATACTGAGGCTAAGATTCCACTATTTTCCAAGTTCAAAGTGATTTAAATCCAATATTTATATTTATTCAATTTTTTCGTTTAATTTGATTCTAAGATGTTGCAACAAGTAGATTTTTAAAATAACAAGTGTAAATCAAAAGCATGGGATATCAAAAACCTAAGTCCAAGCATATACCATCAATGGAAATCACAATTGTTGAATAAAAATCATTAAAACAATTCTCAAACAAGGCAAATAATCATATGAATAATTGTAATAAATAAGATAAATAGAAAATACCACTCTTTATTGGAAAAATATCTTCCTCTATCTCCTCAGCAATGGGGTTTAGCTCCTCATATCAAAAACAGGTTCAAAATATTTTTCCATTGCTCAAAAGGTGTTTTCAAAGGTGAAGAGACTCAAAGGGAGTAAAACAGTTCAATCGCAACGTTTATATGTGTTGCAGATCGACTGTTACAAGAGAAACAGAAGGAATAAGGCTGCTACAGTAACGATATAAGCGAAGTGTTGTAGAACAACGACAGTGTTCTGCGACAGTTGGGCGTGGGTTGATGTTCTTCGTGTTCTTCAGCGGCACCAGCAGAACAACTTTCCTGCAACTCGTGATTTTTGTCTCCTCTGGTTCTCTAAACTACCCCAAACTGTTCGTAATCCTTCTATGACCTGCAACCAACCTATATATAGGCAACAAACCCAAAAATAACTCGATTTAATCCCTCTCTTTCCTTCACAGCAAGTCTCGGATATTTCCTTTTCTGAATCTTCTCTACGCGTCTTACAAATTAAATCTGACGTCCAAGAATCTCCCAATGATGGCATTAAATATACAGAAGATCTTCTACCCTTATCTGCACGTAATCCCCATGTATAGAACCAAGAAAATTCCCGATAATAATGCTCCTCCTCTGTTTTGTTCAATCCAAGGATTCATCCCTATTCCTTCGTATTTGATAAACATACATCCCCTGTTATGCTCTAAGAAGTCCATCCCAAAACGAATATGCAGTTGAATCACTCCAAATCAGATCCATAAAATCTCACAAGTCCCGTGAAACTCCAAGCCTTTGTTTTGTATAAACTCGATTTTTGACCCTGTTTTTTCGATTCTACAGCTCATACCTTCCCTGTTTGACCAAAACAGGGTAATCCCAATCCACAACAAACACGAATTCAGCCTAAAACTCGATCAAAATCTCGCCAGAATGTTCCGCTGCAAAACTGAATTTGAATTTAGTTTTTCCGGCCAAAAATTTGGATAAGAGAAAGGTTGTCCCCTATCCAGAGTAGAGGTGCCGATAGCAGGTGCCTTTGGGGTGTCCTGGGGGTGCCCCTTAGTAATTCGGGTACCCCTTATCCATAGTGAGAGTCTGAATAGCAAGTGTCCTCCGGGTGCGCTTTTCGATAACTTTTCGAGCCAATCTTTCCAAAAATGTTTATTGGACAAAAATACCTACACACACATAAAACACCATAATAAGTACAAAAATGAGCACTATCAATATATAAAATCGAGACAAATTAGACACAAAAATGTGTCTATCAAATACCCCCAAACCTATTATTTGCTAGTCCTCGAGCAAAGATAAAATTGAAAAATAAAATCCGAACTCACTGACGCAGGCATCGTCGATTGCATTTAGCGTATGCAATAAGCCTTTAACCCCCTAGGTGGCCCTAGTGTCCGAGTTATAGTCTCGGGAGGGCTTACCAGAGGTATACCTACAAAGCCTTTATACTCCAGACCCTAGCTATCTACGCAGAACCTTGGAAAGCACTAAAGAATCTCCTTGGTTGGCATACTTATTGACTACAGGAAGAAATACCCTGATGTGAAATTCCAATTGTTGTACACGAGTTTGCACTCAAGCATACTAAAATTCATAAAAACTGACAGATCTCTACTCAGATAGTTGCACTATGGACATCAATATTCGGAGTCAAACCAATCACATGGATAGATTAAGAGATGGATATAGAAAAACGTAAATGGTTTTGATGTTTACTAAGTGAACGACGTTTCCCATATCTGTCTGAAGACCTCCGCCAAAATGAACCTATCCTAATGGATTGAGATACTAGTCTGACTAATATCAACACAACTGGCATATACAAGGGAACCAGTGATTGATAATCCTAACTCTAGGTCAACACAGCTGGCATATACAAGGGTACCAGTGGTCGACTTTATTGAATTTATTCCTTTTGGTCAAATGGTCTGGTCTCATTTTATTTTTTCTTTCATGGTATCTCAATCACTCTAATTCACCCTAGCATTGGTAATAACTTGAATCGTGAGCCCCACCTAATCACTTAGAGTAACATAGTTTAAAAACAAAATAAAATAAAAATAGAAGTGAAAAGGACTCAACGAGATATGGTGAAACTATCATGTTATTTCTAACACCTGAGCTCCGTGCTTTTATGAATAAACTCTTCTAGATGTTTCCATCTAATCAGATTGGTTCCTCAACTCCTGCAACCAAAATGCTTCCATCCACTTAGGTTGGTTAGTGCTATCCTTAATATGCATAAATTTCTAGGCTCTGGAGTTTATTTAAAACAAAAAGTTTCTACCACACCCCCAAACTTAAATCTAACATTGTCCTAATGTTTCGAATGAAATAACAGTACCAAAAATATAAGTAACATGATGAAATAGTAAAGAGAGAGTTCGGAAAGATAGTACCTGGGTGAAGTGAAACCAAAAACTGACAAAAATATTATACAACATACAAATCGCCTCGATGGTCAATCAAGGGTAAACAGGGTCCTCCAGAGGGACCTCCTCAACATCACCTATAGGAAAAGGATCTAAAAAGGGATTCCATCTCTGACCGTTAACCTTTGAAGAACTAGTACCATATGATGTCTCAATCTCAATAGCGCCATGAGGAAAAACAGTACGGACCACAAAAGGACCGGTCCACCGAGAGCGCAATTTCCCGGGGAATAGATGCAAACGAGTGTCATACAGAAGAACTTTTTGACCTGGAAAAAATGACTTCCGCAAAATATTCTTATCATGCACAAGTTTCATTTTGTTCTTATACTCCATAGCACTAAAGTATGAATCTCTACGAATCTCGTCCAATTCATTGAGCTGGAGCTTTCTGTGAGCTCCTGCCTTGTCAAGTGAAAAGTTTAACTGCTTAATAGACCAATAGGCTCTATGCTCTAACTCAACAGGAAAGTGACATGCCTTGCCAAATACTAAACGGTAGGGTGACATTCCAATGAGTGTCTTAAACGCGGTACGGTAAGCCCATAAGGCATCATTAAGCCTCGACGACCAATCTTTCCTATTAGGATTAACTGTTTTCTCTAAAATACGCTTAATTTTCCTATTGGAAACCTCTACCTGACCAGTAGTCTGTGGGTGATACGGGGTAGCTACTTTGTGGGTAATACCATATTGTTTCATTAATAGAGCAAACGGTCTATTACAAAAGTGTGAACCCCCATCACTAATTATAGCTCGCGGTGTACCAAAACGTGTAAGTATATTCTCTTTCAAAAACTTAATTACGACCCTATGGTCATTTGTTTTACACGGAACCGCCTCAACCCACTTAGACACATAGTCTACAACGACAAGTATGTAAATATAACCTAAAGAATTAGGAAATGGACCCATAAAATCGATGCCCCACACATCAAAGACCTCAATCACTAAAATAGGGTTCAAAGGCATCATATTTCTACGGGAAATGGTTCCTAACCTCTGGAAACGATCACAAGAAACACAGTGACTATGGGAGTCTTTAAACAGTGAAAGCCAGTAAAATCCACGCTGCAATATCTTAGCAGCAGTCTTCTTAGCACTAAAATGACCCCCACAAGCATGTTCATGACAAAAGGAGAGAATACTGGACTGGTCACTATCAGGTACACATCTCCTAATAATCTGGTCGGGACAATACTTAAACAAATAAGGATCGTCCCAAAAGAAATGCTTAACCTCGGCTAAAAACCTAGAACGATCTTGTTTACCCCAATGTTGAGGGGTACGGCCAGTAATAAGATAATTCACTATATTTGCACACCAAGGTGATTGGGAAACAGAGAACAATTGTTCGTCAGGAAAGCTATCCCTTATAGGAAGGGCATCACTAGGGGAACTAACAACTAACCTGGATAAGTGGTCTGCTACTACATTTTCAGCACCCTTTTTGTATCTAATGTCTAGAGAAAATTCTTGTAACAATAGGATCCACATAATCAATCTAGGTTTGGTGTCCTTCTTAGACAAAAGGTATTTCAAAGCAGCATGATCGGTATAGATTACGATCTTAGAACCTAATAGGTAGGACCTAAACTTATCCAAGGCAAACACGATGGCTAGCAGTTCCTTCTCGGTAGTTCTATAGTTCAATTGGGCATCATTCAGAGTTTTGCTAGCATAGTAAATCACATGAAGTAATTTTTCTACTCGTTGACCTAACACAACGCCTATAGCATAATCTGAAGCATCACCCATAATCTCAAAGGGTAGGTTCCAGTTGGGTGCCTGGACTATGGGGGCGGTAGTGAGTAAATTTTTAAGCTTCTAAAAAGCCTCTAAACAAGCATCATCAAAGAAAAACTTAACATCTTTTGCAAGCAAACTGCAAAGAGGTCTAGAAATCAAGCTAAAATCCTTAATGAATCCACGGTAAAAACCTGCATGCCCTAGTAATGACCTAATGTATTTTACGGTTTTTGGGACCTGTAAAGTCTTAATAAGGTCAACTTTGGCTTTGTCTACCTCTATACCCTTTTGAAGAAATGATGTGCCCTAAAACAATTCCTGATTTAACCATGAAATGTCATTTTTCCCAATTAAGCACTAAATTCTTTTCCTTACACCTAGTCAACACTAATGTCAAATGTTGCAAGCACTCATCAAAAGATGAACCAAACACTGAAAAATTATCCATAAAGACCTCTAAAAACCGTTCTACCATATCAGAAAATATGCTCATCATACAACGCTGAAAAGTCGCAGGGGCATTACACAGCCCGAAAGGCATGCGTCTATACGCGAATGTACCAAAGGGACAGGTAAAAGTGGTTTTCTCTTGGTCTTCTGGGGCAATAACGATCTGATTATATCCGTAAAAGCCATCTAAAAAGCAATCTCTCTAGCATTTGTTCGATAAAAGGAAGGGGAAAGTGATCCTTCCTTGTGACCTTGTTCAATTTCCTATAGTCGATACAGACACGCCATCCCGTGGTCACTCGGGTTGGGATTAACTCATTATCCTCATTCTGGACTATAGTGATACCTGATTTCTTGGGAACAACCTGAACGGGGCTAACCCACTTACTGTCTTAAATTGGGTAGATAATACTCGCATCTAACAACTTAAGCACCTCTTTTCGATCTACTTCTTTCATGTTAGGGTTCAGTCGACGTTGCATCTCCCTAGACGGTTTGGAGTCTTCCTCTAAATGAATCTGATGCATACAAACGGTAGGACTAATACCCTTAATGTCTGCTATAGACCACCCTAAAGCTTCCTTATTATCTTAAAGTACTTTTACTAGCCTACTTTCCTGATCACTATCCAAGTCGGCAGCAATAATCACAGGTGAAGTCTCAGATGGGCCTAAGAACACATACTTCAGGTTCTCTGGTAGTGGTTTGAGGTCCAACTTAGGGGGATCTTCTAAGGAAGGAACTGAGGTAGTCTCGGAAGCTGGTAATGGTTCGAACCTAGCTTTCCATCTATCAGTGTATAACACAGGGGTAGAATCTAATAGAGCATCCACTTGTTCAATGGTACTATCATCGTCAAAATATAAACCAAAACGGGATAAACAACTCTCTAATGGGTCTTCAGACAAGATGTTTGGTAATGACTCCTGAACTAAGGATTCTATCATATTCACCTCTTTAACACATGTGTCATCTAGCTCATAAGGTAGCTTACTGACATTAAAAATGTTTATTTCGATAGTCATATTACCAAAAGATAAATTCATCACACCATTTCGACAGTTTATGATCGCATTAGACGTAGCTAAGAATGGGCGACCTAAAATCACAGGTATCTGGTTCTCTGGGTCAGGGACAGGTTGGGTATCTAGGACCACGAAATCCACTGGATAAATAAACTTGTCGACCTCAATAAGAACATCCTCGATAACACCTCGAGGAATTTTGACATACCTATCAGCTAACTGCAGTGTTATCTGAGTAGGTTTCATTTCACCAAGTCCTAGCTGTAAGTACACATGGTACGGCAGTAAGTTCACACTGGCTCCTAAGTCAAGTAAAGCTTTTTCTACCTGGTGTTTACCTATTGTACAAGCAATGGTTGGGGAACCTGGGTCTTTGTAATTTGGAGTGGTAGTGTTCTGAATGATTGAACTTACATGACTAGCTAAAAAGGCTTTCTTATGGACGCTAAGTTTTCGCTTTCGCGTAACATATCCTTAAGGAACTTGGCATAAGCAGGAATTTTCCTAATTGCATCTAATAAAGGAAGGTTTATGGTAACTTGCTTAAAAACCTCCAATATGTCATTAAAGTTCAATTCCTTCTTTGTTAATGCTAATAGCTGGGGAAATGTGGCTCTAGGCACATAATCAGACCTCTCAGGAACCGAATTGGCATCATCAGAAATTTTATCAGTCCCCTCAGTTAGTGGTCCTGAGGGATGAGATCCTGAGGGGTGAACTACAATATGTTCACTATCGGGCATGGTTACCTGATTGTCTACTACTCTACCACTCCTAAGGGTTCTAATAGCATTCAATTGATTCGATGGTTTTGCACCTACTTCATGAACTCCTCTAGGGTTGGGGGTAGTCTGACTAGGGAGCCTTCCGTTATCTCTCTCACTTAAGGTCTTAGCTATTTGGCTGACTTGAAGTTCTAGCTTAGCAAGGCTCTGAGCATTAGTTTGAAAGTTCTTCTTGGTTTCCTGTTGAAAACTAATTTGGCTCTGTGCTAACATATCCTGAGTTTTTGCTAACCTCTCTGGCCCTTAGACCATGAAAGGTTCGGATGGTTTCTCCAACCAGGATTATAGGTTTCTGAATATGAGTCAAACTTCGGACGGTTATCATACCTAGTGTTATTATAGAGAGCATTGGCTTGCTCTTTATTATTCTGGCCTTCCCAAAAAGGCTCCAATCTACCACTAGTGTGACCCACTTCTAACAATGGCTTGCTCTTTAAATAAAATATCTAAAAAGAAATTGTCTTATTCTTCGTTATTTTCTCTTTAAGCTTTCGCTCCAAGTCTTTATGATTTAAGTTCCAGTTTTTACGAAATCACCAAACTCCTTGGCTCAATTCGCTTTATGATCCAAAACCTGTAGACAAAAGATAAATACCCAAAAACGTAAAAAAGAACAAAAATAATAACAACCTAAAAAATAAAAAATAAATAAAAGAAAACGAAGTCTAAAAACCCTAAAAGCAAATCCGCGTCGGCGGCGCCAAAAATTGATGTGATTGTAGATAGTGATAAAAGTGGTTCGATTCTCAGACTTGCGAAGGATAAAATATAGACTTAAATTCTAAAACAAAAATAGAAAACTCAAACAAATATGATGTTGTTATCAATATTAAAAGAACACTGAGGCTAAGATTCCACTATTTTCCAAGTTCAAAGTGATTTAAATCCAATATTTATATTTATTCAATTTTTTCGTTTAATTTGATTCTAAGATGTTGCAACAAGTAGATTTTTAAAATAACAAGTGTAAATCAAAAGTATGGGATATCAAAAACCTAAGTCCAAGCATATACCATCAATGGATATCACAATTGTTGAATAAAAATCATTAAAACAATTCTCAAACAAGGCAAATAATCATATGAATAATTGTAATAAATAAGATAAATAGAAAATATCACTCTTTATTGGAAAAATAGCTTCCTCTATCGCCTCAGCAATGGGGTTTAGCTCCTCATATCAAAAACAGGTTCAAAATATTTTTCCATTGCTTAAAAGGTGTTTTCAAAGGCGAAGAGACTCAAAGGGAGTAAAACAGTTCAATCGCAACGTTTATATGTGTTTCAGATCGACTGTTACAAGAGAAACAGAAGGAATGAGACTGCTACAGTAATGATAGAAGCGAAGTGTTGTAGAACAAAGACAGTGTTCTACGATAGTTGGGCGTGGGTTGATGTTCTTCGTGTTCTTCAGCAGCACCAGCAGAACAGCTTTCCTGCAACTCGTGATTTTTGTCTCCTCTGGTTCTCTAAACTACCCCAAACTGCTCGTAATCCTTCTATGACCTGCAACCAACCTATATATAGGCAACAAACCCAAAAATAACTCGATTTAATCCCTCTCTTTCCTTCACAGCAAGTCTCGGATATTTCCTTTTCTGAATCTTCTCTACGCGTCTTACAAATTAAATATGACGTCCAAGAATCTCCCAATGATGGCATTAAATATACAGAAGATCTTCTACCCTTATCTGCACGTAATCCCCATGTATAGAACCAATAAAATTCCCGATAATAATTTTCCTCCTCTGTTTTGTTCAATCCAAGGATTCATCCATATTCCTTCGTATTTGATATACATACATCCCCTGTTATGCTCTAAGAAGTCCATCCCAACACGAATATGCAGTTGAATCACTCCAAGTCGGATCCATAAAATCTCACAAGTCCCGTGAAACTCCAAGCCTTTGATTTGTATAAACTCGATTTCTGACCCTGTTTTTTCGATTCTACAGCTCATACCTTCCCTGTTTGACCAAAACAGGGTAATCCCAATCCACAACAAACACGAATTCAGCCTAAAACTCGATCAGAATCTCGCCAGAATGTTCCGCTGCAAAACTGAATTTGAATTTAGTTTTTCCGGCCAAAAATTTGGATAAGAGAAAGTTTGTCCCCTATCCAGAGTAGAGGTGCCGATAGCAGGTGCCTTTGGGGTGTCCTGAGGGTGCCCCTTAGTAATTCGGGTACCCCTTATCCATAGTGAGAGTATGAATAGAAAGTGTCCTCCGGGTGCGCTTTTCGATAACTTTTCGAGCTGATCTTTCCAAAAATGTTTATTGGACAAAAATACCTACACACACATAAAACACCATAATAAGTATAAAAATGAGCACTATCAATATATAGAATCGAGACAAATTAGACACAAAAATATGAAACCGTGAACGTTGCATGTCGGTAGATGACATGGGATGAAACATAACATGGCTATCGGTTTTAACATTCCCATGAAAACTTGAAATAGTAAACCATGTATTTTGTATAGGCAAGACTTACTCGGTTTTTTGGATCTGCTAACGAAAAATGAGTCAGGTGCAAGTCCGAGTTTTGTGGAAAGCACCGCGATTGTGGAAAGTCCCCAGTCGTCCCTGAGTCACTTGATAAATGAGTCGTCGATCCCTTCGCAGATCATTTTCTTTTAACCTCTAGGAAGTCCCCAGTCGCCCCTTGGGGTGTCATGACTGGTAATCAGGTCATTTGGTAACTGAGTCGTCGATCCCTGAGCGGATCATTTGCCTATACCGTCCTGACGTCTGGGTCGAAGTATGAGATCGAGGATTGAAAATTGACATTGTAACCGAAAGATCAATCTCCCACTGTGGTCGCCAATTGTTTGAAGGTGAAAACGGTTTTCTGCTGATTTTGGTAATTTCGGGTGTGTGGGTGAGAAACGAATTTAAACCTAAACAATATACTGCAAGGGAGTACTTCAGATTCGAGAGATCAATCTGTACAAATCCGGCCTAAACCAAGAAATGGTCGTTCCAGACTTGCTTCGGTCACAAAGTGAAGGAGAAGGGTTGGTTTTGGGGAGGGAAGCGAAGAAAGTGTTCAGACCAGAATAGTTGATTTTGGAAGAGTAGTTGTTTTCTACGACTTGTATCAGAAAGTGGGAAGCTAACAAATGGAAAGCTAGAAAATGTTTTCTGAGTGTTGTATGCTCCTGACCTGAACTTGTTGTTTGGTGGAAATAGGTAATGCCTATTTATACAAGTCGAAGTGAAACGTACTCTGGTCTCATTAAGAAATGGAAAACGGGTGAGTAAATGCCTGGAATTGATGTTCCATAAAAGAAAGTGTTTCACCATTACTCCCTGTATTTACTAACCGCCTCATCCTTATGACACTTTCTTATAACGGGCGTAGTGTACGCCGCACGCTGTAAACCGCCAAACCAATACCCAATGAGCATCCCCCAGTTTGTGACATGCGTTGATGTCTCGAGTGTTTTCATGGAAAACATGTAGCACATTATTGTTGTCTAGAAAGTTGAGCTTGGGAGACTTTCCGTCTCAGTGGTGACCTTCGACGGTCGAGATTTTGCATCTTAAGAGGAAAGATAGTCGTTGATTATTGCAACCCTTCGTTTGGTAGCCAGTGACATGAAAGCATGATCAGTATGGATTTAAAATGGCCTAGTTTAGGCACGGCCAAAAGTTAGGGTTTTGGATTTGTTTAGACGCGACCAAACTAGGGCCAAAGGTTGCCATGCGTTAGTTGGTAACCTTGGAAGGCTAAGATCTGCACCTTAGATGAAAGAGTGGTCGTTGATTGTTGCAGGCCTTCGTTTTTGTAGCCGCATAGGGAAGGCCGGAATGGTATGGCCCGGCAAGGTGGTTGGAATGCCATTGGAACATGTGGCATGGCATGCCTTGGCGCGGTTTGGCGTGGCCAAAACTAGGGTTTTGGGCCAAAGGTTACCATGCGTTGTTTGGCGACCTTGGACGGCTAGGATTTGCATCTAGGATTGAAGGGTGGTCGTTGATCGTCGCACTCCTTCCTTTTGGTAGCCGCATAGGGAAGGTCGGCATGGTATGACGCGACAAGGTGATTGGCATGCCATTGGCACATGTGGCATGGCATGCCTTGGCGCGGTTTGGCGTGGCCAAAACTAGGGTTTTGGGCCAAAGGTTACCATGCGTTGTTTGACGACCTTGGACGGCTAGGATTTTCATCTAGGATTGAAGGGTGGCCGTTGATCGTCGCACGCCTTCGTTTTGGTAGCCGCATAGGGAAGGCCGGCATGGTATGGCGCGGAAAGGTGGTTGGCATGCCATTGGCATGGCATGCCTTGGCGTGGCCAAAACTAGGGTTTTGGGACAAAGTTTACCATGCATATTGCGATGCCATACCATGCCGGCCTTCCTTATGCCTTGGCGCGGTTTGACGACCTTGGACGGCTAAGATTTGCATCTAGGATTGAAGGGTGGTCGTTGATCGTCGCACGCCTTCGTTTCGGTAGACGCATAGGGAAGGCCGGCATGGTGGGGCCAAGGAAAATGGCGCGGACGGCTTGGCATGGTGGGGCCAAGGCAAGGTGTGGTTGGCTTGGCATGGTGGGGCCAAGGCAAGGTGAGGTTGGCTTTGCATGGTGGGGCCAAGGGTTCGGCATGCCATTGGCGCATGGTGCGGCTAGCATGGTTGGGGCCAAGGCAAGGTGCGGTTGGCTTGGCATGGTGGGGCCAAGGGTTTGGCATGTCATTGGCGCATGGTGCGTCTAGCATGGTTGGCATGCCTTGGCGCGGTAGACGTGGTTGGAATGGTCGACATGCCTTGGCGCAGAGATGTGTCTGGCATGGTTTGTCATTGCCACAGTGGTGTGGCTGGCATGGTTGGCGTGCCTTGGCGCGGTAGACGTGGCTGGCATGGTTTGCCATTGGCACAGTGGTGCGACTGGCATGGTCGCCATCGGCACAGTGGTGCGGCTGGCATGGTCGTCATGCCTTGGCGCGGTAGACGTGGATGGCATGGTTTGCCATTGGCACAGTGGTGCGGTTGGCATGGTCGCCATGCCTTGGCGCGGAGATGTGGATGGCATGGTTTGCCATCGGCACAGTGGTGCGGCTGGCATGGTCGGCATGCCTTGGCGCGGAGACGTGGCCGGCATGGTTTTCCATTGGCACGGTGGTGCGGCTGGAATGGTTGGCATGCCTTGGCGCGGAGACGTGGATGGCATGGTTTGTCATTGGAACGGTGGCATGAGAATTAGGGTTTGGTATGTACGAAGATGATGTCAGTCAATACTAAGGGTTCTGCCGTGGAACATGACACATGTATAAAAAAAGGTACCCTTTACGTAGGCATGCTGATTGATTCAATAAATGTGCTAGTGGTCATAGCGACGTCATGTCAGATGTATGGTTTTACGATTTTAACCCTAAGCTAAAAACCACCATCAACAGCCATATGAACACTTTTCTCTTAACCTTGTTCATCTTAACACTTCTAGATCAATTGATAATCAAATGAATCTAATTGTGTTACCCATACAGTTGTTCAATTGTGAAAAAGTGGGCGTGCAACAACCACACCTAATATTTCACTTAGCAATTTTTATGGACAAACTTCAATATACTTTCTAGAGAATCAACTAGACAGTTATACTCAATCTAGATAAAAAGTATATCAAAGAGTTTATATCTCAATCTCTCGATTTGATATATACTCAAGCAAATAAAAATCTGCGAGTCTTTATCAAATACTAGAGAGATAACTTGGATGGTGCCAAAGACCAATATCCAAGTGTCAATCAATTTAAATCAACAACCAAAAGGTCGGATATTCTAAATGATTGAACAACACACAACTTGTGATATTTCAATTATATAACAAAATATAATGCGGAAAAGAAATAACACAGACACCAGAATTTTGTTAACGAGGAAACCGCAAATGCAGAAAAACTCTGGGACCTAGTCCAGTTTGAACACACACTGTATTAAGACGCTACAGACACTGTATACAGTGTGTATCAGAGTAGGCTAGTGTTTGTACCTTGTATCAGAGTAGGATAGTGTCTGTAGCGGCTTAATACAGTGTCTGTAGCGGCTTAATACAATGTCTGTAGCGGCTTAATACAGTGTGTATTCTATCTAGACTAGGTCCCGGGGGTTTTCTGCATTTTCGGTTTCCTCGTTGACAAAATTTCTGGTGTCTGTGTTATTTCTTTTCTGCATTATATTTTATATAATTAAAATAATACAGGTTGTGCGTTCGTGATCATCAATTGGAAATCCAACCTTTGGTTGTTGATTGATATTGATTGATCCTTGGACATTGGTCTTTGGTACCGTCCAAGTTATCTCTCTTTGATAAAGACTCACATATTTCTATTTGCTTGAGTAAAGATCAAATCGAGAGATTGAGATATAAGCTCTTTGATATATCTTTTTATTGATTGAGTCTGACTGTCTAGTTGATTCTCATAAAAAGTATATTGGAGTTTGTCCATACAGATTGCTAAGCGAAATATTGGGTAGTGTTGTTAGACCCCGCTTTTTCAATTTTTATCAGAGTAGGCAAACACGCTAAGACCTCATCAGTCTGTGTTTGTGGCGATCTGACTCTGTGGACAGAATCTCATACGCATACCAAAATGCCTCATAAAGCTGTCAACTTTGTCAAGCGTCTCGGAAGTACCTCAAAGGGTCACTCCTTAGATGATTCTTCCGAATCCCGAGGTAAGAATAATGTCTCATCTTGTGTCGATCATTCTTCCTCCAATGAGACATTGGGCATAATGGATAAAGCTGAAATGGATCTCACCAAAATTTCAAAAAATTCTACAGAGTTTGTTGATCTCAAGGATCATGTAAAACTCATTGATGAATTTGAAAAGTCTATTGATCGTGAACAGGTACTCTATAACATTATAGGGCCTTTCTCCAAGGAAATTGAGAAACTTCTTCAAGAAAACAATCTACAGCATGAAAAGATTTGTGATCTTAAAAAGCTGATTAAAGAAGGCTCAATTAAAGAAAAAGGTTTGATCAAGACGCATTCATCTGATCTAGACAGACTTCGTGTTGAGAAGGACAAACTTGAAGCATCTCTTGGCGTAGCCCAGGAACATTGCAAATCCTTGGAAAAGGAAAACTTTGTTGATGAAGACGGTGTCAAGAAAAGTTTTCACAACTTACAATCTTCTCCAGTGGCTATGAAGTTTAAACAAGTACCCGTTGTTACTTCTCCTACACGAATATGTACCTTCTGTGGAAAAGGAAATCACTATGTTATCCATTGTTTTGCTAGAAAGAAACGTGTTTCTGAAATTCACAAGTTGCTTATTTATACTGTCAATGGAGTAAATAGTCGGACGACTACTACAATGAAGGTCCCTTTCACAAGAAACTAGGCATCTTATAAAGGTGATCTCTCTCCTAGAAATCATTATAGGACATTTGTAAACTCTTGTGAAGGTATGTCCTGTGCTTATAAGAACGAATCTGATAAATCTAAGTCTAGTGTGTGGAGACAAATTATGGAAAATCCCCTAGAGCCTATTTCTAGAGGTCCTAGATTTTGTTATCAGAAAGGTTTCCCAGAAGAACTGCGAGACACATTCTTTTTCCTGAAAGCTGCAGTGAAAGGACAAGAAGTGCTGAGAAAAGATATCCTATAGGAAATTACAGCTACTCTCTCAGAACTAATGGTGAGACTATGTCTCCCTTTGCTACCTAGCAACAGAATGTTATATCCTTGTGTCTAACTTGAAAGATACAAGGATGAGGATTTGAGAGATGCTCAAGTATTGTGTTATATTTTCTCTAGGTTGTATATCCCTTGTTAAAGGAGCTCGATGGAAACTGTTCCTAAAGAAGAAATTAACCCTATGGTTGAGGATGATCTCAAAGGATGTGATTCTGGTCAAGAGTTTATAGGAAGAAGATGCTTGAAAGAAAAGAGTATAACACTTGGATTGGTGAATCTGTTAAGGATCTGATTCGTGTTCAGAATGAAGTTAAGAACGAACTGGCTAACCTTTAATTGCAGATAAACCAGCTTATTGATGGACAAGCGAAAATATTTGATACTCAGAATATCTTGATCATAAATCAGAAGAAAGTTATCCTTGACTGTGCAAAGGCTCGTCATTATGCTCGCACTATTGATCGAAAAGTTAACGTTCTAACTTTTGAACATGGTGTCTCTATGGTCAAGAAGGTCAAGGATATCAGTGACTCCTACTTTGATGGACCCTTTCAGAGGTGTGAAATCATCAAGGAAAACTAAGTTTTAGTTGCCTAGTATGTCTTCTTTTTGGATTAGTTGGAAGAATAACTAGTGCTTTGAATAGCGATGATTGTGACTACACATAGCTATGTTTGTTTTCATCTTCTTATGTTATTTTTTAGGATTATTGGTATTAAATTCTAAAAATATTTGGAGGATGATGTTATTGTAGTATTTTAATGGTTTGATATATTGCAATATTTTTATGGGATATGTATTGTTTGCGTCCGTGAACTTGAAGGTCCCATATTGCGGTCAAAAGTAAATTCGTTCATGAATAGTATTCGTATTGATGAAAGGACGAATGGACTTTTGAAAATTACAAAAGTTATGCCTGTGCAGTCATGTATTTGATGGAAAATAGGATAAAATCTTTTGTTTGACAAGGATAAGGTCTATTATATCGTTGTGATGGAAAATAGAATAGATCCTTGTATGTTATCCACGATATTGATCTTCATTGATCCATTTTATTATGTTTTACCGTGAAGGCTCCATTGTGTGTCTTATGTTGAGCACGATACAACTAAGTTGATTCTTCTTATTTACTTGTTGGTTGTTCCATAAGATGTTATATGTTGAGCATTATGAACTAATTTAATCAACTAGTTTGGTTATTTAGTTTGTACTCCATAAGTTTTCTTTGTTATGCTGAGTAGATGTACGGTTAAGGTTGTCATTTTCTATGATGAACTTAGTCGGGGTTCCATAAGTTTTCTTATGTTGAGCCCAAAATAATTGAATTGATTACTTCGGTAATTAGTTTGGTTATTGGTATTCCAATTGGATTAATTATATGCTCTATTGTAATTAGTCTAGTTGATTTTTCATATATTCCACAAATTCTTGTGTTGAGTATATGAACGGCTATACTAATCATGTTCTATTGGTTAATATAGTCGCATATTCCGTAAGGTTTTTCTTATGTTGAGTATGAGAACGATTAAGTTAGTCGTCTTTGTATGATTACCTTAGTCGTAGCTCCGTAAGTTTACTTATGTTGAGCACCTTCAATTAAATTGATCACTTTTGTGGTTTGATTTAGTTGCGTATTCCAATTAAATTAATCATGGGTTTACTTATGGTTAATTTGGTTGAGTTTTGGATATAGAAAATCATTCTCATGGTTTTTGGTATCCAATAAAAAATCCTTCTTTTCTTTCGAAATTAAGGTCGCTCTTGTTGTTCTTTAGGGAATGACATCAAATGGAGGAGAGTTCTTTTGAACTTGTGCTTAATGGTAATATCTTGCGGGGAGTGCGGCTGTGGAATTTTATAGGGGTTATCTTGCATCTTAAAACTCCTTGATGAATGCATTTAGCTTCGGATCTATGATTGCATCTAAATTAAGTTGGTATGTATTTTTTCTTTTAGTCTATGAAATGTCTCTTGTGTAAATTTCATTATGATCCCGATCTTGTACCTTTGCTAATTTTATTGACAAAAAGGGGGAGAAATATTGTAGTTCACACTACAAATACATATGGTTTTCGGATCATTGTGTAAGGGGGAGTGGTTTCCATGATCGAGATGGAGTATTGATTAAGGGGGAGTGATGCATATCACGTATTATTGTTAAAGTCGTGATACAATTGGACTTTGATGTTACATAATAGTACTATGACACTGTATATTAATAATGATCGAGAATCTCGATTTCTCTCATTGTTATAGCTACGGATCTTCAACAACGGTGATGCTAAACTTACAACCTTTGGGATCATTGGAGTACTTGGAAGGAAGAAGATTTCAGGGAACGTTGAAGATTAGACTATGGAATAGGAGCCACTAAAGTTTATCTTTTTTGTATTCCATATGCATTAATAGTTTTGTCGTTAAAATTGACAAAGGGGGAGATTGTTAGAGCATAGCTCGGTCAACCTCGCATGCGTTGCTATCTCAAGCATGTTTGTCAATGTTAGTGATCAAAACTATGAGTCTTGATTTCTAGCCTACATAGCTAAGTCTCGAATTAGGATAGGAAAAGTGTAGTTAAGCTCAAGGACTTCATGGCGATTCATCATGCAACGACGAAGATCTATACAAAGAACTGTGGAACTTCATCAACAAAAAGGTATGTGGAGTCTTGAACTTATCTATCACTCAAAAGTCTATCTATTCTATCTCCTACTTCTTATGAGACAAAAGTCGTATGCTATATAGACTAGATCATACACACTTGACATTTTGAGCTGATCATTCATTGCTTATCTTTTATCTCAAAATCGTGTGTTGGTAAAGCGTTTTTCTTTGATCAAGTTTATCTTCACCTAGTGACGAAAGTCATGAAAATTTCAATCACTTTGAGAATTGCTCGGACGTGAATCGGTCTGTGAATAACGGCTACATAGCGTCCTCTGAGAATGTATCAATGATTGAAATGAGAGTTTAGATTACATAACCATGTATTCCTTGAACCGAAGTTTTCGAACTTTGTTGATCAAGAGAAATCGGGAGGATTGTGGAATTGGCTTGCCAAGTCCGCGAACCCAGTCCACGAACTGTCGGAAGTTATCGACCGAGAATTTGTGCTGGATTTTCCAAACTCGTTTGTGTGCTTAGTCCGCGAACTGGCGGAAGTTCTCGAACCGAGAATTTCTGCTGAGTTTGGAAAACTCAACCGATTAACTTAAGTCCGCGAACTTGTTTGTGAACTTAAGAGGTTATGATCTAAAGATGTGCTCTGAACAAGAAACGTTAAATTACTAAGGAATGCTTTATGCAAACCATGGCTATAATGTTCATGAGCCAATTCAATCGAATCGAATCATCTTTGTTTCAATTGTGTCTTGTGTAGTTACATAAGATCTCATAACAATTGAACAACTCTCTAACTAGTTCATTTGAGTCAATTGAACTAGTTATGGTGAAGAAGAACAAGGTTAATATGAAATGCTCAAATGGTTGACCTTTTGGGTTACTATGTTAAACCAACATGAACGTACACGTTTGGGCATGGTTTTCACGAATCCAGTAAACGTTTACCCAAGTGTGTGTGACAAGATAAGTTTTCGATCTAACGGTTGAGAAAGAGGTGATTGATTAATCTAGGCTCTTCTTCGGGAATATAAGACCGAATTATCAATTGGTTCCCGTTCACCTTGATTTTATATTTTAAGACGGAACAAAACCTAGGGTTTATCTGTGGGAGACAAATTTATCCTTTGATAGACTTTTTTGTGTGAGACAGATTTGTTTATTATCAAGTCTGTGATTTTGGGTTACAACAACTCTTGGTTGTGGATGAGATCAACTAAGGGAATCAAGTGCACAGTATCCTGCTGGGATCAGAGACGTAGGAGTACAACTGTACCTTGTATCAGTGGGAGATTAATAGGGGTTCAACTATAGTCCAGTCCGAAGTTAGCTTGGAGTAGACTAGCTAGTGTCTGTAGCGGCTCAATACAGTGTGTATTCAATCTGGACTAGGTCCCGGGGTTTTTCTGCATTTGCGGTTTCCTCGCTAACAAAATTTCTGTTGTCTGTGTTATTTATTTTCCGCATTATATTTTATATAATTGAAATAATACAGGTTGTGCGTTCGTGATCATCAATTGGAAATCCAACCTTTGGTTATTGATTAATATTGATTGATCCTTGTACATTGGTGTTTGGTACCTTCCAAGTTATCTCTCTTTGATAAAGACTCGCAAATTTCTATTTGCTTGAGTAAAGATCAAATCGAGATATTGAGATATAAGCTCTTTGATATATCTTTTTATTGATTGAGTCTGACTGTTTAGTTGATTCTCATAAAAGTATATTGGAGTTTGTCCATACAGATTGTTAGGCGAAATATTGGGTGTTGTTGTTAGACCCCCGTTTTTTCAAGTAGTATCGGTCTGGCTTCACAATCCCAATGAAGTCTTTAAGTCTTTAACCTGGTTTAGAAGAAGAAACCAAAGGTTAAAGTAGAATTGACTCTAGCTTAGCACAACTAGTATCACACAGAAGGTGGGGGGATTAGGTTTCCTAGTTGCCAGAGTTCTCCCTTATATAGTCTTTCAAATCAAGGTTTGCAATCAATGTTAGCTTGGTAGCAAAGCATTCAATATTCACCGTTAGATGAAAATTTGATTAGATTCAAGCTATTATCTTTCAACCGTTAGATCGAAAGCGAGCTTGTTACACACAAATGAATTGCACGTTTCTAGGCTTGTGTAACCGTACCCAGACTTGTACATTTTTTAGTTCAACAATAGTCAACCAAATGGTTAGCCATATGACCACTTTCATATCAACCAAAACTAGTTCAAGTGAATCAAATGAACTAGTTAGATATTTGTTCAATTGCAAGGAAATTTTATGTAACTACACAAGACACAATTGAAGCAAAAACTATTTGATTCACTCGAATCGGTTCATGAACTATATAGGAACGGTTTGCAATTTGCATTCCTTAGTTTATATAAGAATAAGTTCAAAAACATCGTTTTTCGATATAACCTACTCAAGTTCGCGGACTTAATTTCCCGTACGAAGTTCACAAACTCCGGCAGAATTTCTCGGGTTGAGAACTTACGGCAGTTCGCGGACTTGGATCACGCCACCATTCCGGTTCTCTTGATCAACAAAGTTCGCAAACTTCGGTTCAAGGAATAAGGACTTATACATATATGTGTTTCCACAACAATGCTTATATCCTCCAATGGTTATATAATCTAAACTCTCATTTCAATCATTGAAACATTCTTAGAGGACGTTGATATTATATAGTTGTTATACGTTGATATTCTATAGTTGTTATTCACAAACTATTTTTCGTCAAAGTAAGCAATTCTCAAAGTGATTGAAACTTGTCATGACTTCCGTCACTAGTTAAAGATGAACTTGGCTAAAGCGAAAGCTTACCAACACATATTTCGAGAAATAGATAGGCGAGATAAACTCGGCTCGAAATAAAAAATGTGTATAATCTAAGTCTACTTAGCAAAACGACTTTTGTCTCAAGATAGAAGATAAATAGACTTTTGAGTGATAGATAAGTTCAAGTCTCCACATACCTTTTAGTCGATGAAGATCCACCGGTTCCTTGAGTAGTCCTTCGTCTTGTATGATGATTTCCATGGAATTCTCGAGCTCAACTACACTTTTTATCCTAGTCCGAGACCTTAGATATAGTAGATTAGAAATCAATACTTATAGTTTTGATCACTAACATTGACAAACATGCTTGAGATAGCAACGCATGCGAGTTCGACCGAGCAATGCTCTAACAATCTCCCCCTTTGTCAATTTTAGTGACAAAACTATCAATAAATATGGAATACAAAAAATAAATAAATTAAGTTTTGTAGCTCCTATTCCACATGTCTAATCTTCAACATTACTTGATATCTTCGTCACTTCCAAATACTCCAATGATCTCAAAGGTTGTAAGTTCAGCATCATTGTTGTTGAAAATCCGTAGTATAACAACGAGAAAACAAGAGTTCTCAATCATTGTTATACAATGTCATAGTGTCATTACACAATGTCAAAGTTCAATTGTATCACAAATTCAACAACAATACTATGGTGATATGTATCACTCCTCCTTAGTCAATACTCCATCTCACATGGAAACCACTCCCCATTACATAATGATCCGAAAACCATATGTATTTGTAGTGTGAACTACATATTAATTCTCCCCATTTTTGTCAATAAAATTGGCAAAGGTACAAGAATAGGATCCTAATGAAATTTTCGAAAGAGATATTTCTTGACCAAAAGAAAGCAAAATATCAACTTATTTAGATGCAATCATAAATCCGAAGCTAAATGCATTCATCAAGGAGTTTATAAAGATACAAGATAACCCCTATAATATTCCACAGCCGCACTCCCCACAAAGATTTGGCAATTAAGCACAAGTTCAATTAAGAACTCTCCCCCATAATATGTCATTCCCGAAAGAACAACAAGAGCGACCTTAATTTCAAAATAAAAGAAGGATTTCTTTGGACATAACAAATCACATACAAGTATGAATTTGAATCCAAAATACTCAATTAAATTAACCATAAGAGAAGCATGATTAATTTAATCGAAAATGCTCAACATAAGTGAACTTATGGAGCCTCACAGTAATACATAAAATATAGATCAGGGAAGATCAATACTGCGTAATACACAAGGATTCATTCTATTTTCTATCTCTATTCGCATAACGATATTCAATAGACATAATCCTTGCAAACAAAATATTTTAACCTATCTTCCATCAAAAACTGACATAATAGGCTTAACTTTTGTATTTTTCAAAAGTCTATTCATTCTTTTATCAAATATCGACATACGAAAGACTTTGCTTTTGACAAGGTATGGGACAATCATAGTTCACGGACGCAAACACACATATCCCATAACATATTGCAATATATAAAACCATAAAGATAACACTGCAAAAATCAATCTTTGTCCTTAGAGGTAGAATCAATCTTTTTCGCACGGATTTACACCAAGAGTGGTTACCAAAATCGAATAAAAAGATTTTCTTAACAAAGAAAAACATACAAAGTCATTAAATACCATGCATCATAGTTCACATAAGATGATTGTGAACATTCAAGAATCCCGTAGCAGTGGGTACTACTTCCCATTCTTGATTTTCCTTCTTTGTGATTCACTAACATCATTCTTTTAAAAGCTACAAAAGATATTAGAAGAGAATTACTCCAAGAATCCAAGTGCCCAAGTCCAGTAGAACAAGTGCGACGAAACGGAGCAAAACACTCAAAAACAAGATACGGGACAAAGACCAACCTCAACACATTCACATTTAGGATTTCTCATCACCCTTTTGAAGATAATTCAAAGAGGAAGAGAATGCAAAAATAATGAGGTCATTCCGAGTTCGGACGAAGAAGTTACGGCCAAAATAAATTTACCGAATATCGATGTCAAGTATGCATACGGGTTTGCAAACGAATTTTCGTATTCTGGAGCAGTATGCAAACGGGTATGCGTACCTAAACCACTGGATTTTGATTTTAAATGATGTTATGCACAGGGACGGAGCTATGTAGAAGCCAGGGGTGGCTCCCGCCTCCCCTAAAACTTTTGAAATCTATTAAAAGTCCCTTATAAATTCTATTATTGTAAAACAAATCTATTATTTCGCCCCCCTTAAAAAAAAATATTAGATTAGCCCTCCATGTATAGAATTTCTAGCTCCGTCCCTGGTTATGCATACCTGGTAAGTGTACCATGTAGTCCAAACATCCCAAACTATTATTTTCAAACCTAAACATTTAAGAACCTTAAACACAGATCAAGTTCGGTAGAAAATAACGATAAGAAAGGTACGTGAATAATTATAAGTTCTCTATGTAATAAAAGTACAAATATTGCTCAAGTTTATATACATACCTTTTTAGATGAATCCAATTGAATTCTACATCCTTACCAAACATAATATGTGCGCTCCAATTTAATTCGTGCTTCCCTCACCGTATACATAACAGGGCATTCCTTGGTGAGGGTGCACTTAAAAAACACTCAAGTTGCGTTGAGGTGAACAATGTCTTGCTCACCAGCAGTGACTTTTGGATTATCATGAAAGAGATCGCTTTTAGAACCTTTCACATCTAAATCCATCTTCCCAAAGAACTCTTTAAGTTCCAGCATCATGGATACTGCTTTCTCCATAGTCATGGAACTTTCTGGGAGATCATTGATTTTCACACTCAAAATATCATTGACTTTCTTTGGTATCCACTTTTGAGTGCGTTTAGGAACGACCGAAACATTCTTCCCATTACTCTCTTCAAGATTTTCCGGAAGAGAATTGGATTGACTATTGTTTTGCAAGTTAGTCTTTCTCCAATTGGGAGCATCACATCTTATCTTCGTATTTACGAAGTTATCCTTTTGATAACCATTACGATTGTGAAAAGGATTCGTATGACATTTATAGGAAAATCTAGGCTTATCACAGCACTGATTCTTTTGCCTAAAGGTTGTACAGTTACAACCTGTAACGTTAAGAGGATTAGTCTTAACGTATGATCTTTGTTTCACAACTTCTTGTGATGCCCAAACAAGAACATCATGAAGTTTCTCAATCCTTATACGGAAACGACATCTCCTTTCCATGTGACCTTTATTTTCGCAATAGTGGAAAACATAAGTAATGTTCTTACCTCGATCTGTATGTGCTGACTTTGGAGGTTGATATACTTTTTCTTTCGAACCTTAACTACCGGTGAAGGTATTTCACTTTTTCCATCAGTGGAAACCTTTTGTTGAGAAAAATCACTATCCTTGACAAATTTTACCTCTTTGCTAATACTTGGAGCATTTATTCCTTATAGCCCAATCCTCGTGTATCACGATGATTTTTACTTGCTCCTAGCATAGTGGTTAATTTCCTTGAACTAGCATTGAACTTTTTCAAGTCATCTTCCAACATCTTGATTTTATCAAGAGCAGCAGCTAAATCAGCCTCAAGGCGTTTTCTCGAGCGAGACAAGCACTTTCTCTGTCATCAAAAATAATTTGTTGAGAGTTAAACCTTGCTTCAGATTCTGCAAGTTTCTCTTCCAACAAGAAGTACTTTTGATAAAGATTATCACACTCAAGTAACTTTATACGTAGGTTTTCCTCATAATCCTTGAGGATCAATTCGTTAGAACGATTCGAAAAATAAACACATGCGTAACATCTTTTCAATTTCTTGTTTTCTCGACAGAGAGGAGTCAGAAGAGGTGAGGCAAGAGAAGTTGTAATCTTCTTCATATTCCACGAATCCAAAAACTTAACATACTCTGAGACTTCCTCATCAACATATCTATCAATATCTGAATCACCTTCATCATAAAGTTCATCCAACTGTTCTTCTAGGAGAGTTTCCCAATCAACAGTTTTTACATCAAGAGAATATTTAGATATTGACTTAGATGTGACAGTTCTCTCAGGTGAATCCAAGCTTTTAGAATCATCTGGTAATTTCTGAACCGGTACGTTATTAGAGATAGACTCGTCCATAAAGTCAGATCGCTACAAACACGGACTTGTAAGGTCTTAAACGTGTTTGCCTGCTCTGATACCAATTGAAAAGGTGGGGGTACAACAACCACACCCAATATACAAACTTCATTATACTTTCTAGAGAATCAACTAGACAGTCAGACTCAATCTAGATAAAAGGTATATCAAAGAGTTTATATCTCAATTTCTCGATTTGATATATACTCAAGTAAATAGAAATCTGCGAGTCTTTATCAAATACTAGAGAGATAACTTGGATGGTACCAAAGACCAATATCCAAGTGTCAATCAATTTAAATCAACAACCAAAAGGTCGGGTATTCTAATTGATTGAACAACGCACAACCTGTGATATTTCGATTATATAACAAAATATAATGCAGAAACGAAATAACACAGACACCAGAATTTTGTTAACGAGGAAACCGCAAATGCAGAAAAACCCGGGACCTAGTCCAGTTTGAACACACACTGTATTAAGCCGCTACAGACACTAGCCTGCTCCAAATTAACTTCGGTCTGGACTGTAGTTGAACCCCAATAAATCTCACATTGATCCAAGGTACAGTTATGCTCCTACGTCTCTGATCCCATCAGGATACTACGTACTTGATTCCCTTAGTTGATCTCACCCACAACTAAGAGTTGCTACGACCAAAAGTCGAAGACTTTAATAAAAAATCTGTATCACACAGAAAAGTCTACGATAATAGATAATTCCGTCTCCTACAAATATACCTACGAGTTTTGTTCCGTCTTTTGATAAATCAAGGTGAACATGAACCAATTGATAAACCGGACTTATATTCTCGAAGAACAACCTAGTATTATGAATCACCTCACAATAATCTTAATCGACACAGCGAAAAAAGATATTGCGAAATCACAAACGATGAGACGAAGTGTTTGTGATTTCTTTTATATCTTGCTTATCAGAGATATCAATCTCAAGACAATTGTACTCGTATGATAAAAACAGCAAGATCAGATCACACAACTACAAGAAAGTAGTATAGGTCTGGCTTCACAATCCCAATGAAGTCTTTAAGTCGTTAACCTGGTTTAGAAGAAGAAACCAAAGGTTAAAGGATAATCGACTCTATCTTAGCACAACTAGTATCACACAGAAGGTGTGAGGATTAGGTTTCCCAGTTGCTAGAGTTCTCCCTTATATAGTCTTTCAAATCAGGGTTTGCAATCAATGTTAGCTTGGTAACAAAGCATTTAATACTCACCGTTAGATGAAAACCTGATTAGATTCAAGCTAAAATCTTTCAACCGTTAGATCAAAAACTAGCTTGTTACACACAAATGAAATGCACGTTTTTAGGCTTGTATAACCGTACCCAAACTTGTACATTTGTTGGTTCAACAATAGTCAACCAAATGGTTAGCCATATGATCACTTTCATATCAACCATATTCTTCATCACCATAACTAGTTCAAGTGACTCGAATGAACTAGTTAGAGAGTTGTTCAATTGCAAGGAAATATTATGTAACTACACAAGACACAATTGAAGCAAAAATGATTTGATTCACTCGAATCGGTTCATGAACTATATAGCCACGGTTTGCAATGGGAATTCCTTAGTTTATATAAGAATAAGTTCACAAACATCGTTTTTAGATATAACCTACTCAAGTTCGCGGACTTAAGTTCCCGTACGGAGTTCACAAACTCCAGCAGAATTTCTCGGGTCGAGAACTTCCGCCAGTTCTCGGACTTGGCTCACGCCACCATTCTGGTTCTCTTGATCAACAAAGTTCGCAAACTTCGGTTCAAGGAATAAGGACTTTTACATATATGTGTTTCCACAACAATGCTTATATCCTCCAATGGTTATATAATCTAAACTCTCATTTCAATCATTGGAACATTCTTAGAGGACGTTGATATTCTATAGTTGTTATTCACAAACTATTTTTCGTCAAAGTAAGCAATTTTCAAAGTGATTGAAACTTGTCATGACTTTCGTCACTAGGTAAATATGAACTTGGATAAAGCGAAAGCTTACCAACACATATTTCGAGAAATAGATAGGCGAGATAAACTCGGCTCGAAATAGTAAATGTGTATAATCTAAGTCTATATAGCAAAACGACTTTTGTCTCAAGATAGGAGATAAATAGACTTTTGACTGATAGATAAGTTCAAGTCTCCACATAACTTTTAGTCGATGAAGATCCACCGGTTCCTTGAGTAGTCCTTCGTCATGTATGATGATTGCAATGGAGTTCTTGAGCTCAACTACACTTTCTATCCTAGTCCGAGACCTTAGCTATAGTAGACTAGAAATCAAGACTTATAGTACTAACATTGACAAACATGCTTGAGATAGCAACGCATGCGAGTTTGACCGATCAATGCTCTAACAAATTGTTTATATTCTCATAGAAGTATACAAGACATAATTAAAGAAAAATCGGACTGATTCAAAAGAATCAGTTCATGAACATATTTTTTCCACAGTTTGTAAAGATTGCATTTCTTAATTTATAAACGTGTTTGTTCATGAGTATGAAATCACACTTAACCGATTTTAGAACTTGAACCACTTAGGTTTGCAAATGGGTACTCAAACTTAAGTTACGGACATTGGTCACAAGCTGACAGTTTGCAAACGGGTATGCAAACTTTAGCTCCGGACCGAACTCCGAACGGGTACGCAAACTTGGTTCCCGGACTTCAATAGTTAAATCAGTTTGCGAACGGGTATGCAAACTTAAGTACCCTGACTTAAACAGTTGAATAAGTTTACGAACGGGTATGTAAACTTCCGGTCCTGAATTCCTTCAAAACAGCTCGTACACTAAGTACACAAACTGTAATGTATCCAGACATGGGTTTTAGCTCTTAACTCTCATTTCAATCATTGAAACATTCTTAGAAGACGAAAATAGTTGTCTTACACAAACTATAAGCTTATAAGCAATTTTTAAGTGATCGAATTATCAATACGAAACATTCTGAACCTACATCAAATGATTGTTTCACACAAATCATGTAAGATGTTACCAGGTGATTTTCACATGATCATCTTTTGACTTTCGTCAAGAATACTGATGAACATGGTTAAAGCAAAAATCTTTCCAACACATATTTCGAGAAAAATATAAGCGAGTTAAACTCAGCTCGAAATATCAAATGTGTATATATAATGTAAAGTCTATATAGCTATGCGACTTTATCTCAATAGGAGACAAAATAATATAGACTTCTGAGTGATATATGAGTTCAAGTCTCCATATACCTTTTGTTGATGAAGTTCCACAAACTCCCCTTAGTAGTTCTTCGTCTTCAATTGATGAACTTCGTGAAGTCTAAAGCTCAACTACACATTTTATCCTAATCCGAAACATAGCTATAAGTAGACTAGAAATCAAGACTTATCGTCAACTAAACTTGACAAACAAGATTGAGATACCAATGCTTGCGATTTCGACCGATCAGTGCTCTAACATGATATATGGTCAACAAATAAATTGAATCCATGCTTTAATGTAACTTTTATGTTCTTAATACCTAAAATCAAATATCTAAAAACACCATCTGATTTATGACCAATTGGTTTGTGCAACATTCTTTATAATGTGATTTCAAAACTTTTGGCAAATAAGATTAAAATTTTACTTGATAAATTGATCTCACCTTTTCAATCCAGTTTTCTTGTCTAATAGATACGTTATGATAATATCGTTGTGGTACATGAATTGATATACATTATGAATCATAAGATTTTTTTATGGGGTTAGGAGTTAAAATTAACATGTCCAAAGTTTTCGACAAAGTCAGATGGGATTTTTTAATTAAGACAATGGAAAATCTGGGTTTTTATAAAGATTGGTGTGAACTAATTAGACAATGTATATCTACAGTTTTTATAGTTGTGTTGTTAAGTGAAAATGCAGGAAATTTTTTCAAATCATCTAGAGGGCTTGGATAGGGAGATCCACTATCCCCCTATCTATTTCTTATCCACTTTGTTAATGCAAATAAAAAATCTAAAGGATTTCAAGGAATACAAATAAGTAAAAAATACTACTACATGTCTAACTTTTTTTTCGCGGATGACTACCTTATTTTTACAAAGGCAAATCCACAGAGTCGTAAAAACTTATTGAATGTTCTGCATGAACTCAGTTTGTTTTCGGTCAATATTGACAAGTTAGAGATTTATTTTTCAATAAAAAAATTCACCTAAAAAAATGATGTCTAGGTTGCTAAAAAAGAAAAAGAAAAAGTGATACTAAAGATTCTTATTTTGGTGCCCCTCTTATTAATGATAAATCAAAAATGAAAGCTTTTGATTATTGTCATCAAGATGGAGGAAATGGTGAAAGGTTGGAATAATAAAACACTCAACCATCCTAGTCACCTGATTCTTAACAAATCAGTTCTGTCGTACCTGCATGTTTAGCATATGGGATGATTCACACTCCCAAAGAAAATAACAAGCAAAATCAATTCAATTTAGAGAGATTTATGGTGGGGAAAGAAGGCTAACTCAATTTAGAAAAATCTTGGAAATTTCTACACTAACCTATAGGCATGGGTGGTATGGGTTTAAGAAACATGACAAAATGAATCAGTCAATGATTGCTAGAATTGCCTGGAAAATTATTGCTCAACCTAATTCTTGGTGGGGAAACTGTTTAAAGAAAAATATTTCAAAAATTGGAAAAAACAACAACTAACGACGGGTCGATACGCACAGCACCTAGTATCCATCGTTTACGGCTAGGACTACTGGGGTATCTAATCCCATTCGCTCCCCTAGCTTTCGTCTCTCAGTGTCAGTGTCGGCCCAACAAAGTTCTTTCGCCTTTGGCGTTCTTTCCGATCTCTACGCATTTCACCACTCCACCGGAAATTCCCTCTACCCCTACCGTACTTTAGCTTGGTAGATTCCACCGCCTGTCCAAGGCTGAGCCCTGGGATTTGACAGCGGACTTGAAAATCCACCTACAGACACTTTACTTCCAATCATTTCGGATATCGCTTGCATCCTATGTCTTACCGCGGCTGCTGGCACAGAGTTAGACGATACTTATTCCCAGATATTGTCGTTGCTTCTTCTCCGAGAAAAGAAGTTCATGACCCGTGGGCCTTTTACCTCCACGCGACATTGCTCTGTCATGCTTCCACCCATCGCGGAAAATTCCCCACTGCTTCCTTTCGTAGGAGTCTGGGTCGTGTCTCAGTCCCAGTGTGGCTGATCATCGCCTTGGTAATTTATTGCCTCACCAACTAGCTAATCAGACACGAGCACCTCCTCGGGAGGATTCCTCCTTTTGCTCCTCAGCCTGCGAGGTATTAGAAGTCGTTTCCAGCTGTTGTTCCCTCCCAATGGAAGGTTCTTACGCGTTACTCACCCGTCCGCCACTGGAAACACCACTTCCCGTCCAATTTGCATGTGTTAAGCATGCCGCTAGCGTTCATCTTGAGCCAGGATCGAACTCTCCATGAGATTCATAGAGAAGAATATGGAAGTTTGTTTTGCAGGGAGTAAAGTTGATTCATAAATTTATTTTTTTGGAAGTAGGGGATGCAAAGTCCATGTACATATGGATTGACCAATAGATACCTGATCCAGACACTACTCTAGATCAACTTTGTTCTGGAAATAACAACATGCTAACACTTGTATCAGATTTGATTAACCCATATATGAATAAGTGGAACAAAGACTTGATCATTGTTTATTTTCCTTATATTATTGCTGATAAGTGCATAATTCATATGATTTTAGTTTCCATTCCATACTTGCTTTAACTATTATTCTTGCATATTTTCGTATTATTACATTTTTCTCTTATTTGCCTCTAATAGGTGAATCATCCAAAAAAGAGCTACAAAGTGCTGAAAAGAGCTATGAAGCGAAGTATTCAAAGTATCCAAGTGCCAAAGTCCAAGAGAAGTGGAAGAAATGCGATCAAAAGAAGCAAAACGCTCAAAATCAAGAGAAGGGACAAACACCGATCATAACTCATTCAAATTAAGAATTTCTCATCATCATCTTGAAGATAATTGAAAGATAAAAAGAATGCAAAAAGCATGAGGTCATTCCGAGTTCGGACGAAGAAGTTGTGGCCAAAACAAGCTTTTATCGAATACCGAAGACGGTAAAGTATGCAAACGGGTACGCATACTTAAGTTCCGAAAATTTCTGTTGGAATTTGAGGTACGCATACCGGCACGTATACTTAACAAGTATAGAAACGGGTATGCATACTTGCGAAGGCCTAAACTCACAGTTGGGCCCTTATTTCGTATTTTTGGGTCGGGTTTTTGAACCGAATTAAATACTTGATGGCCAAGCAATGTAAACCTATAAATATAGGTATTAGGCCTTTCACATATGATCGAATATCATCTCATATTATACTTTTGTTCTTCATTAATATTTTAGGGTACCCCTTTAGGGGGAAACCGGGTAATTTTGTAATCATGAGAAACTAAACCTTTGTTGATTAAGGATGAATTCAATGTTCTAAGCGTGGAGCTTTATTAATAATACAAGTCTATTTAAGGTTTTAATCATCATCGTTTGTCTTTACCATATCTAGGGTTTATGAACGATTCTTAGATTGATTTGGGATGCATACTAGATTAGTCAATTGATTGTTCTATTGCTAGTAGAAGTTATGGGATAAGTAATCGTCGATTAACACTCTACACAAGTGAAAATCGCGAGACTTTACAGAGGGATTCTGTGGAGCAATTGTGTGTGAAGACAACACCAGCAAGTAAAACTTGAGCTAAGAGTTTAACTACTTGGATTAACCTAATTCACAAAGCTTAAAGAGTTTGATTGGATTACACCTTGAGTGAGCTACTACTTGGTGGTTCGGTTGAATAAAATCTAATATTGAAGAGCTACTGTATCCGTGGTAAAAGGAGTTTTGGGGATAGCACTGAGCTAGTTGTTATTCTATGGTTGGTGATGAATGGTTCTTATGAACATAGATAAGTATTTTAATCCTGTTAACGCTTGGTAACGGCGAAGGATTCTTTAATCATCCCTTTTTTCTTATTATCTCTTTATTTATCTCACAACCAAAACCCCCTCTTTGTGATTTACTTTATTTTTCTAATACAAATAACCTATCAATTACACAGCTATGTGAGAATGATCTCTTACTACCACTATATTACCAGTTAATTAGTGGGAAATATATTTATTAATTTGTTGAGCCTACGACAGCCCATACAATTGCTCAATCAATTTGAATATCAACTTATTCACAGATCTGAATGATACCTTATACCATGATAAACCTAGATGAAAGTTAGCTAAGAATGATATGTTTACTGTGAAATCTTTGTATGATGGATTAATTAAGTGGAATCCATACTTGTGATAAAGAAAAAGAGAAATTTTGGAAACATGACTACCTTAACGAAACAAACTTTTTTGTGTGGAAATGTTTAAATGATGAATTTCCTATCATACAGATTAAGGTGTTATATACCTACAATAGATAACAAATACATTTCTTCAACAATAACATTGAATTTGGATCCCTTGCTTTTTGAATGTTGGTTTGCTAAATCAATATGGATGTTTCCACCTTTAACTAGTGGGGTTAGCATTAGTATAGCCAATATTACTTTCAAACAACATTATGATTTGTGGTATGAAAGAATTCAAAATATGGCTGAGATATGTGAACTAAGCGCCGGTTCATGTAGAAGGAAAGATGCACCGAAAATTTTCAAGAAAAGTCAACTTCTTCAATTCATATTTCTATCTCTTTTAGAGATATCTGAATTTCTGGTGCAATCATTCTGAAATTTTTTACCAGAATTTACAGCATGTCCGTTTCAAGGAATTGGATTCCGGGGAATCCAATCCCTAGGGAATGCACCCAATTCCTGGAACCAAACGGTGCAAATGAACTTTTTTAATTAAGAATTTTGATTCATAGGAATCCAATTCCCTCCAAAATAGTAGAATTCCATTGCATGGGTCCAATAGTGCAATGGAATTGGATTCCGGGGTAAAAACAAAGATAATTGAATTACCTCAACCGAACATGAATTTTTAGGATTTGAATTGCATTCCTTGGAATCCAATTCTTGGAATTGGATTACCCCCATAATTGAATTCTTCGGTTTCCAATTCTCCCAATCGAATGGACTATTAAGTTGTAATGTGGCTAATTTGAAACATAACTCTCCATAAAATTCAACTAACATGAATTGTTATAATGCTTCTTGGATCTCTCCAACTCTTAATGCTGGCCATGGACTAATTCTGAGAAATGATGCAGGAGATGGAAAAGGAGTTAAGTTAGGAATATTCAAAGATTCATGTGCAATAAAACAACAACAAAAGCTTTAGCTCTTCTTCAGGGAGCTTGATAGGCAAGAGATAACAAAATTAAGAATTTCTAGATGGAAGGTGATTGTGAAAGAATTGCGAGGTTCATTTAAGGGAAATATACTATGCTGGCTTATCTTTTTTTTGAAGGAAATATAAAGCGAACTTTTGATTAATAAACTGTAAACAATTCGTACATCAGATTCAAACAAAAAATACTAGTACAAGTGATGATGAAAATTCCTATTACAAAGGAACTAGAGTACACTATACATACTAATTGTATGTAATTCCTCTTGGAATTACGACAAATGATTTTTGAAATTAAATTCAACCATTTTGATTTTGATTTGTGAGTCTTCAAACTCTGATTCTCCATTAAAAAGAAGAAAATCGCCCATGACTTGTGAGTCTTCAAACTCTGATTCTCCATTAAGAAGAAGAAAATCGCCCATAAAATTGTAGTTACAACCAACAACCACTGATCTTGTATAAAAGGATTCACACCATGTTTGAATGAAGTATCTCCTAAAATATACTTGAATATATGACCACACTTGAACAAATTGTGCAGAATATATCAAATGTCGCTGTTAATACAGATAGGAAAATAACTAAATGGCCAATATAAACCATCAGCGATGAGAAAACATCTAAATGGCAAGAACTACATACCATTGATGATTGATTATTGAAACAAACTAAAACCTAAATCACTTAAGAGAGTGATGGTTTATTTATTTATAATTTACATAAGATTCTGATATGCCTGGCAAATCTGAAATATCAGATCGTACCAAACAAATTAAGGAAAATCATGAATAAATTGGGGAAATCAAGCACTGTTTTGGGAAGTTTCGGAGATAAAATATAGGAAAGAGAGAGAGAGAGAGAGAGAGGAGAAGAAACATGTGAAGATTTATAATTTACTATGATGGCTTATCAAAATCAAACAATAGTGAAGGAAACTGTGAAGATTTTGAAAGACTGCAACAACTTTTTAGGTTTTAAGTTCACTGATAAAACTGGTAATTATGTAGCAGACAAAAACCTGCTATGGAAGCAAGAAAATCATCTCATTTTAGTAGTCGGAAAGATAGCATACCTTATTTTTTTGATCAGGTGATTTTGTTAAATAAAGTTAATAGTAAAAATGAAAGTAACAACACTACTATAATAGGTATTGGTAATGTAAGTTTGTTGTCTGATGCTCATAACACATAATTTGTTTCTTGTGATAGCATGACACCATTCTCGTATTTTTCTCTTTGTTTTTGTTTTTTGTTTCTTTCCGTACCCGGCTTTGGTTTGACATTACATTCCATCTTTATTTGCAAAAAAAAAAATATATATACAAATGACTTTATCTATAATGCGATATGAAACACACTAAATTATTCAAAATTTATTTTGTTGTCTAAAATTTTCCATGTGATTATAAATATGGCATGAGACCAAAAATTTATAGCATGTGCCAAAATTTAACATGACAACCCAAAAGGCATCACTATAAGGCCGGTGAGCTCGTGAGCCAAATTCTGCTAAGTACTTCCAAAAAAATGTAGGGGTGGCTTTTGGGCTGGCCCATTTGTAGAGGGTTGTCTTAAGCCTATTAGTTTAGACCTAATTTAATACCTCCACTGAAATAGGTAGTGAAGAAAAAGGTGGTTTGGAATTTTGAGGGTGACTCAGATCAGGTCAAGCCTGGTTGTAGTTCCGTCCCTGATATCAAAAGGGTTGTAAATTTGTTAGTATGGAAGAATTTAATGTTATAATGATCTTGTTATGTGCATCCTTATTGTGTCGTCTGCAGAATTTGTTACGAGTTTCTCATTGATCCACCTTACACTGAGAATGAGTCCAAATCTGTTCACACTCCTCTAACGAGTGTATATTTCACATATTCTTTTGATTGGTTGATTATTTAACTGATGGTCTCGTTACCCTTCATGTTTAGAATCACGACCCTCATTACATAACTCCCTAAATTTAATCAAGGATAGAGATCGAAATGTGAAATACACACTCGTTAAGGAGTGTGCACGAATTCGCACTCCACTCAGAAGTGCTGCACCTACCAACTTATTCTCCCGCAAAAGATCCCAACAAGGGGTAAGCCCTGTCTTGGGTCACATGTATTGTTTAGGGCGGGATTTTAATCGGGCCGTGGTCTGTAAACCTAGTATTTTTTTCCATGAAATCTTTTCCAGCGACGGAAAAAAAGAAGGCTATTATTGGGGCGTCACATTCCAATAGAGGGGCTTTACATGGATTCCTAGTGACTAGAAATTTGGTTATGGGATGTCTTGATGCAATAAAAAAATGTCTAAGTTACCCTCCATCTAAAATCAAAATCTATAAACTAAAATCAACCACAACCAAGAACTCCTAGCCGTAGGATATTAATGATCAAATTGGTTCAAATATGGAAAAATTAGGGTTACAAATTCCCTACGGTTAGGAAACTAAGAACTCCTAACCGTAAATATTCAAATTTTAGTTATTACGGTTAAGTTTGTAAACGGTTGGATTCGACTTCCTAAAACCTAACCGTCATAAATCTTAAACTAAAAAAACTTTTTTTATTACTCGTTCATGTGAGAAAAATTCTCTAATTTTGCCTAAATAAACTGACATATCTTTAATCATCCAACTAAACACGTTTTGGATAAGGAGGAGATATTTTACTTACCTAACTTTAAGTTCGGGGAAACAAAAGCTACGGTTGGTTATAAACCGGACAAACCTGGTCGTAATAGATATATAATTGGATTTTTTTTATCACCCACCAAATAAATCTGGCCGTAACAAAAACCTATGGTTGGTTTTTTTTTTCTTAATAACAACCAAATCTGGCCGTAGCAGATCTACGATTGCTTTTTCTTATCATTACCTGGCCGTAACTGGTCTTTTCTCAACTTGCATTTTTCCCAATTTTCTTCAATTATGGTTAGGAGTTCATCGCCACCTAAACGTAAACTTGTATGAAAAGGAAAAAAATCCGTTTTTTTTTCTCACTGAAATCAGTCGTTTTATTTGAGTAAATCAAGATCTAGGGATTTTCAAAAAAAAAAAAGAATTCCTCTTTTTTTTCTTCCCTCCAAAAACCTAAAACACTAACCCCAATTTTCCATCTCTAACTACAAATCAATATCATTAATCCAATCTATCTAATACTCTAGCTAATCTATTTAAATAAGGGTTGTTTAATTATTCTAAAATTATTTTAGATAAGAGATTTTTGAAATTATTTACGAGTGATCCGTTTTTGTCCTATTAAGTGACGTCCCTCTATTCAAATGTGGCGCCCCAATAACAGCGTTCGAAAACAAAAAGTATGGCACGTCTCTCCAATAGAGTATATCGGTCGATCTTCTACTTCGTTGCATTTAGTGCCGTGAATGCACCCACTAGTCCCTAGCCTAGTTAGTAAGTTCGCGCGAATCATTCGCGATTTTTTCCGTATCACGAATTTTACCGTCTTATTCGCGTACGTTTGCAACTCCGAACCCAAGTCGCGTATTATGTGGCATTCCCGGATTATTCGCGAATCGTTCACGAATTTTACGTATCCCGAATGATACGTCCGCTTAATTCGCCATAAATTCTTTAGCTTTTACTTTTCAAAGACTCCACTTTTTGGGCTTTACTGCCTCCCGAATATACACGACCGAATATTAGACGTGTTGTAATTTTTATGAAACAAAAACGACTGAAGAGATTTGAAGGTGAAGGTGAGAGAGATCTCAAACTCACTAACCAAGCATCTAAACCACCATACGGCGTCCTTTTGGATAACTAATGTTGTATATATTATTAATATCATCATATTGAGTTTATTTTTTTCTTAAATAACTCACACATATGCATAAAAATTGGTCTATGACCTTATAAATACAAATTATTTGTTATATATAGATACCGAATTTTCAGAGCCGAACTCACATTTATAAATCGAATTATACACGTACGTATGCCGTTCCGAATTAATGACGAATCACGTCCCGTTGACCGAATTTTAGACCGAATCTGGATTTTACAAAACCGTATAATACTCGTACGTTTGCCGTTCCGTACGTTTGCCGAATCCCGAATTGCTAACTAGGGTCCCTAGTCCGTGCTAAAAAGCTGCAAATCTCAATGACAAACATTACTGAATCCAACGGACAGAAATCCTTATTTAGACCACGAGGTCGCAATCCGATTAAATGAATGATAAAAATCCTTGACTAAGACCACGTGGCAACGAATCTCATGCTTGAATTCAAAAACACGGATAACAATCTTTATTTATGGTCCCAGTTCCCAATAATAAGTTAGATCTATCTAGAATTTGAATTTTGAAAAATCTATAAAAATATTCTCAACCACGCGCCACTCAAACGGTCACTCTTCTCTTCTTACCCAAAAGAATTTCTTTCTGTCAGAAAAACATTTCAAACCAATCTAGAAAAACTGTTTCTGTTTTTTCCGAATGCCATGGATTATCACAGTATGAAGAGGAAAGAACTTCAATCTCTTTGTAAGAAACATCATATTCCAGCGAACATGACTAATTCAGCCATGGCGGATGCCCTTTCTGCTCTTAATTTGGTAAAATCCCCTTCCGTTTCTCTAATTTTCTCCTCCAATTTTGTTCTATATACTCTTACGTTGACGGATCTACGTATATTATCACACTGGTTGTTATTTTCCCCTAATATTTGCTCTATTTTTCAGTTACTATCATCTTAACGATGTCTGTTTTTTTTTTCCTTTATTTGCTTAATTACTGCTCTAGTTAGGTTTTTAATTGACTAATTTCTGGGGCTCTCTACTTGATAATCCTTTTTGCTTACTGGATTGGTCACTCAGCCTTGAAAACTTCTGAAAATTTGGGCTCTACATGATTGACCTTGAAAACTTCTGAAAATTTAGTCTCTATATGATTAACCTTGATTTTTTTTTTTGAAAATTTGGTCCCTGCATCAGATCTCATCCAATATGATTAACCTTGAAAATTTTGTGTCTGCAGTTAGGGTTGAATATAATTTAGTGTTTCTTAGAAGCTTTCCCCCCCTGTTGTTTAAGTTTGTAGTTGCACTAATCTAGGTTTCGTATTTAATTAGGTTGATGAGGTTGAAGAAACTGTGACGGAGAGGCCCGTAAAACCACAAATTGATCTGATTGATGATAGTGAACCTAGAATTCCTGTTGGCGGTGCTAGATCTAGACGAGCACCTTTGCGTGAAAAGTCAGTTGAGGAGATTTTAGCCAAAACATCAGCACCAACGGCTTGCCGAAAGAAAATTCAAGGAAAAGTTGTTTCCAAGGCCAAGGAGAATAATAAAGAGGAGGTGAAGGAGGAGGAGGTTCCTGTTGTCAATACAATGCGATCTACAAAATTGCACCAGGAATCTAAACTCAAGATATCTGAGTCTTCCCAGGAGGTAGAAGCTAAGAAGATTGGTGTGTTGTCTGAAGAACTAAATGTCAAAGACAAGGGAAATAATAATGAGGAGGAGGAGAAGGAAGTTCCTGTTGTTAATCATGTTGCAAAGCGATCCAGGAGATTGCAACAAAAATCTAAGCTTGATATATCCGAGTCTTCCCAGGAGGTAGAAGCTAAGAAGACTGATATGTTGTCTGAAGAAGTAAATGTCAAGGACAAGGGAAATAATGATGAGAAGGAGGAGGAGGTTGTTGTTGTTGCCAATCCTGTTACAAAGCGATCCCGGAGATTACAGCAGAAATCTATGCTCAAGACATCTGAGTCTGTCCAGGAGGTAGAAGCTAAGAAGACTGATATGTTATCTGAAGAAGTAAATGTCAAGGACAAGGGAAATAATAATGGGAAGGAGGAGGAGGAGGTTGTTGTTGTTAATCCTGTTACAAAGCGATCACGGAGATTGCAGCAGAAGTCTAAGCTCAAGACATCTGAGTCTGTCCAGGAGGTAGAAGCTAAGAAGACTGATATATTGTCTGAAGAAGTAAATGGCGAGGAGATGAAATCAGAGTCTGAAGTAATTGACGTTGTTCTGCAGAAAAATGAAGGTAAACCCTATTACCTTTCGTTTTAAACGCTTAACTTTTCCGTGCATATTCTGATCTAATAATGATGGTGTTCAGGAATTGATGGCAATTCTTCAAAGGAAGCTCAAGATAATGTGGCTTCTGGAAGTGTAAGTAGTTTTCTCACTTTTCTGGTCTCCACTGAATTTCTGGGGTTGTCTGATATTCATTTCTAGTTACCGAATATGGTCTCTTTAATTTTAAATTTATTTTCAAAGGTAAATTTTTGGATTTGAGTGCAGATGAATAGTATTCTTCTTCATTGATATAGACAACTGCATTTTCTGTGTCAGAACAAGTATCAAATCTCATCCCGTATGAGTAACCTGAAATTTTTTTGCCCAAGAGAAATTTGCAGTTAGGTTGAAAGTTGTAGTTGAAATTCTTATTACAAGTTTTAAGAATTTCTTATAATTTAGTGTTCATTATTATCTTAATGATGACGTATACATAGCAGCATCATTACCAAATTCTTTAGTTATTACTGAGCCAGAGGTTCATGCTTCTTGAGAAGTAGTGCTAGTTTAGGCCTGTGTTGTCAGGGATGCAAGGTGCAAAAGAAAGAATCTGGAGGTTTTGAAAAAATTATATGAATAGTTTGACGTTCCCATGTATAATAAATATTATATAGGAACCATTTAACTAATAAAAATTTTTCCCTGTTCTATTTGTTTGTCATTGCACTAATCGAGTTTCGTATTTGATCAGGTTGATGTTGTTGAAAAAACTATGCCAGAGAGCCCAGAAACCAGCAGGAAACCATTATCTGCAAGAAAACCCCAATGTGATTTGGTTGTTAATGAACCTGAAATTCCTGTTGGTCTTGCCAGATCTAGACGTGCACGTTTGCTTGGAAACTCATCTGCTTCAGAGGAGATTATACCCAAAACTGCAGCACCAACAGCTTGCCGAAAGAAAACTGAAGGAAAACTTGTTTCCAAGGCCAAGGGAAATAATAACGAGAAGGAGGAGGAGGTTCCTGTTGTTAGTCATGTTGCAAAGCGATCCACCAGATTGCAGATGAAATCTATGCTGAAGGTATCTGAGTCTGTCTTGAAGGCAGGAGAAACAAATGAAGCTAAGAAGGCCGTTCTGTTGGCTGAAAAAGTAAATGTCAGAGGAGATGAAGTCAGAGTCTGAAGTAACTGATGATGTTCTGCTGAATAATGAAGGTAAACCTATTATTACTTATCAGTTATTCCCTTTTGTTTTAAATGTTTAATTTTTATTTCAATGTCCTGAGCTTATAATGACGGTGCTTTCAGGAATTAATGGAAATTCTTCCAAGGATGAACAGGATGATTTGGCTTCTGGAAACGTAAGTTGTGTTATGGTCTCCACATATTCACTTCTATTTACAGAATTTGTCTCTTTAATTTAAATTATTTTCATAGGTAAATTTTCGGATTTGGATGCAGATGAATATTCTTCTTTTTCTTCTTCTTCCATACTGCATTTTCTACATTAGAATAATTATCAAAGTTTCATCCTTAATGAGTAACCTGAAAATTTTGTATCTAAGAGAAACTTGCAGGGGTTGAGTTGTAGTTCAAATTCTTATAACAAATTTTAACTTTAAGACTTCGGTTAATAATTTAGTGTTTAGTATTAACTTATGGGTGATGTATACTAGCACCATTATTACCAAATTTGTTAGTTATTACTTAAGAGCAGGAGATTTAGGCTTCTTGAAAAGTAGTGCTAGTTAAGGCCTATGTTTCAGGATTGCAGCGGTGCCAGGCCAAGCAATAAGTGCATTAGCACGACTAAATAATCTGAAGATGTTTTAAAAAATTATATGAATCATTTGAAGTTCCCTTGTGTGATACAGAACTAAATTGATTCTCATTTCTTATGTAAGGACCACCAAAGTAGTGTAAGCTTTTTTCCTGTTCTAATCTGGGTTCGTATTTGATCAGGTTGCCGATGTTGAAGAGACTGTGCCAGAGAGTACAGTAACCACCAGAAACTTATTAACTGCAATAAAGCCTCAATCTGATTTGGTTGATAATGAACCTAGAATTCCTGTTCGTCTTGCCAGAACCAGACATGCACCTTTGCTTGAAAAGTCAGTTGCTTCAGTGAAAGAGATTATACCCAAAACTTCAGCACTAAGGACTTCCCCAAAAGAAGCTTCTGGAAAAACTGTTTCCTGGGCCAAGGAAATTGATAATGAGAAGGAGGAGGCGGTTCCCGTTGTTACTCATATTTCAAGGTAATCCACCAGATTGCACAAGAAATCTAAACTCAAGAAATCTGAGGGTGTCCAGAAGGTAGAAGCTAAGAAGAGTGATATGGAACAAGTAAATGCTGAGGAGATGAAATCCGAGTCTGAAGTAACTGACGTGGTTCTGCAGAAGAATGATGGTAACCCTATTATCAGTTATTCTCTTCTTTTGTTTAAAATGTTTAACTTTTATTTGAATATCCTGATCTAATAAGAATTAATTGCAATTCTTCAGAGGAAGAACAAGATGACGTGGCTTCTGGAAGCGTAAGTAGTGTCATTGTCTCCAGTGAGTTTTCGGTGCTAGAAGAATCCAGAGATTTTGAAGATATTACAGTTGAGTCAAGTGTTACTTCTGAAGAACCCTCTACTGCATTGATAATGGGTGAGCTTCCCAAAGATAGTGCTACTCATGTTTTCGGAGAATGTGTGTCAGAAAACCATTCTGCCTTCACGATACCTGCAGAGGAATCCTTTCTAATAGAAGGGAATACTGAAACTACAAAGGGTAAGCATTGATACCGACGAGCAGCCTATGGAAAAAATTGAAGTCACTGAAATTACAAAGGTCTCCACTGAATTGTTGATGGTAGAGAGATCTGGAGATTTAAAAGAAATTACAGTTGATTCAAATGTTAATTGTGTAGATCCGACTAGTGCTTTGATCATAGACGAGCTTTCCAAGGCTAGCCCTACTCACGCTTTAGGCGAGTGCATTTCAGAAGACTGTTCTTCATTTACTATACGTAGCGAGGAATCCAGTTCTCACATTACTGATGTTTCTACTGACTTAGTTGAGGAGAACATAGAAATTACAAAGGTCTGTATTGAAAGTGAAGATCAACCTTTTGAGAAAAATGAAGATAAGGGTGTTTTGGACTTGGAGGTTAAAGTGGAAAATGAGCTTGCTTATGTCGTGGTTACTGATGGTGAAGCGCTAGTTGGTGATGAATCTTTTCCAATAGTGGAGATTACGGATAGACTTGAAAACACAGATGTTGACGACGGTAAGCGCAAATGTGAGACTGAGTTATATGGTGCCAACACTAATGAAGTTGAAGAATTATCTTTGGATCCTGATATGTTGTCTAAGGAAGTGAACATGGAGGAGCTGAAATTAGAGTCTGAAGTAACTGAAGTTGTTCTGCAGAAGAATGATGGTAAACCTAAGATCAGTTACTCTCTTCTTTTGTATCAAATATTTAACTTTATTTTAATGTACTGATCTAATGATGATGGTGTTTTTAGGAATCAATGGAAATTCTTCAAAGGAACAACAAGATGACGTGGCTTCTGGAGACATAAGTAGTGTTATGGTCTTCACTGAATTGTCGATGCTAGAGAAATCAGGAGATTTTGAAGAAATTACATGTGATTCAAATGTTACTTCTGAAGATCCCTCTATTGCTTTGGTGATGGGTGACCTTTGCAAGGCTAGCAGTACTCATGCTTTTGGTGGCTGCATTTCCGAAGACTGTGTTGTTTCTATGATGTCTGTCGAGGAATCTAGCGTAAATATTGGTAATGTTTACAGTGAATCATCTCTAATAGATAGGGTCAGTGGAGCTAAGACTACTGAAAATTTGAATTTAAATCCCCAACCCGTGGAATGTGACGATCAAGTTACGGAAAATGAAGTCATTGAAGAGAAGGATGTGAATGGCTTGGAATCAAAGGCTACAGATAAAGATGAGCTCACTTATCTCATGCCTTCTGAGGTTGAAGTACTATCTATTGATGAATATTCTCCAATAGCAGAGATTTTGGAAAACCTTCAAGACTCAGATGCTTACGAAGTGGCTAGTAAACTCAAATGCGAAACTGATGTGTATGCTGTTAACCTTTCTGAACTTGAGGAATTATCTCTTGATGCTGATCACTTTTATTTCGAAGCTATAAAAGACTCAACAATGAACAACCAGGAAGCTGAAAATTGTACTTTGGAGATTTGGCGGGAGGATGACTGTGACAAGTTTCAAGGTGTTAATGTAGCAGCTGATTTTGATCCCGCGGCTATTTGTGGTGCTCAGGTTAATGGGTTGTCTGACGAAGAAACATCCTATGATAAAGAAAATGATTCAGAAGGAGAATTGGTGATGCTAGACACTGTTGAGGAGAATGAGAAGGACAGTTCAGGTGACACTGTTGGCGAGAATGATGACAGTTGTGATGTGGATGAAGTTTCTGATGTTGCAGCTGATCAGATTGTGAAGCAGACTCCTGTTATTTCTAAAGGTGAAGCACTATCTATTGATGAATCTTCTCCAACACTTGCTAATACGGAAAACCTTGAAGACTCATATGTTAAATTGGTTATTTCAGCTGTTGAGGAGAATGAGGGCAGTTCTGTTGATGGATCTCTTCCAACACTTGCGAATACGGAAAATCTTGAAGACTCATATGTAAAATTGGTGATTTCAGCTGTTGAGGAGAATGAGAAGGACAATTCTGGTGACATTGTTGAGGAGAATGAGGACAGTTCTGACATGGATGAGATTTCAGATGTGGTTGCAACGGATCCGATTGTGAAGCAGACTCCTGTGCTTTCTGAAGTTGAAGCACCATCTGTTGATGGATCTTCTCCAACACTTGCAGATACAGAAAACCTCGAAGACTCATTTGTAAAATTGGTGATTTCAGATTCAGACTATGTTGTGGAGAATGAGAAGGACATTTCAGTTGACATTGTTGAGGAGAATGAGAAGGACATTTCAGGTGACATTGTTGAGGAGAATGAGGACTGTTCTGAGATTTCAGATGTTGTTGCAACTGATCTGCTCGTGAAGCAAACTCCTGTGCTTTCTGAAGCTGAAACACTATCTGTCAACGTATCTTCTCCAACAGTTCGGATTACAGAAATCCTTGAAGACACAGATGTTTGCGAAGTGGCCAATAAACTCGAATGTGAGACTAAGATATACGATGTCAATGTTTCTGAACTTGAGGAATTATCTTTGGATTCTGATTGCTTTTATTTCCAAGCAATGAAAGACTTGATGGAGGAAGTAATGGACGTTAAGGAAGCCAAAAATTGTACTTTTGAGATTCAGCAGGACTATGACATGTCCCAATGTGTTAATGTAGCAGCTGATATTGAGACCTCTAATGGTGAAGAAGCCGATTTAGATGTTGCTAAGGAGAGCGAGAAGGAAAATTCAGGTGACATAGTTGAGGATAATGTGGACGGTTCTGACGTGGTTGAGACTTCAGATGATGTTGCAACTGATCTGATTGTGAAGCAGATTCCTGTGCATCTTGCAACTCCAACAAAAAGAAATACATCAGTACACCAGGTTCAGCAGATCCCTCGAATGTCGTCTACTAAGAAGAAGGCTGCTACAAGTTCAAGAAGTTTCAAGGTTTTGGATGACAACAAGGAGATTGATGAAATGAGCAAGTTCAGTATCAGAAGTACTTCTAAGGTGGCAACTAAAGTAGTACTGGAAGAAAAAGAGAACAAACATGAAAACACTGTTCAAAGGAAACTGAAATCCACAAGTTTAGGGCAGTTGAGAAAAATGGTGAAAGCCAAACAACTTAATCTCGCTGACACTAACAACACCATTGTTAAGGTAATTAAATCTTCAGCTCTTTCTAAGGTTCTTAAAAGTTATATATATATATATTGTTGTGGCAGTTAGCTAAGCTATATTGTAGGTTCTTATGGAACTGCTTTTTTTTTTTTGTTTTGGGTGTGATCAGGAACAGCTGGATGTGGCGAAAAGGCCCGCTCTGCAACAAGTGAGCAATAACAGTCTGGTGCATGAGAAAGAAAACTGAGATATCCATTACCTAGAAAAACTGTTTGGTAGGGTAAATCTTCTCAAAGTTTTTGTATAGGTGCCAGGGGAATGCACAAAAAGATTGGTGCTCTTATTTTGGTTCAGGGTTAAAACATCTTTATCCTTGTAAGCATTGTGTTTATTTTTGGGAGTCCTTGAGCCCCGACTAGTATGTGGATTCTACTGCAGTGATAAATGTTCTTCACTGAATTACTGAATGTATGAGACATCTCGTTGTTGATAATTTGGCGTCTTTATCTGCTAATCGTTCTTTCCTGCATTTTCATAGTTAAAATCTCATAAATGTGATTCTGAATTCTGTCAACATATTGGATGTTGTAGAATTGTAGATAGTGAAAATCCTGAATTCTGTCAGCATATCAGTTGTGGTAGATAGTGAAAACCCCAAACTCTCCAGGTAATTTAAAATAGCTTCTGGTAGGACACTTCCACGTCCTCTTTTCTAGTGCTACCTGCAATTCTTTGATAACTTGGTCGGATTTTTTTTCCCCAAGGTTATCACTTGTGAAAACTTCACAACTGGGGCAGAGAGGGCATGGTAGTAGATTGCATAACCTTAGTCATACTTCCTTCCTCTTGCATAACCCTTGTCTCGAAAATTAGCAGGACAATATGCAGACTAAAAAGTTTATTCTCTATTGATATTGTCACTCAAAACCCAGCAAGCAGTCCCTAGTACTGAAGGTGGGTATCACTAGTGGACAGTACAAATAGAAACTTGAAATGCACAATACTGCTGCAGAAGTTTTTGAGGCCAAGTTAGGGTTTACTTGTTTATTGGCAGCATGTGAAGTTTATGCATAGAAAATACTGTAGATAATTGCATAACACAACCAGTACAAAATAAACATGGTAACCATTTGAAAGCAATGAAGACAACCATATAACCTTGATTGAACAAACATTTACAGTTTCAAGGACACAAAACCGATCAGTGATAGTAGATTAATATTTACCATAGCTAATAATGAAAATAAAAAGAACATTAAATAGAAATGGAAGGAGCCACAATGATATCTAGTTTCCCTTCTTCTTCCACAGAGATGACCAATCTCTCTCTGTCTCTTGCTCATCCTCCCAGAAGCCACCCTTCGACTGCTTTTCCTCCTTCAAGCTAGGAGCGGGCCAAACCGGTTTGGCAGCAAACTCCTTTTTCTGTAACCACGAGTTACTCCTGTCTCTCTCCTTCTCTTGGATATCTTCCCAGAATCCACCCTTTGACTGCTTCTCATTCTTTAAGCTAGGGGAGGGTCTAAACAGTTTAGCAGCGGACTCCTTTTCCTGTAACCACGAGTTACTGCTATCTCTGTCTTTTTCTTCCTCATCCTCCCAAAATCCTCCCTTTGAGTATATATCCTCCTTTAAGCTACGAGCGGGCCTAAACGGGTTAGCAGCGGACTCCTTCGTGTCTAACCATGACTCGCTGCTGCTGCTCATCCCTCCTAAGCTAGTGGCGGACCAAAATTGTGATTCCATGGTCTTATCGCTCTCTGGATATTTGGCTGACTCATCCTTCTTCAACCACGAGCCGCTGCTCCTGCTGCCTTTCCTTAAATGAAGGGGTATATACATCTTGTCAGCCTTTTCTCGATTCGAAATGAGAGTAGAGTTACAAGTTTCACCAAGTAAAAGACTTCCATTTATGACATTTTCCGGGAATGGGCATATATTTTGATGCTTCCTGATTATATCGACTGATTCATACGAGGTCTCACACCTGTAGCAGAATGGGTCAGCTTCCAACTTCCTTTTATCAGCGGGAATCGTTAGTTGTCTGCCCTCTTCCAATTGTTTGATGCAAGTGTCAACATCTTTAAAGAATGAAGTATTGTTCTTATTCCAGTTGTGATTTGAATCAGCTTCCTTAAAATCTTGAGTCATGACATGAAGGTGGAGCTGTAACATACCAGGAATAGAGTGAAAACCCATCCGTATTGCTTGAGACTTGTGGCCTTCCAGTTCCAAGTACCGTTTCGCCATCATTGTGCCAACTTCTCGCATTTTATCTAAGAGGGGGATATGTTTGCAAGTAACGTCACTAGGCCTGAGCAAACCTTCTTCTCTTGCAAGGACGAGTATGTGATACGCAGATTTAGGAATGGCGTTGCTCACCACCACAATGTCAGAGTCATGGACAAAAAGAAGGCATGATGCATACTCGGCCTTCGTCGGATGCTTTACAAGGTCACAACTGGAATAAGAACAATACTTCATTCTTTAAAGAAGGCATGATGCATACTTTGCAGGGTCCTCATATCGAGACTCGGACATCATTCTTTATCAATTTAAGACCCTATCAAGACAAGTACCAAAAATTTAATATCAGTAATGCTGAATGATAACTAGACATAATTTTCTACTGGAATTCAGACAACTTAACAATCTAAACAAGAACTAGTTACTTGAGAGATACTTAATGTTTTTGTTTTGAAACAAAAACAAGTAGATTACCAAATTTCATTAATATTCAAAACATTTCACATTCATACAGTGGATTTACGAGTACATTTGAAACCCAAATCAACTAATTGGAACCCTAAATTGCATTCTTTACAAAACATAATATAAAACCTAACCCCCAAATCGATAGAGGGTTCTTCCTTGTCTTTTTAGAGCATAAACAACATCCATAGCAGTATATGTCTTCCTCCTAGCATGTTCATTGTAAGTAATAGCATCACGAATCACATTCTCAAGAAAGATCTTAAGAACACCACGAGTCTCTTCATAAATCAATCCACTGATACGTTTCACTCCACCTCTTCTTGGTAATCTTCTTATTGCTAGTTTAGTAATACCTTGGATATTATCGCAACACCTTCCTGTGTCTCTTATCCCAAACCCTTTACTCCTTTTCCTCTTCCTGACAAAAATTTCTCTCTTCTCTTTTGAGTTTGAGATACTTAATCTTACTATCAAGTTCTATGTGCTACATTGTGTTTAATTATTTCAGATTTCCTATCTTGAAAACTATAAAATACCCCGTCCAAGAATCAGCTTTAAGCTTCCAGAAACTATGGTTTTCATCCAATTTGTGTTCAACAATCAACTTTAATCATCATATTAAAAAACGAATTTAACCATTATGAACAGTAAATTTAAACAAACATTGCAATAAATGCAATTCTGCAAATAAGAACATGTGGTTTTTGAAAAATTGAATGGAATTTTTGTCCAAGAATCCCCAAGATGTTCAAGAACCTATGATTTTTCAATAAAATTTAACAAATATAAGATGAACCCACTTTTAATCATCATATAATAAATTCAATTTAATCATAAAAACAGTAATCTTTATCGGCAAAAACATCATCATACATACCTTTCAATGGTTTCTGTTAAAGGAGGTTGTAGCTAGAAGCAAGAACAGTCTTCTAAGTAGGAATACAATGGTGGAATACCTAGATAAATTAATAACTTGATAACCAGCAGCAGTTTCAGAAGTCCTAGAGATACTGTTTTCTCTGCTAGGATCAAGAAAAGAAACAACGACCAATTTCGTTTGATCAGTCATTATATTTCAAAAGTGCGAAACACCCGCCTAAAAAAGCAGTTATTAGGGTGGCTGCCCAAAGTAAATTTCTGTAGATTTATTTCGGCAGCCAACAGCAGTCCATTCGGGGCAGCTGATGGTAGTAGTGCAGGATAAGCTAATACAGTGGTGAACGATAACTTAGCACAAGCTAAAGCAACAAATATGAGAGATTACCTGTGTATACATCTTCCTCTTGACAACAAATTCAGCACAGACTTTCCTGATTCTTCCCACACTAGTTTTCTTCTCCGCATCGTACTAACTACTACTCTTCAACAAATGCCCAAAAATCATCTCCGCACATAAATTCAGCTGCACAAATTCGTGATTCCTCCCACCACTATCATTACAACCTTCTGCTCCTCCACCTGGTTTAACTTCATCAGTGTAATTCTTTTCTTCTGTTGTTGACGCTGTGTTTGAATTTGAATTTCCATTTCCATTTGCTTCTTCTTCCTCCTCCTCCACTTCTTCTTCTTCTTCTTGGTGTGCCATTGTTTGTTACTCCAAACTGATCAATTATCTCATGATGTTGTGCCATAATCGAATCTAGTCAATAAAATCCGAAATTGACTTGAAATCGTTACAAAAAAATAGACCAATTGAAGGAAAAAAAAGTTCAATCGAAAACCCTAAAATTGACCTTTACAGCCAGATCTATTCTTCCTGACGGATAACAATGAAATTATGGGTGGAATCTGGAAAAGAGATCTCTCAATGGTTTTCGACGATGTGATGTGAGATGCTGAAGACGGAGTAATCCAAGTTAATTCTGACGAGAGAACAGAAAGAGGAATGAAAGTGAAAGGCGCAGGGTATACTTATGAAGCCTGGCGTTTTTAGGGGCCACTCAAAAGGATTTAGGGGCCATCAATAAAACAAAAAAGGTCACCCAAAGGGAAAATGTAGCCATCCCTTATCTCGCGTAATTCGTAATGGCGAAATTACCCTTATATATTCGGAGGATATGATAACATTGTTACCCTCCGAATGCAATCGGAGGCCAAAATATTTGCCAGACTTCTGATTATACGAGGTGCAGTATTTCTTGGTTCGTGTTTTGGATTCAGCGTTAATCGGGAGTTAAATATATTACAAAACCTACCGATTATAAGTTGCCGCAAATTCAAATTTTGAAAGCTACCATAATCGGTAGATATGCTAAATCCAATACCTACCGATTATTGGTTTCTCCACATTCAACTTTCGTCAAATTAGCCGTTGGAGTTTTTGGGAAAAACAAAAAGAGCCGTTGGACCCTAAACCTATATAAAGAAACTCATATCTATCACCCCAATTGCACCAAACTCTTTCCTCTCTTCAGTTTTAATTTTCATAACAAAAAACATGGATATTGCTTTTGCCGAAGAAGAAGATTGTGCTATTTATAGAGCGTGGGTTGTGGTAACTACTCATGATCGTGTTCACAAGGTCCACAAATCGGAATCCTAAGAGCAGATATGGAACCGTATCTTAATGGTATTTGAGGCCTTAGATGGTAATCGAATTCGAAGATCATCCAATGACATTAAGATGAGAAAGAATGCGCTCGATAAGGAGATTGACAAACTTGAAGATGAGGAACGGTTTGTTAGGAACGCTTTTCCTTGGTGGACTTATGAAAAACGAGTAAGTATCTCTGTAACTCCAACTCACATTAACAAAAGTTATTACTAACTTGTTACTCATTCGTAATTTCAGAGAAATCTTGCGGATCGCCGGTATGTGGACCTCTACGGGAAACGATTTGAACATGAAGGATGCTACAAAATCAAGAGGGACAATTTCTATGGTCACTGGAAGTTATTATCTGTTTTAATACTTTTATGGTCAATTAGGAGTATGGATTTAGGTGCTTTTGACGAAATTGTAAGGTTAAGGCCGTTTGAACTTTATGTAATGGATGTAATCGGAGTATTATTAATATAAAAACTAGCCGATTATACGAAATCGGTAGATTATTTTGTTAAACAACCTACCGATTGTAATATTCGGTTATTTTATGAGTCAACTTTCTTTCCGATTATGGTGTTGTTTGGTTCCAGGAAACAGTTTTTTTTGAACTTGTAATATTCGGAGGATAATGTTATTGTAAAGTTCCGAATGTACGATGGCCCAAAAATCAGAATTTGGAAAAACTTATACTTTTAAAATTTTGTCTTTGAAATAATCGGACGTTAAATTAGTTACCAAAACTTCCGAATATGGGATGTCTAACCTTCAATATTGGCCCTTAGAACCACCTGGAGCCATGGCGTGGTTTGTTTTGAACTTGTGATATTCAGAGGATAGGTTTTTTATAAAGTTCCGAATGTACGATGGCCCAAAAATCAGAATTTGGAAAAACTTATACTTTTCAAATTTTGTCTTTGAAATAATCGGACGTTAAATTAGTTACCAAAACTTCCGAATATGGGCTGTCTAACCTTCAATATTGTCCCTTGGAAGTTGGAACCACCTGGAGCCATGGCGTGGTTTGTTTTGAACTTGTGATATTCGGAGGATAGGTTTTTTGTAAAGTTCCGAATGTACGATGGCCCAAAAATCAGAATTTGGAAAAACTTATACTTTTCAAATTTTGTCTTTGAAATAATCGGAGTTAAATTAGTTACCAAAACTTCCGAATATGGTGTCTAACCTTCAATATTGGCCCTTGGAACCACCTGGAGCCATGGCGTGGTTTGTTTTGAACTTGTGATATTCGGAGGATAGGTTTTTTATAAAGTTCCGAATGTACGATGGCCCAAAAATCAGAATTTGGAAAAACTTATACTTTTCAAATTTTGTCTTTGAAATAATCGGACGTTAAATTAGTTACCAAAACTTCCGAATATGGGATGTCTAACCTTCAATATTGGCCCTTGGAACCACCTGGAGCCATGGCGTGGTTTGTTTTGAACTTGTGATATTCGGAGGATAGGTTTTTTGTAAAGTTCCGAATGTACGATGGCCCAAAAATCAGAATTTGGAAAAACTTATACTTTTCAAATTTTGTCTTTGAAATAATCGGAGTTAAATTAGTTACCAAAACTTCCGAATATGGGATGTCTAACCTTCAATATTGGCCCTTGGAACCACCTGGAGCCATGGCGTGGTTTGTTTTGAACTTGTGATATTCGGAGGATAGGTTTTTTATAAAGTTCCGAATGTACGATGGCCCAAAAATCAGAATTTGGAAAAACTTATACTTTTCAAATTTTGTCTTTGAAATAATCGGAGTTAAATTAGTTACCAAAACTTCCGAATATGGGATGTCTAACCTTCAATATTGGCCCTTGGAACCACCTGGAGCCATGGCGTGGTTTGTTTTGAACTTGTGATATTCGGAGGATAGGTTTTTTAAAGTTCCGAATGTACGATGGCCCAAAAATCAGAATTTGGAAAAACTTATACTTTTCAAATTTTGTCTTTGAAATAATCGGACGTTAAATTAGTTACCAAAACTTCCGAATATGGGCTGTCTAACCTTCAATATTGGCCCTTGGAACCACCTGGAGCCATGGCGTGGTTTGTTTTGAACTTGTGATATTCGGAGGATAGGTTTTTGTAAAGTTCCGAATGTACGATGGCCCAAAAATCAGAATTTGGAAAAACTTATACTTTTCAAATTTTGTCTTTGAAATAATCGGAAGTTAAATTAGTTACCAAAACTTCCGAATATACCACACAAATCATTGTCATTTGAACTTGTCTAACTTAGTTACCCAAACAAATTTCCGAATGTACAACAAAAATCATTGTCATTTATCTGCTCTTCTTTACTTTACGACCGTGACTACCTCCCAGTCCTGCACGACCACGGGTTTGAGCACCTTCAGTTGGAGCAGCTTCAGCGCTCGATGAAGCTCGAGTTCTTTTACCCGTCTTTGATACTGCCACCTTGGGCTGATGCCTCTTCGTGACTTTCTCCCCAAACTGGGCAGCATAATCTTCGTTATCCATATTATCAACTAGATCTCTAGCCTCTTTGATCTTCTCAGCTGGCATGGGATCTCCGCTCTTCAAGCATGCAGTTAACATTTTGGAAACACGCTTGAACCTATTCACCTGTTTTTTATACGTAATGACATAACATCAAACGGTAATTACCTAAGATTTATAGGAATAATATAAAATGAACAAAAATATAAGAACACGCACCAGTCTATCATAACCAGCTGGTTTGTCTTTGATGATACAATTATAACTTGAACCCGCCGCAGTAGTGTTGGATTTGATTTCACGGATAACCAAAGGATGTGATACCTTGTTATACCAACTCATATAGTCTGGAGAATTTTCATCACCTCGGTGGTTCGTCTACCAGTGTCGATAATGAAGTCATTCCTCTTATCCCAGTTATCAAGAACAGTAGGTGGGCCTGTGTGAACAATCGTGAGATTGTCACCACTAGAAGAACACAACTCCAACTCCAATTTGTAGTAATCCCCCATTTTCTCCAGAGGTTGATGTTGTATATACCCGTGTTGTCGCATCACCCTAGAGGGGTTATACATCACATATCCTGTGGGGTGCCACAATGGTCCAAAATAAAGGGACAAGTCCGACCGAACATTTATATGCCCACTGACTCGATCTTCCTTGTATGGATCAAAGCATACGTCGAGGCCTTCAATTGGTCCAAAATCTCCCTCATGCGAATCAACTGCTGCTCCTTTGTCCTAGAACGGTTGTCTTCAAATATATACTTTGTTCCTCTAGGAGTACCTTTGCACCACCCCGGGTTCTCTCCGTCCAACTTCAGGATAGGGAAGTGGTCATAGATCCATGCCTATATACATAAGAAACCAAGTTTTAGTAAATAGATTGTGTATATTCGGTAGTAATTTCCAAACATAATTTCCGATTATATATAATCGGAAACAAAACTGAGTAGCTATCCACCGAATACCCAACATTCGGAAATATATATGGATCATTTCCTACCGAATATGCGTCATTTGGAGTTCAGTAACCTATAGCTTTTCTGGCCTGTATATTCGGTTCTAATATCAAAAGAATATTTACGATTGTATATAATCGGGAAAAAAATTAAGTACCTAACCACCGAATAACCAACATTCGGAAAATAAGATGGATCAATTCCTACCGAATATGCGTCATTTGGAGTTCAGTAACCTATAGCTTTTCTGGCCTGTATATTCGGTTCTAATATCAAAAGAATATTTCCGATTGTATATAATCGGAAAAAAAAGTAAGTACCTAACCACCGAATAACCAACATTCGGGAAAAGAGATGGATAATTTCCTACCGAATATGCGTCATTTGGAGTTATGGATATGCATCATATGTATTGTCTACTGAATAACTATAGAGTGAGTTACAGAGTTAAAGAAAAAACCTGCAATAGAGCCACATTCCCGGCAACTTGGCAGGTTCCTAGCCTCGAAGCCTTTCTCAACTCTTCCATCAAGAATGCTAGGCATGACGTGCCCCAAGAATAGTCACCGACTTCATGGAGAGGATCCAAAAGTTGTATAAGGTTGGCGTCGATCCGGTTGCCAGAAGTATTGGGGAATATGACACATCCCAATACACAAAGGAGATATGCGGTGGCAGCGTGGTTCACTTGCTCATCAGTTAACGTTCCATTCTTTTCCTTCTCCAAGGTGCCTCGAAACATATTCATCAAAGCTGTAATGTTGATCTATCTTGTTCTGTAACTTGCATGCCTCCTAAACTCTGCTGTTGTTGTCTCTTCATCCCAACCTAAGCTCTTGTTAGTTAGAGAATAAAGTTGTGCCCAACTTAACTGCTTTGTGTAGTTAAACTTCACAGTTGTGCCTTGGTAGGGAAGGTTAAGAATCTGCACAACATCATCCGGGGTGATCGTCATCTCCCCAAACGGCATATGGAAAGTATCGGTCTCAGGATACATTCTCTCCACGAACGCCGATATGGCCACACGATCATGTTCCAACAATGAATTCTCGGCGGCATTAGCTAACCCCGAGTTGGCAACAATTGTCTTGAACCTTTCACATTCACCGGATAAAGGCCACGCAAGCATTTTTGTTGGTGTGGCGGTAGGTTTGAGTAGACGGACCGCATCTTGATGATCCTATTAAAGTACATAAAAAAAATCCTTAATACAAGTATTACGATATAACACATAGACAATACATTAATAAAAAATAGTAATTTTATTACCTCGGTTTCATATATTTCTCTGGCCCATGAGTCTTTGTACCCAAATAGCAATTTTCCTCCATCCGCTGGTAGTCCAAGGATTGTGCCTGCTGGAATACCCTTCTTCTTCAAGTGCTGAGGGACAAGATGTGATGCTTTCTTAGCAATATCCTTCCTTACAACATCTTTTCCTTTTTTGGCTTTTTGGGCACCACTTGGTTGTCCTTCTTCTTCTACTCTTGCCACTGGATCAACTGGTTCAACACTTGGTCCTGCACTTTGTTGAGCGGCTTGTTCAACACTTAGTCGCACCCCTTGTTCACTTCCTTGTTGTTCAACAGTTGGTTGCACTCCTTGTTGACTGCTTTGTTCTTGTTCGCTTTGTTGAGCACCTGAATTATCTTTGGCACTCCTTTCCCTCCTAGCACTAGATGTCACTTTCTTCCTCTCTTCTCGACTTTGTCTAAACAACAAAGAAAGGAACAATATTTACAAACTATACAATCGGAAGACAAAGTATGGAAATATAACCCGAATGTACACATTCGGACGTAAGAAGACACATATTGTTCCCGAATACAAAACAATCGGAAGCTAACTAAACATATTTGCAACCGAATATACATCAATTGGATTTCAGAAGCTGTAAAGTTTTCATCCTACACAATCGGAAGACAAAGTGCACCTCTATAACCCGAATGTACAAATTCGGAAGTAAGAAGACACATATTTTTTCCGAATGAAAAACAATCGGAATATAACTAAACACATTTACAACCGAATATTCATCAACTGGAGTTCAGAAACTCTAAAATTTTATCCTACACAATCGGAGGTATAAAACATTATATTGTCTTCCGAATACATACTGGCCCCAAAATGGGATTTTTCCTATATCAGAAATTTTGAGATTTTTTCAATATATACATTCGGTAGTGAGTGTTCTTCCGAATACTTTGTGTCTACTTAAATATATTCGGTAGCCGAAAAATTCATTAAACTACCGATTATTAGCAGTTTGTATCCAGGAAGATATGACCACCAATATTCGGCAGATAATCATCAAATCTTTCTCCCGAATACTGTCGATGTTCTTGAAAAATGAAGAACACGACTACATTCGGAAGTAAATGAGCATGCATATCGTCCGAATCTGGATAAATAACCGAAAACCCTAGAAATTTTTTTTCTCGATTCGACGAATTAAAGCGAAATAAACCCCAAATATGATAGATTCTTACCTAATTGGGGCCATTTGAAGTTGACGAAGTGTTTGAGTCTCGGAATCGCCACCACCGACTACATTGCCGGGTACTTGTTCTTCGCGTTCTTCTTCATTTGCAGCAAGAATTTCTTTATTTCTTGTTAAAATTCCAATGTTTGGATCGATACCCCGATCAACATTTTTGGTTCTAGGTCTGTGGGTTTCATTTATCTTATCCATTGTTTTATAATCGAATCGACGATGTTTTGATTTTACGATTCGCGGCGATGTTTCGGTTGAACGAGGAATTTTTTTTTTCTTCCACAATCGGAAGATAATATGAAACCAGAAGAAGAAGAGTTGAAATGAGTAGAATTGTTTTTGATTTGGTTTTTATACAGTTTTACCAGAAGGGCATTTATGTAACTTCAATATCATATAGGGTACCCCTTAACTAGAGTCTTTGGCTGGGTATAAATTGATGGCCCCTAAATCCTTTGGGGTGGCCCCTAAAAACGCCAGGTTATGAAGATAGAAAAGGGTAATATGGTCTTTCAATTATTTTGAATTTTGGTTTAGCCAGATGGCGCACCCTCTGTACCAAGCTGGGGGTGTACATTTCCCGTTATTTTTTGTAGACTCGTCACTCATGAGTCCTGTCTGAAGCCACCTCCTATTCCGCTTAGGAAAATTGATATGGTGTTTTACAAATGCATCAATCAGATTCATTAATATTGCGCGACCACGTGTAAGTTAGAAGCTATGTTTGGAAATTCTTACTTATGGTAATTACTTTGTGTCCGATTCTTATTATATTTGGTGTCCGATTCTTATTATATTCAGGCTTTCATAACAAATATTTCTAGATATATAAATAGGGTGGTACTGGTCCAGTAAAGCTTATTTAAAATAATAGTTTTGGGACCGAGATTATTTTAGAGAGATTATTATTTTAGCGAGAAAAAATTTAACCTTTGCAAGTTTAGTTGGACTAAAAATTTTTATTATTTTAGAAAGATTATTATTTTAACGATTTTTTTTAGAAAGACTATTATTTTAACGAATTTTATTACCACCGAGAGGCCGCGAACAACAATGTCAAGCATGATCCTCTTCCCAGAAGATGTGATGTATGAAATCCTTGTAAGGCTACATGCGAAATCGATCCTTAATTGTAGGTACGTTTGCAAAACATGGTTTTCCTTAATTTCTAACCCCAGATTTGCGGAACAACATCTCAAGCATATTATCCACAACAGAAAAACACAATCTAAGTTCATGTTTATGATTAAAGAAGGAACCAAGCCATATTATCCTCTAGTTAGCACCATAAGTTATGATGATACGCTATATTCTTCTTCTTTCGAGCATAATGGTGGTGGTGTTCCGATGGATCTCCCATTCCAAGACTTGGCTCATTCAATTCAGTTGTTGGGATCTTGTAATGGTTTGATTTGCGTCATGTTCCAAACTTGTATGGTTGATGAGTTGGTGAATGTCCCTGTCATCTGGAACCCAACAACTAGAGAATACAAGATATTACCCAATTCACAAACTAAATTTACAAACCGCTCCTCTTCTATTTATTCGTTTGGTTATGATGGTAAGAATGACGACTACAAGCTCTTGAAAGGTGAATTCTCGCGAGATGGTTCTGTCACGTTGCACCCACTGAGGAGGAGGTTCATGTTTCAGAGGTATATTCGTTACTGTCAGATTCATGGAGAAGCATCCGGACCAATATGCCTTATCATATGCTAAAGTATATCCCATATGATACCGTATATGGGGTGCTTGTCAATGGACTTCGTCACTGGTTAGCTGGATGCAAGATTCTTGAGAAGGAGCTACAGCAGGAGTCAATCATCTCTTTTGATTTCAGCGAGGACAAGTTTAAGCAAATGCACTTGTCAAAAGCATTTCTGAAAAATAGCACTTACTGTTTTGCTAGGACAGTGGGAGTATTGGATGAGTGCATATGTGTAGTTGACGGTGTCTGGGAGCCTCGTTATCAACTTGAGATATGGGTGATGCAAGATTATGGTGTTCCCGAATCCTGGACTAAACGTTTTATCATTCCCCAGACTCAAGCTAGACAGCCTTTCGGTTTAAATCCACTAAGAGTAGTTTGGTCTTTCAGAGATGGTAAGATTCTTCTATTAGAGGACAAGAAAAAGTTAGTTTTATATGACACAAAGCAAGATACCATGACAAGCAGTTCAGCAACGATACATGGTGCAGAGAACTATGTCGAAAGCTTGGTTTCACTCAACTCTGGTATATATGTGGGGAGCTGTCGAGAATATGCCAACATTCTAAGTGCATGCTGGACTAAAAAGCTGCGCCTCTTCAACTACGACGTCTGAATTTACTCATTTATAACCATTTACATTAGTTTTTCTCGCATGTTAGAGGATACTGTAAGAATATTTCTACACATAGAAATATCCCCTTGGGCCACGTAATAATTTTGGTTAATTATAGAATATTGCTAACTTATGTCAGTTACTATTTCTGGGATTATTTATTAATATATATTCTTTGATGGACCGTCGAGATATAATGCTATTAATTAAATCCTAGGAACTTGGTCCTCCTTCTACCTATAAGAGGAACACAATAGCCATCGGTATTGGGTTCGGAGAATTAATTATTCATAACGTAAGAGGTGAAGAAGGAGAAACCATGACTTCCACAAGGTATTACCGCTGCTACTGAGATCATCGGGGATGTACTACGGATTAACGCTAAAAGGTATTCATTATAAACTATTCTTGTATATGATTATCGTGTGATTATCATGAAGTTCAACGATCCTAAATTAAGTATCTATAAAACTAAATCTTATAGTTGGAATCTAGAGCTTGTGTTTAGAACTCATGATCGTCCGTTAATCATATGCAATAATAAAATAAAATTGGGTTTGATATATTTGGTTTTCCCCTTCTGTGAACATAATCGTTCTTATGGAATTTCATTACTTTTCACATCTAATTATCTTGACCCATATCATGCTCACACTTCATGTTCATGTTTGATTTTTTATTATCTCATCAAAATCAAATCGGTTGAAAATTATGGTATACTGTAAAATTTAAGATCCTGTGGCCATTATCACTTATGATTTTCTTGTATACTTTTATATTAGTTTCTTAATTTTGGAAGAAAATATATTTCAACATTAATAACCTACTTAATTTTGGAGGAAAATATATTTTAATTTAATACTAATATCCTACCCTTTATTTCATGTAAATAAGTTAATATATCTTGCTTATTGAGTTTATTTTTGGCCTAATGGTTTTATTTTTGGCATGTAAATAAAAGAAAATCATTTTAAAAAATATTATTTTTTAAATAATGGCATATAATGAGCATATGAGGTAATAATGAACGTAATAATGATGATAAATGAATTGGAAGAATGTCGACATCATGTAGTCATAAACATGCATAACTGTTCCACTAAAGTCCATAAATTCTAATTGTCTTGTATGTGAAAGAGAGGTAAATTGGAGATATGATATAAATGAGAAAATATTTATTGGGCATTATATCTTTATGGCATGAATTAATAAGTGCTCCAAAGCAAATGAAGATAAACATAATATTTTCATCACGTTAATGGTTATTAAGACACTAAAAATTGGAAACATTAATATTTTCTTGTGGGCATGTATACGTGTTAGTTAATATTAAGATAACGAGACAATATTAATTTTAAAACTAATGAAAACAATTTTTATTGTAAATTAACTTATGCTTCCGCTTTATCGAAACACTAACACGATTTTTTATCGAGTTTCATTATAAATTTTATGATCAAAACCATTTTTTGACACCATTAAATTTGTGTGTGCATTATGATATGGTTTGTGTGTGTGCTTGTGCGTTATGATATAGTTTCTCTCGCATTATTGTTTTTCTTTAAATTTTATGGGATTATACTTAAAATTATTATGGGACTCTTTAGTTATCAACACAGTGATACTAGAGTGTTATATCTCAGTATCATCATAATGTTATTACAAGCATGAATTTGCAAATCGTAAAGTGTAGGTTTAGCAGTTATCGACATCATGTGATAATGACATTATTTTAGTTGATTGGCTATCACCACAGTGACCGAGCTATGCTCTAACAATCTCCCCATTTGTCAATTTTAATGACAAAACTATTAATACATATGGAATACAAAAAAGATAAACTTTAGTGGTTCCTATTCCATAGTCTAATCTTCAACGTTCCCTGAAATCTTCGTCCTTCCAAGTACTCCAATGATCCCAAAGGTTGTAAGTTTAGCATCACCGTTGTTGAAGATCCGTAGCTATAACAATGAGATAAATCGAGATCCTCGATCATCATTATATAGTGACATAGGATTATTACGTAACATAAAAGTCCAATTATATCACGACTTTAACAATAATACTACGGTGATATATATCACTCCCCCTTAGTCAATACTCCATCTCGATTATGGAAACCACTCCCCCTTACACAATGATCCGAAAACCATATGTATTTGTAGTGTGAACTACAATATTTCTACCCCTGTTTGTCAATAAAATTGGCAAAGGTACAAGAATGGGATCATAATGAAATTTCCACAAGAGACGTTTCATAGACTAAAAGAAAAATACATACCAACTTAATTTAGATGCAATCATAAAGCCGAAGCTAAATGCATTCATCAAGGAGTTTTAAGATACAATATAACACCTATAAAATTCCACATACGCACACCCCGCAAGATATTACCATTAATCACAAGTTCAAAAGAACTCTCCCCCATTTGATGTCATTCCCGAAAGAACAACAAGAGCGACCTTAATTTCGAAAGAAAAGAAAACCTAAATGTTAGTTAGTCATTTATTCTTCTTCTTATATATGATTCCATCAGCTATTATTCAGAATACTAATGCTCGGAATTTATCTAAATGCAACTGATATCATGTGTATTAATGCAGCAGTTCATGTGGAGCACGTAGATTCTTCGTATAACCATGGTGACTGAAAAAAAGGCTACGAAGAGATGAAGAAAACCTTTTGAAGAGTTTGGAAGACAACATCCAAGTAGTTGTAGATGATTGTTCTGCTCGCTAGGAGTCCAAAATATGGAGGGATATTGAGCCTGGCCATCTCAGCTTACTGCATGCCTTATGTATCCGTAACACGAGGTAGTATTATTTAACAATCCCAAGTGTTATTCAAAGCCACGATCAGGAAAATGATTCACCTCTTGGTTCTTTACACAAGTTGATTTAGCCCATCAAGACTTTAAAATCTTGGGTCGGAATGGGCTTAATTTCCAAATGAATTACCTTAGTAAAAAGCTTAATATTTGGTGCACACCGATCTTGATGTGTTCTCATGCTTAATAACCTTAATTTTATCAGTACATTATACTAATAAAATGCATTTCTAACCAAAGCCTATTGTTTAATTATGTTTCATTTTCATTTAACATGCCCATGTTGATGCATGAACAATGAAGTCATATAGATAGGGCAATGAACCAACACTTTCTTCATAAAATAAATTGGGACGCTTCAAAAAAAAAAAAGTTGCACAAGAAAACGCTGAAAAGCCAAATCTTAATCATATCAGGTAGATACATTTTAATTTTCATGCTTTCACAATTGTTTGTTTTGAGCAGGTCAATCCGAAAAAGCCAAGGGACGATATGGAAAAGATTTAATTGTACCTTCATATACATAACTTCTAAAATATGCTCACTCTTTTTCAAGTAAAAAGGAGTTTAGGAGAATAAGCAATACAGAAGAAAGAGAAACCTATTATATGAAAGCAATTTATACCTATATCATCTCCATAGTCTGAAGATATTGCAGGTTTATGCGTTAGTTTATGCATTGTAATCATTTTCATGCAATTGCAGGTTAACAACACATTGAATTTCCGAGTTGTTTATGCAGATTTGGTGAGCTTACTGCATCTGAACATGCTGAAGATATTTACTGAACTTCAAATGGTAAGAACTCTTTTAGCCCGTGTGATCCATTGGTACCATGAATAGTAGAAATCATACATAGCTTTCTACTTGGGTGCACTTTAGACAATAAACCAAGACAAGAATAAGAAATCAGATTGCACAACTAACATCTCTTCAACATCAATCAATGTATGAGTATGCTTCCAGAGTGCCTGGATGGTAATAACTTGGTCAAATTCTAGGCTCCGAACTGGTGATTGGACCCTTGCGTTTTTGCTTTATTTTTGTAGTAGTTGGATGAGAAAATCCAATTGGATATCTATGGGAAGTAAAGAATGTGGTTTAATTATTATTTTATATGCATTTCGAGTAAGCATTGGCCGGTGAAACTCTTAGAAATATGAGATATAAACTGATAAATAAATACATTGGTTTTTAGTTCCCTTCAAGAATTGACGTTCTTGAATCTTCCTTACAATTGTTTGTCTGGATTTGTGTCTTGGAGAAGAGAATCTGGATTTTTGTCTTGGAGAAGACAAAATTGGAGGTTTCCAGAAGCTTTACAAGGAACCCAGATTTATGCGTGGAAATGGCTCCTGGAGGAGGTTGTAAATTGAAGTTTCGGTTGGCTACAGTGGAAGATTTATTTGAAAGGGATAGAGAATGATTGGATTTTTTGGGCCTCGGGATATGTGTCGTAGTATGTTGGTTTTGTTGCACTCTTTTGTTTCTCTCCTGCCAAGCATCACATTTACGGCTGATGAAGTCGATGTATTGACTGAAACAACTAATCTTGGGTTTAGGCTGAGCATTTTGATGTTGTAACTTTTGAACTTAACTATAATCCATAGATGAGTTTTAGACTGTAAAAATAACTACTAGAGATAGTTTGATAATCAATTACAGTATTAGAGTTCAATCATTCGGAAATTCAAGTTCATTATGATGTTGGAATCTCCCATTGCAGATGATTCTCCTGAAATGATTTACCTTACATTAGTTGCAACACGTTTAAAGTAAGCAACCATAGAATTACCATCACATTTTCAAGCATGATTTCTTCCCACCGAGAGATGAGTCAGTTATCTGCACTGCCAACCTTATAAAAGTATGTTGGCGGCGGTTTTATCAAATCAAAGCCATTTAACCACTCGGGACAAAAAGAAAAAAAGTAGCACCCATTGAAAAAGAATGAAGTAAGTTATCAATGGTACATCAATTGTTTTTTCTTTAAAAAAACAGGTATTTTAGTAGTCATTAGTTGTTATGAATTAATACGTAACTTACAACTGTTTGATGCACTACACACTTGATGGAAGCAAGTCATGTGTGTCAAGTCTGGAATAACGATTGTTGAGATTAATGTGATTGATACATAAAAATTAAACTTGATATTCTCTCAACAAAAGTCAGCAGTTTAATTGATAGATGTTTTTGGAATTTGTTTAGGTGTTTTCTGAGATATCTATCTGTAACATATTACAATGCCCGTGCAAAGCACGGGCTAAGCACCTAGTCCTTTTAAAATTCAATTGTTTATTCTATGGTTGTAAAATTTTCTTCCATTGACAATTCGATGTTTGTTGTCGTTCAGCCGAGAATGCAGATGGGAATGAAATAGGTAATGAATGTATTTCATTACCTAATGAAATAGCCGAGGAGTTAGGTAATGAATCTAATGATCAATAAGAACAACAACAGAATGCTGCAGAAATAGGTAATGAGCAAGCAGAACCTGTGCTATTCAACTATGTCACGGAAGAGCCTGAATGGGTTGGCTGTCATAGCTATTGAGCATGACTTTTTGAATGATATTGATCTTGACAAGATAACTAATGATTTCGCAACTAAAATCAATGGAAGGGCAATTTTCATAGGATGAAACTTTTTCTTTTGCAACATTGGTGCTAGTTCATAGGTATCCCAAATTCTTTAGACAGGTACCTTTGCACTTTACGTTTTAGTTATTTTTTAAAGTTTTATTGAACTTTTATTTATGTATGTTGATATATTGTTCAATCAATTACATTTTCAACATTTGTAATTATTTTTTTCCCCATGAGTATAAAAGAAAGGTCCTTTTCTGAATGCTCGCTCCGAGCCTCTAAAATGCTAGAGACGGCCCTGTTTGCTCTGATGCTAAATCTCTTGTTTTAACTTGGGAAGCTAGTTCAGGTAATAGGAGTGCATAATTGGAATCCTGCTTTTGCTTAATTTTCATTTTTGCTCGTTCATCTTTTTTCTTTTTTTTACTACCTCTGTTAGTGACAAACTTTTTAAGCAACACATATACTGATGCCGATATCTTAAAAAGGATGATGAGCGAATTGTTAGAAGACTTATTTTGATTGAAATTGTTAAAAAGATTTTCAATCACATTATTCGAACAAGCTTACAATAAAATTGAACACAGTACATACATCACCCAAGCCAAATCAAATCAAAACAACAATGACACAATTCAAAAGAAAAAGGAACAACACAATCACAAACTCCTAGCGTACCCCTTCCGCCCCCTCAGAAACTCTCACTAAGCACTGCCCTCTGCAAATTCCGTCGGGTAAGGCCTAATTATTATGTGAGTGTGTGGTTTCTAAGGTGTTTGCTTCAGACGGTTGGCTCAGAACTGTAACACAATACAAATCACTTTATGCAATGGATTATAGGTAGGGTCGGATGTATAGGAGGAATACATATTGCTATGGCGCTAGATCATCCAAATCAATTCTAGCAAGTTCGTACAAAGGATCGGGCACACAACACTGGCACAACTTACCGTTGCATTTACCTCTACCATCTAGTTCATCATTACCATATGTTAGATTACGGGCATCCAACTCAAAATCAATTGACAATGAGTGGAGAGGCCCAAAGGATTATAAACCGCAGGATCTTAGAAACCCAGATAATGTGGGACTAATAATCTCAACACGCCCCCTCACGTGTAGCCTCGTTGGGTCTAACACGTGGAACAATAAATCGGGTAACGCAGAGTAAAGGTGCGGTCATTTGACTCGACACAAATAGTTGGGTCTAACACGTGGAACAATAAATCGGGTAACGCGGAGTAAAGGTGCGGTCATTTGACTCGACACAAATAGCCTGCTCTGATACCATGTTAGATTACGGGCATCCAACTCAAAATCAATTGGCAATGAGTGGAGAGGCCCAAAGGATTATAAACCGCAGGATCTTAAAAACCCAGATAATGTGGGACTAATAATCTCAACACCATATAGTCCATTTTTACCACAAAAACGGCTACAGTAGCGTTCACAAGCAGGTACATTTTGAAACGTGTATCTTTTTGTTAAGCTACCACCTACGTTTTGTCTTCCTGTGCAGATACCAACTCCAGTGCAGATACCATCTCTGAACATGGACAAGTATATAGAGGTTAAATTCAGTTTTTAACTAATAATAGTATTAGGTTTTTGTCAGATGAAAAAACGCCAAGTAATATTTGAGAGATGCTTCTCCATTAAAGTAATACTACTCATAAATACATTTTTCATTTTTAAAAATCAAAATTCATCTCCATCTACGCTAAAAAAAAAGGATATACGTAAAGAAATACAAATCAAAGCAAAAGAATAACAAGTATATACTTACTTGGAGCAAAAGATGACATGATAATCAAAACAATCAAGGAGCAATGTAAAATACTGATCTTGGCCATGACTGATCAGAAAAATGGTATATCTTCTTCTTCTTCTTTAAATATTTGTGGATGGTTTAGATTTTTACTAAAAGTATAACATCTATTTATAGGCACCATAATAATACAGATTAATCAAGAAATAGTCCTAATTCTAAATTAATTACTGGATTATCTACCAGCTAAATTAGCTACACTGGTAATGATTCCATATATCATGACTTGGATACCTTAATCTATCTGAGTGGAGCGCACGTCCTATAATAACATTAGACTGGTTTGGCAGGTGTGTCATACAACATCAATTTATTACTTGAAATTGCCAGCAAAAATTTCTCTAAGAATTAATAAAAATAATGAAAAATACTATACCCCTACTATATGGTTTCAATATATAGAAGCCCCACAAAATGGATCCTTCACTGTCAACTTTATTTTTCCACATTTTGATATTTCTAGGCTCAGAATTTTAGAATTCATGGCTTAACAATAAGAATATTATCCATAACAATTCTAATAATACCAAGACTGCCCTTTAGTATTTATAGGTAATAAAACAAGGTCTATTTTAGTTTTCAGTTTCATTTTCGTTTTCCCTTCCTCTCTCTCATTTTCTTTTGCTCTCTCGCGGAAGAAAAATCCAGCCGAGAAGAAGCAAATTCTCATCGAAATTTTCAGAGAAAAATTGTTCCAAAACCTAGATCTAATCTTTACAAACACAAATCCTGATTATCTAAACCAAATTCAACATCATCATCACTTGTTCTTGGAAGATTCGGTGAAAATCAACGGAAAACGAAGTCATAATCATCAGCAACAAATGCATCTGAAGATTGGCCTACAAAATCAAATCGATCAGATAGGCATACTCATCTTTAACATTTCAATTGAGTTGGTTGATTTAATTCTGAGATTTCGAATTTTTATTTTCTGAAAAATCATCTGGGAAACTTTAATATCTTCATTTCATTTCAAATATGTTACAGAAATCATAAATAGAGTTAGATCTATTGTCTTCTTACCTCAATTTTACTTTTGAGAGAAAATTTCCAAATTTCAAAGAAAAATTTCTAGGATTCTTAAACAAAATTGGATCTATCTTTTTAATCTCTCGCCTTGATCAAAAATCGGTTTTCAGATTCGAAATATGTAAATCATTATTCGTTTTACCCATGCATCTATATAATATGAATTTCGTTTACTTTAATTTTCGAACGACCTGAGCTCATCTTTAATGGATTTTGTTCTTGGTTGATTGTTTTAAGTTCAATCTATATTTGTTACATTCAGTACCTTGTCTTGAAGATGAAATCTTAATCGATGAAGATAACTGGAAGCATATACAGTTGAATCTAATCAACTTCAACAACTATTCCAATAGAAAATCAGTGAAATAAGATAAGTTTCTTTGAGGTTTTTTATGGTTTGAATGTATCATATTGAAATTGTATATACCCTATGATATGAGTTCACTGTTCTTTTGTTCAGAATTGGATTAATATTTCAATGTGATTGAGTTTCTCATTTTGATGACTATTCACAACATGCGTAACTTTCGTATACACATCCAAATTGAATGTGTAACTTGCGTCTACACATTCGAATTGCATGTGTAACTCTCATTTGCACTATTCAGATGCTCTGTAAATCCTAGTTACACTAGTCATATACATGTGTAACTCCTATTTACACAAGTCAAGTGCATGTAAAACTAGTTATACATTGTTGTGTGTATTGTTCTTTTTAATCTCATAAAAGCTTATTGCTTTTTGTTTTCTTCAGGTTGCCAATAACTCAATAAAATTAACTGCTTATTTATGGTATTTTTGTAGGTTGGTCTTCCTGAAATTGGAGTTGGCGCCGAAATGATGACTAAGAAGTGGAATTCATAATTGAGCAATTGTGGAATTTCAGAATGGAACTGAGGACCAAGTGAAGAAGATTGTTGACACACTAACGGTGCCAAAATTGCATACATAGATGTTGTTGGTGAGTGGAGGGCGCCGATAAATGTTGTGAATACGCTATTACATTTGATATTTCTATGGATTAGAAGTATTTAAATGTATTTGGGAATTTTGTACAGAGGTTATGGTCAGTCCTCCATTTGTGTTCCTTACCTCGGCTAAAAGTTCATTGTATCATGAGATTCAAGTGGATGCTTGCTGGGTGAAGAAAGGAGGTGCTTTCACTGGTAAAGTTAGGTATGCATGTGTTCAGCCTTTGTGCATTTGATTAAACAGTTTACAAACCTAATCATCATCTCATATTTGATTGAATTTATCCATCACCATTAGCCATATGCATGTAACTCCTAGTTACACTAGTCATATGCATGTGTAACTGACAGTTACACAAGTCAGATGCATGTGTATCTCCTAACTGCACATGTTATATGCATGTGTAACTCTCAGTTACACAAGTCATCTGGTGTAAGCTTACACGATAATATATCTCTATATGATTCTTGGTTCATTTATGGTCAATGTATGCTGAAAAATATTGAATAATGCTGAAAATAATTTTGATTGCTTTATTTAGTTTTGAATTATTTTTTTGTAGTGGATTGACTACCTCGAACTACACATAGCTTTCTCAATAGTATCATAAGTACAAGGATCAAGGTTTGTGTTTCGGTTTTTAAATGCCAGTACCTTTGGTTTATTTCGTCTGAAATTTATATAACTAATTCATTGTACTTGGCTAATTGTCTAGCTTTTGAAATTGATATCATGAGATTTATTGACATATTTAAACTGAACCAAGAATGTTGTTTATGTGAAATCAATCCATTGAATCTGCGGTTTAAAATACAGTTTGCTTGTATTATAATTTTCGGGATTTTTGGTTGAATTAGATGCTTTGAATTTCATAGGATATAAGAATGATTTAACATATTATTATTGTCCATATTTTTTGGTTATTAATGATGTTACAATAACTTAGGATGTATAGTAGTTGAAACATATTTTATTTGTTTTACATTTAAAGCTTTTGGTGACTTCTTGTTGACTATGACCTTCAGTGCTTGTGTCTCTATAGTTTTTGAAGAAGCTGATGGTGGTAGTTATGCTAATTTCAGAGAGGATGTGTTGGTTACAGGTTACACTAGTCATTTCATGTATAACTACTAGTTATATTTCAGGTTACACTTGTCATTTCCTGTATATTTCAGCTTGTCCACATGTCATTTCATGTATAACTGCTAGTGACACTAGCCAGATGGATCTTTAATTTTTATTTTATTTTATTTTTGTTGTTCTCTTAAATACTGAATAATATTTGTTTGCATTATTGTTTTGGCATTGGTTCATATGTCTGTTCATTGTAACTGTTATCAACATTAAGCACTCTTATGGACTATTTTTTGTTGTTCTCTTAAATATTGGACTATATTCTTTTGCATTTTACTTTTGACACTGGTTCATGCTTGTTTGTTGTTATATTTCAGGTTTCCGATAAATTCATAAAAGTTAATTGCTTATCTGTTGTATTGGCCTCGTTGGAATTGGAGTTGGCGCTGAATACACAAGTCAGATGCATGTGTAACTCTGACTAGATAGTTGTTTATGTAACTCTCAGTTACCCTAGAAAGATGTGTGTGTAACTTCTAGTTACACATGCTAAGAAATTATTATAAATAAATATTAAAATAATACATGTATCTTTTGTATGGGTTCTTTTTAATGTCTATTTTTTTGATGTGTAACTTTGCATTACACATGTCATAAGGAAGTGTAACTTCTGGATACACATGCCATATGCATGTGTAACTTCTATTTACAATTCACACCATACTTTAATAATTTTGGGCCTAGATTTAATAATTTTGTACTTAAATTTAATTTTTATTTAATTTGGGGCTTGATAACATGTAATAGGCCATGGATGTCTTTTAATAACTTGGGGCTTAGAGTTAAACTTCTTTTAATTAAATGCCTCATATTATGGGTTACCCATGGGTTGGGCCTTAGTAAAAACCCCGTAAAAATATGAGTTCGGGACGGCCAACACTTATCTTAGATGTAAGAATACTAGAAACCCATGGATGATAATATCTTGTGTGTTACTTTAGACCAGGTCTCATGGATCTTCACAGGTGAGTTCACACCCCAGAAAACCTGGCCATTGTTCGGACGCTAAATGGGAATCACAGATATGGATCTTCACAGGTGAGTTCATATGAAGAAAACTGTTAGCTTCAAGCCTTGCTTTTCCTGCTATAAAGAAAATTATAGCTAAAAAAAACTGTTAGCTTCAAGTTTTACATAATCATCTTCTGACATTTTGATAATATCACAAACCGATTGTGCTCTGGGAATTTACATTCCAGATTCGTAGACCTCGAGCTGGGATTGGTTATTCTGTTATGTAAACCAAATTGTGGAGGTGGTGGTGTTGATTATAAACCACTTCCAATGGCACGGATTTTTACTAATCGGTAAAGGAGGAGATGGTGGTGGTCAGATTTTTATAATTCATTGTGAAATTTCTGTGACATTTTATCGAGTAAATTGATTGGCTTGCATTGTCTATGTGGGGTTGTTCTATGATGACCCTTTTCTTGTGACAGGTAAATGCAGCTAATGAGCGAATGCTTGGAGGTGGGGGAGTTGATGGAGGTAAACAGACAGACTAAACCATTGACAAGGTTTTATATTCTTTCGGTGTTTATGTTTATGGTTCACGAATTGGTATCAATTAGTTAGCTAGATGTTCTTATACTGGTTGCAAATGTGTTTAGGTTAGCTATACATAGAGCTGCAGGACCAGAACTACGAGCAGCGTGTATACCGTTGCAGAGGTTCGTCCTGGAATTCGTTGCCCAAAAGGAGAAGCCAGAATTACTCCGTAGGTGTACCTAACATAAGATTTGATTTGAACCTTTAAACACGAATTCAGGTTTATGTCAATTCGTGTAGGCTAAAAAGCTTATAACATCTGTGCAGAGCTTTTAAGTTGCCCGTTTCGCATGTGATTTACACTATTGGTCCTATTTATGATATTGATAATCACCCAGGAGTTACTCTAAGAAATGCATACAGGTATGTCTATGTTGATCCCATAAAATTGAACACATAGGGATATTTAATGTTTGCTATTGTTTTGCGTTAATTTTCGTGCAGTTTTTAATGGCATTGTTTAACTCAATTTGTTGCAGAAACTGCATAAAGCTTGCAAAAGAGAGCAACATAGATTATATTGCTTTTCCTGCCATATCTTGTGGTGTTTATGGGTAAGTTTCATATGAGCACTTAAAAGTTGTGTTGCTGATATTGTATATAATATAGCACATTCAATATATAGTAATGGGCCTAACAGTTGATAACGATTTTTATGAAGTACAACTGCAATCTCTTTTGTTGAGCAAAACCAGAAGAAAGTTGTGAATTCTTATGGATAAAATATTTGAATTTTGGCCTGTCCTTTCACCATTAAGGTTTGCCAAACTATATTTTATCATTAGTGTCATGATGGAGTAGTTTTGAGAGGTAAATTTGGTATCACTGTACTGTTTTTGAGTGCTAATATTGTTAAGTTGAATGGAAAATCATTAACGACAAAACAAATCCCTATGAACTTCAACTAAACGCCTCAATCATATACACAGGTTTCCACCTTCTTTGTTGAGTATGACCTTACTTCCACCGGATTTGTTCTATACGCTCGCAGTTCAACAAATCCGATAATTTTAGTTCTCCTTTTACTCTTTTATATATTTTCTTCTAATTAAACATGATTTTCTATTTAGTTATCCATATGAAGAAGCTGCTACAATTACAATATCTACTGTAATGGAATCAGATGGTGACTTCAAGGAGGTAATGTCTGTTGGTGTTTGCTCCGTGCATTAAAGCTCATTAATCATTTGTCAGCTGATATATTTGTACATGAGATTGACTTCCTCAATCTATTTTACAAATGCTATGCACGTCTAAATTTTGTACGCTCCCTATAAACTCCCCTTTGAGAACTTCAACAATCTCACACTTGGCACATAACTCAGCTGAACTTTCCAGCACCACTTCTTCTGATTTCACTATACTTACGATTGATGGCATCTAAGGGTGGCGTAGGAAAACACGATTATACTAACATGGTTTTCAAAATTTCTTCAACAAGTAGTCTCAAAATACAAAGAGGTGATACCACAATGTGGTCTGTTGATGGTACTTCTGATGCCATTGTGAGTAAAAATTCCGGCATACATTTATCCAGTTAGGACTATTCTGTGATGATTATTCGATGACCCTTTTCTTCTGACAGGTGAATACAGCTAATGAAAAGATGCTTGGAGGCGGGGGTCTTGATGGAGGTAAACTTTAAACCCGTGACATGATTTTAGTTTCTTTTGTTGATTCCTACCAGTTAGCTAGATGGTCTCATAATTTTTGGAAATGTTTTTGGTTAGTGATACATGCAGCTGCAGGACCTGAACTACGAGAAGCTTGTTATACTGTTAGAGAGGTTCGTCTTGGAATTCGCTGCCCAAAAGGCGAAGCCAGAATTACTCCGTAGGTGTACTTAACATTAGATGTGATTTGAGCCTTCAAACTCGAAGTTATGATCATGTAAAACTTTTGTTGGCTATAAAGTTGTGCAGAGCATTTCAGTTCCCCGTTTCGCATGTTATTCACACCGTTGGTCCTTTTTATGATAATGAAAATCAACCGGATGTTACTCTAAGAAATGCATACAGGTATATCTATATTTCAGAAAATTGAGCACATGGGTATGGAATATTTACTTTTGTTATACCCTGGTTGATATTTCCTTGTTCTTCATGCAGTTTAATTCTAATGGAAAGTTTTAACTCAATTTGTTGCAGAAACTGCTTAAAGCTTGCAAAAGAGAGCAACATAGATTATATTGCTTTTCCGGCCATATCTTGTGGTACTTATCAGTAAGTTTCAACATGAACACCTAAATGTTGTTTTGCTGATATATACTTTATATAACCTGTTCAATATCCTAATTTAGTGTCATTTTCAGTTATCCATTAGAAGAAGCTGCTACAATTTCCGGCCATATCTTGTGAAATATGTTGGTTTGAGCTGTGGAAACAAAAAAACATGATTTGTGCTGTGTGTTCTTGGAAATCAAATAATGGAGTAAATTAACTTCTTTTTTGACCGATAAGAGGAAATAGAATGCAACTTAGAGAGTATCTGATTTTGGATCCGTCAGTTGCGTTCACGGAGGTTGAATTAGAGTTGGCATAATCAGATTTCCAAGATTGTAATGACTGACGGATATTCTCTTACTAATAATTTCACGGCTAAAATATATGTATGATCTGCCCATAAACAGGAGGTGGTGGGGAAGAATGGTAGTGTTTGAGCTGTTCATAATGCAAAGTCATCTCACCATTGCACCACAGATCCATCTGTTGGCAATAATCGAAACAAATTATATAAGTATCGAATTCACTCACTGATATATGCTAAAACCAGAACAGCTCCCATCTTATAAACTTCAAATTCCTCTTTTCCTAAACCTCCCCCACCACCAAAACATCTCTCTTTATGAACCACCGTAAACATCTTCCCAACTCAACTATGACATCCCTCCCTTGATGTATTTTATAAATACGCACGTCCAAATTTGGTACAAGAAACCAAAGTTTTGTGGAAGGCACGTCCAAAAAGTCTTGGGGAGAAAGTGGAGTTGTGTGATTGCAGTCGCGGGTGTAAGAACAAGTCTTACAATTGAATCCAAGATATGAAAAGGGTTGAAGAAGTATAGGTGTGAGTTCTCTATTACAGATGCAATGTCCAGTACCTTAATTGTGTAAACTGTAAAGAAATCTTGAGACTCTCTCCGGCCAGCCAAATCAAAATGATGACCGAGAAGGCCATTTGGGCTCGAACTTATCGACCTATATTTCCAGAAAAAAATTCTATAAATCGGTTTCAATACACTCAAAATTTCCGTCAAAACACCAATAACCTTGTAAGAATAAAGTCCCCCTGCTCGAGAATCTCAACTATCAAACTTGCACATAACTCAGCTACACTCTCCAGCACCACTACTATTGTCTTCCGTGCACTTACAATGGCATTAGACGGCGGCGGTGGAGGAGGAAATCGCGGTGATGGTGTTAAGGATTTCAAACTATCTATGTCAAGTAGTCTTAAAATACAAAGAGGTGATATCACAATGTGGTCGGTTAATGGTACTTCTGATGCCATTGTGAGTAAAAATTCTCTCTTTTAGCTTCTAATACAATTTGACTACTAGCTCTGAGTTGATTGCCTCTTTAGTTTCTTTCTAGTGGGTTTACTAGCCTGATGGTGGTGGTGGTTGTGGTGGTCAGAATTGGAAACCCCATTCTAGAGGTGTTGATGTGATTGGTGACCAGAAATGTAAACCTCATGGTGAAGGTGCTGGTCAGAACTGTAAACCTCATTGGGGAGGTTGCGGTGGTAGTCAGATTTATACATATAATTCATTCAGAAAGTTCTTTGATAAGCTTACATTGTCCACTTCGGACTATCCGTGATGATGATCCAATGACCCTTCTCTTCCGACAGGTAAATGCAGCGAATGAAAAGATGCTTGGAGGTGGGGGTGTTGATGGAGGTAAGCACATAAAGACATGACAGGGTTTTAATTACTTTTTGGTAGTCTACATTGGTTCCTATTTGTTAGGTAGATGACCTCATACTGGTTAATAATGTTTTTGCTTAGCGATACATAGAGCAGCAGGACCTGAACTAGGAGCAGCTTGTTATACTGTGCCAGAGGTCCGTCCTGGAATTCGCTGTCCAAAAGGAGAAGCCAAAATTACTCCGTAGGTGTTCCTAACATTAGATTTTGTTTGAATCTTTAACTGCGATGGAAAATCATGTTGGCTAAAAATTAAGGTTTACCAAATTTGTGCAGAGCATTTCAGTTGCCCGTTTTTCATGTTATTCACGTTGTTGGTCCTGTTTATCACGTTGATAATCATCCTGAAGTTACTCTAAGAAATGCATACAGGTATATCATTATTGATCCCGGAAATTTGAACTCATGGATATTCAATGCTTGGATTTTTGTATGTCAGGTCGATTTTTCTGTAAATGTCAGTACGTAGTTTCTATATGGAAGTCGTTAAATCCATTTCTTGCAGAAACTGCTTAAAGCTTGCAAAAGAGAACAAGATAGAGTATATCGCCTTTCCTGCCCTATCTTGTGGTGCTTATGGGTAAGTATATATAACATGAATACTTAATGTTGTGTAGCACAGGATCTGTTCCATATGTATCTTTGAGTTCTCAAGTCCTAGTTGTGAGCATACACGAGTACGAAAAATCCCATGAATCTGTTCTTCTTTTAGTCTTTCATGTATTTTTTTTCTTCGTATTTTTCTGATATTTTTCGTTATAGTTATCCCTATGACGAAGCTGCTGCGATTGCAATATCTACTGTAATGGAATCCCATGGCGACTTCAAAGAGGTGATCTTAATTTGTTGGTGTTTGCTCCATGTGCATTGAAATTCTTCAATCATTTTTCATATGATTTTCCTGCTCATGACATTGACTTCTTTTAAGTGACGTGCTCAGTGGAGTATAAGATGTTAATTGCGGATGTGAAAACATTATCTTGAAACAAGTTGGCTTTTATAAAAAGAAAAGAAAAATGTAATACAACATCACAGGATAAGAATTTGAACGTTGCGCTCCGTCTTGAAAGCATTTCCTTTCTATTTCTGGTTGTATATCAACTAGTTTAACATGTTTCTCTTCCCCCCTTCTTGAATTGCACATACTGCTCATCTAAATCTTTGTGTTTGATTGTAGGTGCACTTTGTTCTATTTGAAGATGACGTTTATGATGCTTGGTTGGAGAAGGCGAATGCATTGCTCTAGTTGCTTCCCATACCCAACGGTTATTAAAATACACAGGGTAGTAGGAGTAGTAGCGTTGTGCAGTGTGTGGTTACTGGTTAACCAGTTTGTATGGACTTAAACCGGGAAATGAAGATTCGAAGAAACATGATTTGTATTCATTTTTCTATTTCTTTCGTATGGTAAAATTGAATTATTTCCCTTCCTAGGTAGGTTACCAATCAATGATGGATTACAGCTAATGAAGTTAATGGTACAAATGAAATGATGATTAAGGCCGTCTTAATTGATGAAGTTTATTATTACGTGCAAACTTGCATGTATTACGCACTCTTTTAATTAGTTACTAACTAAGGATTCTATATTTTCGGTTTCGGTTATTCAAAAACCGACTCAATGGAGAGAGGTTAAGAGGAGTTCATTACGATTGCCAAGCCGCTGCGTGATGGATAAGATGGTACATCTCGGGCTACAAGGTGATCCGAGAGGGGTTTTCAGCTACCCAGCTCGTAATGGACGCTAATCATCGCCATTCATTATGTCCCGGTACACACACACAAAGAAAACGAAAGGAGCCACAGTATGCACAACAAGGTGGAGTTCATAGAGTTGTCAAATACAATATAACAAAACCCATATGCTAATCTTAATGTTAAAAGGGGATTTTAATAAAGTGACACACTTTCATTTTCACATTTAAGAAATTACCACCATTTTTTTCAAACTTAATAAAATGCCACGTTTTTGACTTTTTCCATCCCGTTTTTTCAAAGAACAGTTAGCATCTGTTAGTGCGTAGGTGGCAGTTATTCATCATAGTAAAAGACATTTAAACCCTCAACTCATCATATTGAGCTATAACCGATTTAAATCGTTAGTCACAGCTAAACCCTGAACTCAAATCACCGCTCCTTTTCATCTTCTTCCCCAATTCTCAAAACCCAATATTTACTTAAAATCCAATACTTACCGGTACAATGCTGGATTCAGAAAGTGATTAAAAAAAAACTAAATTGATCATTAGTTAACTTATCAATCTCATAATTCATATGGCTTATACCGCCATTAATGGTTCTGCTGGTGCTTTTATGCTAATACAACTCGCAACAAAATTCAAGAACAACACACTGATATGAGATGAAAAACCTTTGCAACTGATATACATGATTATTAATGCAAAGAGGTTGTAGGCGATGGAAATTTGGCTTTGGATCTTTCACAAACAACTAATGTGCAAAAAAAAGAGATGATTAAGAGGTGCATTTCATCTGTCACATTTAACAATCATCACCATTTATAACTTTCTGCACCTGCAAATTCCACCAAGCTGCTGTGACTATGAACTGAATGATTTAGAGTTATGGGTATGTGTTGAATGTTAAGTTGTCGCAGGGAAGAAGATAGAATGATTCCATGAACCAACAGTAGCTGATATGGGTATCACCAGCAAAACGTATTTGAACTATTTGAATAATATCCTGAACGAGCAATTCTCCCTCAATTCTTCTTTATTGTTGAGGTATCGACTAAGTTATCTGTCAGGTTTCATTATTGATGGTTAGCCATGATATCGACTGCATACAAGAAGGAGTGTTCAAATTCTAATCTAGTTTGGGTGAGTCAGTCGAAGAAACGGCAGTTCTGTTTGAGGAGCTGTTAGCCATGGCTCGATGGCTGAGTAAAAGGCTCAGTTGGCATTGGCTAGGACTCGAATTAAAGGCCGAGATAAACAAAGAATTTGAGCCAGTGAAAACAGCTAGGGTAAAACAGTAATTCCAATTAAATTTTAATTTCTTCCGGTAAGATGTTGACTCGTTCCAACAAAATTGACTAACTTAGGTGGGCCTTAACAGAATTATTAACAGTTGTGGCATTTAATAAACTCTGAAAAAACGGTGGCATTTTCTTGAATCGGGATTTGCAAGTGTGGCACTTTGTTAAAAATCCCATGTTAAAACTATAAATAATTTAGACATGAGCAATTCTCTGCATATTCATATATCCAAAAAAAAAAAAAAAAAAAACTGGAATCATTTTCATACGAATCTATGACTATATATAGGTACCCAAGGGTAATTAATGAGTGTTATCTTGGGTATGTCCCGCAAACAGAAAATGTCGTTTGCAAAAACTCAGGTTGTGAAGGAGATGTTAGAGTGATCGAGTAGCTACTGAGCATCAAAACAACAGAAGACATGGTGGGTCTATCTTCGATATTATCTTGCACACATAACAATCCGATATGTATAACCCTAATCACTTCATTTCCTGAAGAACTTTGGAATAAAGTTGGGTCCAGCACCTCCAAGGGTGTACCTTTTCTCCAATTCTTCCATGCCTGCATGAATTTAGGAAATGCTAGGAGGTTAGTTTTAGACTGACAGAGGTGTTTTTGCTTCATTTTTTTCTTATTTGAGATGGAACATTTCGTTAACAGGTTCATACTTACATAGCTTAAAAGATCTGGTGTTGAAGATGACTGATGAAAATTGGTAATCTTTCGACCACTTACGATTTCCAAGAGCAAAACCCCGAAGCTATAAACATCTGACTTTACAGAAAATAGTCCATGCAATGCATACTCAGGGGCCATGTAACCTCTGTGCATCGTGGCGTCAGGTTATTTACAAATAGCCACAAGTTTAACATAACCATAGGTTTTTGATGAAAATCGTTTAAGGGGAAAATAAAAGTAGTACTATACTTACAGTGTTCCGGCAACTCTACTTGTGTTACCGTGTGTTTGATCAATTTCGAAAAGCTTAGCCAGCCCAAAATCTGCAACTTTCGCTTCCATTTCCTCAGTTAACAAAATATTACCTGCTTTGAGATCCCTGTGAATAATTCTAAGCCGAGAATCTTCATGAAGATATAAAAGTCCCCTGGCAATCCCTCCTATGATTTTGTAGCGTTTTTCCCAATCCAAGAGAACTTTTCTTCTGGTATCTGCACATTCTCATCAATAACAGCTAAGCACATCATGAAAAAATATATGTGGTTAAGGGAGACATATATAGCGCCGCCGGGGCATACCAAATATGTACTTATCGAGACTTCTATTGGCTACATGTTCGTAGATGAGTATCTGCTCATGGCCTTCGAAACAGAAACCTAGAAGTCTGACAAGATTTCTATGTTGAAGCTTATTTAGCAAAACCACCTCGTTCTTGAATTCCTGCAAACCTTGTCCTGAATTCACAGAGAGACGTTTCACCGCTATTTCTTGCCCATCTTGAAGCTTACCCTGTTAATGTTTAAGAAGACTTAAGAAATTTTTCCCCACTTACCAAATTTTGCCTTTAATAGATAGTACTCTTTCCGTTCCAAAAAAAAAAAAATACTTTCGCTTTTATAATTTGACCTATTTTTAAATTAAAATGAAAAAGTGATGGTATCCTTTTTTTTTTCTTAGGAACGGAGGTAATATTAAGTTTCAACCACACTGTTTAACATGACTATGGGAGAAGCTTAGGTAGTCTAGAAATCCATGTGGATATCCAAAAATTAAAGGGTAAATTGGAAAATTTTGTTAGTTATTCTGTTTTATTCACAATGTTAACATTTTTGTAATTGCAAACAAAACCTTCATTACCATACCTATATAGCAAAATATATTTGGGTGCAAAGCGATAGGTGTATAACATTAGCATCTACCACTTTGAAAATCAACTATTTAAAATTAATAGTTAAAATTAAGACAGGGAGACGAAGAGGTTTGCTATCTCTGATTTTTTTTATTTCTAGTAACAATATAGAGTTTTGTAAAATGATATGACAAAAATATTAGCTTTAAATTTATTGTCATTTTGATAGGTGTATAACATTAGCATCTACCACTTTGAAAATCAACTATTTAAAATTATGTTACGGAGAATTTATTACTGTTGAATTTTGAGTTTTCACCCATCTTTCCTACAAACATCATTGGTGAATAGAAAACTAAAAATTTCACAAATATTACTATTTTGTTAAAAGAAACTTATTATTACGGGTGAAAAATAGAGTTTTCACTACTGTTTGTTATGTGGAGAGAAGAGTAATTCTAGGAAATATGAACTTTTTATACTTTTTTCTTAAACATATTGGTAAAATTTTATTGTTGTTATCAATTTCTAGGATCTCAATATTTAAAAGTCTAAACAAATAAAGCTCCCACATTGAATGGTATAGGAATCCTTGCTTGGTGGGAATAAGTCTTTTGTGATGCGGTGTAGTACCACCTTTGTCCAAGCAGAACTTATGAATTGTTGCTGGGACGGAAGTAGTATTATAAACAAGGATACAAGCAGTTTCTATGGACTAAACAAACTTGTGATTCGTTCATTTTGTTCCCACTATGGATATAACAAATATGAAAAACAGATGGGGTAAACCAACAAATTTGAGGGTTTGTTGAATGAGACAGTAGAACAAATGTGCGCTTGATGTAGGACCGGGCGACTAAAGCAAATGCGCCAGTGTGTGGTGTTTGACCGCCCCTCACATTTTCTCTCTCCAAATCTCGTTTATTATTTATAGAGTTTATTTCTTATTATTTAAATAATAAGTGGAATCCAATTCTTATTGGTTTATATTAATAAAATCATAGGGAGACCCTAAAACATCATATTTGTTCATTTTATCTTGGTTTCCCACAGTGCAAAAACATTTTTATTCATCCACCGTGGCTCAACCAAAAAAAGAAAAAAATGTTGATCGCCAATTTGCCACGGGAAATTGCCCCAACTAATGATGGGTTTTTCATACATGTAATCTTATCGGGCTTGTTCTTAAAAATAAATAAATGGGCTTTTGGGTTTGTAACTCTTACCTTGTAGACTGCACCAAAACCACCCTCGCCAAGCTTGTTAGCATCAGAAAACTCATTTGTAGCATCTCTAATGGTAACCAAGTCAAATTGCAAAGAATCTTGATTTGCCATCGGATCCCTGGAAGCTCCTACAGATATACAGATATACAGTAAAACAATTGCACAGTTTTAATCGCCGGCTTGAATATTAAACCAAAAAAACTGAAAAGCTTAATTACCTTGAACGTAAGATTTACTAGTCACACTTTTCTTTTTCCTTAAGCAGTAAAAACACACTGCTAATAACATCAACGAAACTCCAACTACCACAGGAACAGCTACTGCAACTATATTTACCGATGGTTCTGGACCTGGCGGCGGTTCTGTTACCGCAATTTAAATTCAAGAAATTAAACTCAAGTTTTCATGAGAAGCAAATTAGTTCATCCTTAAAAAAAAAATCCAAACAAAAGACAAAACACCTTTACCAGAATCAGACGGCGGCGGCGAAATAGAACCTGAAACTGTATCCAGTGCTGGTGGCGGTGGTGGTTGTAATTCGTAAAACATGTTATCATCATATCTTATAAAACAACTTTGAGTCATTATATATCCACTTCTTGATCCATTATATAAACTTGAAATTCTACTAATCATATCTTGTAAACAAGATGTACAAGAATATCTTGACAGATCTCTTGTACATTGAACCATACCATATATTTTACTGAAATCATTATAGTTGAATGATCCAACTTCAAACCTAGACGAATCCGATGAAGCATTAAACATGAGATCAGTCATCAATTTACCTAGTTGACTATTAAATACATCAAGATTATTAACTTTTTCCTCATTCGGAAACCAAACAAGCATACTTTGATCAACTTGTCCGAAGAATCTAGTATTGGAGTAGCGTAAAAGACATGTATCAAGACGAACATCGACGTCTATACGATTAGAACATTTCCGAATGACAACAACAGTGGAAGAATTTAGACAAGTTCTGCAGTCATCCATGGAAATATCACCTCGGCACTGAACAAGTCCGTAAACAGTATTGTTTGGATTAGTACCCACTGATGTATTGAAAAATCCATTAATAGAACCGTTTGAAACCAAAGAAGGAAGAAGAAAGTTTTTGAGATTGGTTTCATATTCACTACCAGAAGTATAGTTTGGAGAATTAGTAGGACAATGGAGAAAAATGTCTTGAGCTTGAACATGTGATCTATATAACAAGATGATGATAATCAGAAATGGGATTTGAATAAATTTTGTTGCAGAGGGATTGTGAGTTATCATTTTAAAAATGTTTAGATTTTTTTGAATTATTGATGAACAACTTGCTTCAATAAAATGGTTTGTTTTAATATACTCCATTTTTTAATTCAAGTTTGGACTCGACCAAAATAATTCCAGACGCGTATATTAAAGGCTGATTGACCATTTGTCTAAGGAACATTCTTTTTTCTTCAAGACTATTAATTAAAAGAAATCATTTTCATTATGAAAACCATACATACAAGAGTTTTTCCTGAGTTCCATAATATTACTGGATTGACTATACTGTTGCGCAGCAGTAATATGTATCCTTGCTTGCAAAATTTAGAACTCCAAAATCGAAGACTGCAGCTTTTGCAGTAAATTTCAACCATTTACTTCGGCTACACTGGACAGGGAAAATTGAAAAAACATATTCTGATATGGAGTCAAACGCGCTAGCATTGCGCCACAAATCCAAGTGGGACATTTTCACTCACATCATTTAATTACTCAATGTGCCTTCTTGATTCATATTTATCATCAGTATTTGTCAAATGCAATCAATTACCAGAACCTACAATCAAAGAAAAAATTGCTAAAAGTATTTAATTTCCAAGTCAAGGTCGCGCATTAATAGTGGAGTCCACTGCCGAAAGCATTCGAAGAAACTGATCAAAGGGAGATATTAGGTGAAATTGCAATTGGGGCTGCGCGATAGAGTAAGATGGTCCATGCCGGGCAGCAACGGCAAGGTGATTCGAAGTCTTATTTTGCATCACATATGCAAGAAATTAATTAATGGCTGTGGGATCAGATACGCTAGCTGCCCAAACTTGTAAACAGGAACATATACGGGTCATTGGAGGGACAACCTATAAATAAATAATTAAGACAAACCGTTCTCTGCATACTCATTTTATCCAACGAAAAAAATTATAGATTCGCATTGAGCTAATTCGTTTTAGTTAGCGGCATATTCATATTTAAGATAACTCAAGTGAAATCACTTCATTTTCTTCTTACAGAAAATGTGTTATTTGTCCAAATATTTTTAAAACATGCTTCGAATGAATGAGTAAAAATTATTATGGGTGAAATGGACACAAAAAAATAACAAGGATAAAACCGGATTCATCCTGACTTAAACTTAAAAAATAGCAAGGATAAACTGGATGCTTCCTGATGTAAATTAAAAATAAAAAAAAATATTTAAAAATGGGTAGGATGAAACTGTTTACATCCTGGCTATTTTTACATTTTTGTCCATTTAAACAGTATCAAAATTTAAATGTCTTTTTCACCTAGGAATTATTGATTTTGGTCTTTTAAACAAATTTTGTGTTTTACTTATCCGTCTTCATTTCCTGTTCTTCTTATTGAACACTATCGTTCTGTGTCCATTGTCGTCTCATGGATGCCATGAAGAGGAAAGAAGGGCACTCATAAATTTCAAGTCTTCTTTGGAAGACCCATCTAATCGTTTATCTTCATGGCAAGAAGGCAGCCAACATAAAAACTGTTGTGATTGGCATGGAGTTGGATGTTCATATGGCTCTTTTCATGTTGTTTCAATCGATCTTCGGAATATAGACTTGGAACATTATATCGACGAAGCTAACGAAGGTGATGACACTATCCTTTCACCAAGCAGTTCACTGACAGGTAAAATATCTCCTTCTCTATTCAAGCTCACTCATCTGGAGTATTTAGATCTTTCCTTTAACAATTTTCATAGTCAGCGACCGGAAATCCCATTTCGGTTTTCCAAGGTAACTAAACTCACCCATCTTGATCTCTCAAACACACTTTACAGCATCCATTTCAACACATTTCAGCAACTTATCATCTTTTTTGTACCTTGATTTATCTTGCAAAAAGATCTCTTCTTTTCCTTATTCTCCTTATTTCCGCTATTCTTCTACCTATTGCTTGAAATCATCATCTACACAATGGATGCAAGGTTTGGTAAATCTGCAGATACTAAGCTTGAGTGGTATTGATCTATCGGAGGCCACATCTTCAAAATTGAACTTCGCGCAACATGTATCACATCTATGGAATCTTAGAGAACTAGACATCTCTAGTTGCAATGTAGGGAACTTCCCCACACATTTTTCATATTTCATATTCCCAAGCCATGATCAGTTACAAAATGTTGGAAGTTAAACCAAGATATGGTGATTTGGTTCGTGGATCAACATATGATGTTGATCCAGTCCAAGTGGATCAACTGCTGCAGTTGACGCAGTCAAATTGGATCAACATACGATGTTGACACACTGTGCAATATTTGGAAGTTGGAGTTAACTTGAGCAAGTTGTGTCGGTTGCTTGTTTTAGAGTTTTACTATGTTTAGAGTTTCTTTGTATTTCTAGAAGTGTGATTTATTTAGAGTTTGATTTTATTAGGAAAGTACCTTGAGTGATTGTCAAGTTTGTGAGACTATAAGTAGTCTGTTAAGCCATGAAGAATTATACACCAAACTGATTATCAATGTAATCGTTTATTTGCTTCCGCGTGTGCTCTCATCTCTCTTGCTCGATCCTACATTTGGTATCAAAGCAAGGTGATAGGAAGGGAGAGGAGAAGGAGAAAGAGTTAGAATTTTCCGGTGATAAAGATTTTTCGTTTAATTGTGTTTTTTGCTGCGTTCTTATTTTTAGGGTTTCTAGTTTTAATTAAAAAAAACATTAAAAAAAAGAAGAAGTTGTGTTTGGTTTTGCTGCGAAAAGAGCACAAGCAAGTCATGTTCGTGTGAAGGAAAATAAGGACTTGATACAAGCTAGGTGAAGATGTAATGTTGCTGTTAAAAATTGTTTCTGCTCATACCAAGGGTTACGAGGAGTCTTTGAAACAAACAAGAAGAAGAAAAGTGGTAAAGTGCAGTTGTTATGACTGCTTTTGGATGCACAAGAAACTACACTTCTGAACGAGTTTTAGAATCCGAGAGGTCAGCTGGATATCTTTGCAGAAGAGAAGTTACGTTGTGGAGTTTGAAGATGAGGTTCGAATTGTTCGTGTGCTGCTGACTCGAGAGAACTCATTAACAAATCGAGAAAAGGTCAGAGTTTTTGTGTTGGAGATTAATTCACCTAGGGTTTAGAAGTTAAAGATCAGTAAAGAACAACACACGAGTGGTGTTAGGGTTTGAGTTTAGAGGTATTTCTTGTCGTTGAGAAGGCTGAGAAAGAAAAGTTGGGTGTTGCCATGAACAAGAGAACAACATGAGTACTCGTGTTTGGTGAAGATACAGAGTTTGAAAAATCAGTGACCTGTTGTTCCGTTACATGATGCCAGTCATCGTGTTCATGTGGGTTTTTTTTTGAGATTCTTGAAGAAAAAGAAGGCACTCGAGCTGAGAACTCAAGTGAGATCGGTGATAAGGATGGTTGCTGTCACAATTATGGCAGTAATGATGAACACGGGTGATGGTTAGTAACAGACAGAGAAGATCGATGAAGTGACCAGGACTGATGGTTCTGTTATATGAAGAAGACTCGTTGCTGATTTTGAAATAGGTTTCAGGAATTGACGATGGAGTCAGCTGTGATGAAGAACAGCTTGTGTTTGAAAGATAGTGAAAAAACTCCAGTTCGAATCTGAGAAGCAAAAGAGAAGAGTTAGAGCTGCAGATGATTTCGAGATGATTAGTTGTTGAGTCTGGAAGTTGGTGTTGACTAATTCGTGACTGGAACAGTGATGATTAATAAGAAGTTGAGCTTTTTGTTGTCATTGGTTTATGATGGTGTACGAGAGCAAGAAGTATGTAAACTGCAAGGAAGAATTGCTGCCATTAGTGGTGGTTGAATTGGCTCTGTGGTAGTATAGTTGAAGATGCAGGTAATGGTGAAGATCATTGACGGAGTTTTGTCAAGAAGAATTGTTTGCCAGGGAAGAATATGTTTTTGGCCGACAGATTACAAAGAAGTAGTTAGGATTTCACGACCTAAAATTTAAAAAAAAAAAGGTATGAGAGGAAGTGTTATTGGAAGATTATAACAATATGCGGTGTTACAAAAGGTCAATTTCACAGTTAAATGTTACCGAAGAATTGTGACTGTAAGCGTGACGAAAAGGTTTATAACACTGGAAAACTATGACAGTTTCTTTCAGAGATGTTGGAGAAAGCAGATTTGATGTTGGTCAAAGGGTTAGGTTATTGATTCGAAATAGAAGCAAGAGAAGATCAAAGTTGGTATTGCAGTCATGGAGGCTGATACAGTTTGATGAAGTTGATCGAATTCAAGGACTTAGAATGACAAGAAATGGTAGTTATGTTTGAGCTTAAGGGAGGATGGTATCATATTAAACTCAAACATAGTGGTTGCAGAGTTTGTGGTAGAAACTTGGAGATCTTACAAAGTGTGGCAGACTTTGTGTTAGTTATTGCTTGTGGAAGAAGCGTAACAAGAGAAAGATTGTGAGAGAATCTTGAGAAGAAAACAAGTGTGAAGGTTTCGCAACAATAGCGTGACTGGAACAAGAGAAGAAGAAACAACAACAAGGTTATGAAGAAAGAGAAGTTAATCACCAGGTGGTGATGAGAGATTGAAAAGAAGAGATGTCACAAGGTTGTGATCGTGAGAAGTGAAGCAATCCCAGTGGGGATTTGGCTAGTGAAGTGAAGCAATCCCAGTGTGGGATTTGAAGAGTTAAGTGGAAATCCTGCGAGTGAAGTGGGTAAACAAGTGTTGAGTTTGAGCTACAATGCTCAGTGAAGAAAGTTGAAGGTGAGCTATAATGCTCGGTGAATTGAGTTAAAGAATTTGGTTTTGTGTTTGGTTAGCAAGTTGTATAGAGCACAACGAGGTGTTTCTAGCTTGTTAAGGTTTGTGTTCCGCTGCGATGAAGAAGAATGTGAAGTGAGTGTTTGATGATTGCTGTAAAGAAGATTGGTTTGTGAATTTAGTTTGATAATGTTGACGGAATTTCGGTATGAGAAAACACAAGGATGTGTTAACGTTTATCAATGGAAGAAGAGGAATAGAAAATGATAAAAGACAAGGACGTGCAAACGTTTATCAATGGAAGAAGAGGTTTACGGAATTCTTGTTGAATGATATCTTGGTTTAAGGGAGGATGTTGGAAGTTAAGCCAAGATATGGTGATTTGGTTAGTGGATCAACATATGATGTTGATCCAGTTCAAGTGGATCAACTGTTGCAGTTGACGCAGTCAAGTTGGATCAACATACGATGTTGACACACTGTGTGATATTTGGAAGTTGGAGTTAAAAGAGCAAGTTGTGTCGGTTGCTTGTTTTAGAGTTTTACTATGTTTAGAGTTTCTTTTTGTGTTTCTAGAAGTATGCTTTATTTAGAGTTTGATTTTTTAGGAAAGTACTTTGAGTGATTATCAAGTTTGTGAGACTATAAGTAGGCTGTTAAGCCATGAAGAATTGTATACCAAATTGATTATCAATGTAATTGTTTATTTGCTTCCGCGTGTGCTCTCCTCTCTCTTGCTCGATCCTAAACAGAATCTTTCCCGTCTACAGAGTCTCAAAATCGGTTCCAACTTTATAACTTCCTTAATCCTATTACGTCTGGATAATTAACTGCACTTACTACTTTCGAAGTACTTTCATGTGGTTTTTATCGAGTTTCAATTCCTTATCTTCCTCAACTTAAAGAGATGGATGTGAGTGACAACCGTTATCTTCATACTGATCTAACTAGGATGTTTCAAAATAGTTGGCCTAAACTACAAACACGTCAGATATCATCAACTAACGCAACTGGATCAATTCTGAGTTCAAATGGACCATAATTAGTCAGTTTTTCTGCGTCACGGTGTTCAATTCTAGGATCCTCCGTACCTTTTTCAATCAACAATCTTTCTCGGTTGCAGTTTCTAGACCTCTCCAGAAATAACATTACAAGTAATCTTTCTTCAATCTCCAGCTAAAGCACCTACAATTTCTCGACTTGTCTAACAATAATTTCCAAGGACCAATACCAAGCTCAATCTGCAAGATCTTTCCTCTTCATCGAGTAATTTTAGATAGTAATAATCTCACAGGAGTATTACCTAGTTGCATTACCATGCTCAGAAATCTTGTTGACATTCGTATATCTAATAACGCTATCTGGTCACTGTGTCATTGATCTCTTTGATTAACAAATTCAAACTGTTAGAGAAAATGATTTTAAACAATAGTTTGGTCTTTGGTCTTGGTGGGATTGGAACTTAGGATCTATGGGTCACTAAGGACACTAGCTCATTTTCACTATTTGTGAATGAACCTTTAGTCCCACATAGGGAAAACTAAAGATGATACCTCTCCATAAATATTGAATTTTTTGATAATAGAGTGGCCCTTGGGTCATTAGAACTTTTGTACGAGGGAGAGGACTTAGGCAATTGGCTAGTAGGTGCAACCACACATTTTCACACACGCACGGTGCTTCGCACCGAAGCACGCACGCCGTCGCCGTCCGTGCGGGCGGGCCGGGCCGGGCCAGGCTCGGGTTCGGGTTCGGGTGTGGGTGTGGGTGAGCTACTATCCTCTTCTTTTCGTTTTCTCCCCTGTGTGGTCCTTTGTTTTCATTCTGTGCGCAATTACTGTTGAGGTCGTAAGAGTGGGCAAGTACTGTAGTGCTAACAGTGCTTGCAACGGGCAGTTTCATCCTGGATACGAACTTGACCACAGGGTATAGGCATCACTCATTCTTGAGGCGTATCGGTCAAATATCGTGTTAAGGACAGCGTGTTGAACGCGTGACTCTGTCCTCTGTGTGCTGTCCATTTGAGTGTTTATTTCCCTTCCAGAAATCTCTCATTTTTCTTCTAAACATTTTTCTTTGAGTGTTTTATTGTTACAGAAGCAACAATCTTAACACGATATTTCTGTTTTTCTGTTTGTAACAACGGGTAAGAACGATGTTGAAAGGCCAGCAAAGTTTTCTGGAAAAGACTTTAAGAGGTGGCAGTCAAAAATGTTGTTTTTTCTGAGTTATCATGAGTTGGACTCTTATGTTCTGAAACCGTTTGATGAGTCGTTGAAGGATGCTGGTAGTGAGTCTCTTTTTGATGAATGGAAGAGGAACAACTACATGGCTAAAAATCATATTCTGAATTGTTTAGAGGATGCTTTGTATGATTTTTACAATTCTAAGGATAACTTTTCTGCTTTTGATTTATGGGCTGCTTTGGAGGCGAAATACCAAGCTGAAACTGCCGGAAGTAAGAAATTCTTGGTACCCAGGCTTTATGAGTATAAAATGGTGAATGACAAGTCTGTGGTTGATCAATTCCTTGAACTCCAGCAAATTATGAATGAAATTCTGGCGGAAGGTATGGTGATTGATGAAACTTTTCAAGTGTCTACTGCTATCGAAAAATTGCCTACTTCCTGGTCCGAGTACAAGAAGAAACTAAGGCATGAAACTGCTGAAGTTACTATGGTTGAACTGGGTAAGAATATTCAAGTTGAAGAACTGTTGTGTTCCAAGGACAAAAATATATCTTCTGCAAGGGACCTGTCTAACAAAGCTCATGTGACTGAACACAGAGGTTCCAATGCTGAAAAGAACCGAAACAACTCCAAGAAACCTCCAGGCAAGAAAGGTATGTTTCAGAAACCTAAATCTAACATTAAAAAAATTAAGGGTCTTTGTTATGCTTGTTGAAATCCTGGCCATATGGCGGTTCACTGTAGAAACCGTAAGGACTTTAAAAAGAATAATGCTAATTTAGTTGAAAGCAACAAAAATGAATTTTCTTGCACGGTGTCTGAAGTAAATCTGGTAACAAATGTGAGAGACTGGTGGGTAGACTCTGGGGATACCAAACATGTCTGTGGGAACAAAGAAATGTTCACCTCCTACAATAAAGTAGGGGAAGGAAAAAAACTCTACATGGGTAACTCATCTGCAGCTGCGGTTGTAGGAAAAGGCAAAGTTGGGCTCAAGCTCACTTCTGGCAAGACTCTCACTTTGAATGAAGTTCTTCATGTTCCGGACATCTGCAAAAACCTTGTTTCTTGTGCTGTATTATATGATAAGGGTTTTAAAATTGGAATACAATCTGGGAAATGCGTCGTTACTAAGGGTAAGGATTATGTGGGGCAGGGTTATAAGACTGAGGGTCTGTATAAGCTTAATGTAAACTCTGCTGTAATGAATAATAATGATTCTTCTGCTTATGTTTGTGAGTCTTTGAACGTCTGGCATGGTAGACTTGGACATGTAAATTATAAGTCAATGCTTAAACTAGCCAATATAGGCTGCATACCCAAATTTAGTTTGGATAAGGAACACAAATGTGAAATATGCGTAGAATCAAAATATGCTAGAAAACCGTTTAGCAAAAATGTTCAGAGAAATTCTAAACCCTTAGAATTAATTCACTCAGACCTAGTTGACATGAAATCAATTCAAACTAGATGTGGTAAGAAATGGTTTGTTACCTTCATAGACGACTGTACTAGGTATTGTCATATATATTTGCTTAGAGGTAAGGATGATACCTTAGAAGCCTTTAAGAGATATAAACTAGAAGTTGAAAATCAATTGAACACTACCATTAAAACTATTAGGTCTGACCGTGGTGGTGAGTACATAACTCCTATAGGAGACTTTTTTGTAGAACATGGCATAATACACGAGGTTACCCCTCCTTATTCACCTCGGTCGAATGGTGTAGCCGAACGTAAGAACCGCACCCTTAAAGAGATGATGAATGCCATGTTAATCAGTTCAGGATTACCCTCGAACTTGTGGGGGGAAGCTGTCCTCTCAGCCTGTTATATCTTGAATAGAGTAACTTTTAAAGGATCAGATAAAACTCCATATGAATTGTAGAAAGGTAGACAACCTTCTTTAGCATACTTCAAAGTTTGGGGGTGTTTGGCTAAGGTTCAGATCCCTAAACCTAAAGCAACCAAGATAGGACCCAAAACTGTTGATTGTGTCTTCATAGGGTATCCTGAGCATACTCCTGCATATATGTTTATGGTTGTAAGTTCTGACATTTCTGAGATTGGTGTGAATACTATTATGGAGTCTAGGGATGCTGTGTTTTTTGAAAATGTTTTTCCTTTAAAATCTGACTCTCGTAAGAGAGGTGTTGATCCCCTAGACGTCCCTTCAACCAGTCAGACTTTGCCTTCAGAGGAAGATGAAGAAGAAATTTATCCTAGGAGAAGTAAAAGGGCTAGAACCAAAACATCCTTTGGACCTGACTTCATAACACTAGCAGAGTCTGATCCTCAGACTTATAGAGAAGTCATGACTTCTTCTGAAGCTCTGTGGTGGAAAGAGCCTTCTATTAGTGAAATGGAATCCATCAAAGAAAATGATACATGGGAGATTGTAGATTTACCTCCAGGGTGTAAGGCCATAGGATGTAAGTGGATCTTCAGGAGGAAACGTAACATAGATGGAACAATTCAAAAATACAAGGCTAGATTAGTGGTCAAAGGCTACAAACAAAAGGAAGGTATAGATTTCTTTGATACTTACTCACCCGTTACAAGAATTACTTCCATTAGGATGTTAATTGATATAGCTGCAGTTCATAACCTAGAAATACATCAAATGGATGTAAAAAAAGCTTTTCTTCATGGTGAATTAGACGAAGAAATCTACATGGAACAACCTGAGGGCTTTGTAGTGAAAGGTTGTGAAAACAAAGTTTGTAAACTGAAAAAATCTTTGTACGGATTGAAACAAGCACCTAAACAATGGCATGGAAATTTTTGATCATGTAATGTTCTCTAGTGGTTTTAGAATCAATGAATCTGACAAGTGTGTTTATACTAAACTTGTGAATGACGCTTGTGTGATTGTATGCTTGTATGTTGATGATATGCTTATACTTGGTACAAACATGGATATAATTAATTCCACTAAGAACATGTTGAATGAGAACTTTGACATGAAAGACTTAGGCCTCGCAGAAGTAATCTTAGGGATGAAAATTAGAAGAAATTCTAACGGTTACAGTCTTAGTCAATCTCATTATGTTGAATCTGTGCTTAGAAAATTCAATCATTTTGATTGTAAACCTGCTTATACTCCGTATGATCCTTGTTGTAAACTCAAAAAGAACAGAGGTAATGGAGTATCACAACTTGAATACTCACGAGTTATAGGAAGTCTGATGTATTTGATGAACTGTACTAGGCCAGACATTGCTTATGCTGTGAGTAGGTTAAGTAGGTATACTTGTAATCCAGGGCAGGACTGGGATGCACTTTTTAGAGTGTTGAGGTATTTGAAATACACGTTGACCTTTTGTTTGAATTATGAAAGGTATCCTGCCGTCCTTGAGGGATTTTTGATGCAAACTGGATATCAGACTCAGAGGAGTCTAAGTCTACGAGTGGATATGTTTTCACTCTAGCATGTGGGGTGTTTCTTGGAAGAGTTCCAAACAGACCTGCATAGCTCGATCCACTATGGAATCTGAGTTTATTGCGCTAGATAAAGCAGGAGAGGAAGCCGCTTGGCTAAGATGCTTTTTAGAAGACATTCCTCTCTGGCATAGGCCTGTGCCGGCTATATCTATACATTGTGATAATCAAGCTGCCATAGCTAAAGCTAAAAACAACTACTATAATGGGAAGTCTATACATATAAAGAAACACGATACCCTAAAACAACTAATCTCAAAAGGCGTTATTTCCATTGATTGGGTTAAGTCCAAGGAGAATATCGCGGACCCTTTGACGAAAGGTTTGTCCAAGGAGATAGTTAGTAATGCATCTAAGGGGATGGGGCTTAGGCTCATTAAATAAACTTGCCATGAAGGATACTCAACCTTGCTGACTGGAGATCCCAAGATCAAGGTTTCGAATGAGAAACTAATTTGTGGCGGGTCAAGGTAAACACTATCAGAGAATTCATTCTCTGCCCCTTCCCTATGGTGTAGACGTGATAGTGTGACTGCATGTGAGGATGACTTTCTATTAAGTCTTAATGAGTTCTATAGTTTCAATTTTAGATTGAAGTGGGGTGTAGCAGTAAACACTCTTGATGGGACTCACCTATCTGAAAGTGGAAGTGGGTCGCTTCCTATGAGAAGAGAGTTGATTCTCTAGAGCATTCGGAGAAACATGATTTGTCTAGGGCCAAAAAGGACACAATGACACGAACTCGACAGCACCAAGAGAGATATCACGCGTGGTTATTATCTCGGATTACACCAAAGGATGGTAGTTCAAGACATCGCGTTCACTGTCCATCAAGTAGTTCCGGCAATTTCTCACTAAGCAAAGGTTCAAGACCTCAAGGACACCTCTTGCCTAAGTGGTATTTCTCGCTTTCCGTTTTTCTGATTTTTTATCGGTATTTCATTCATGTGGGGGATTGTTAGAGAAAATGATTTTAAACAATAGTTTGGTCTTTGGTCTTGGTGGGATTGGAACTTAGGATCTATGGGTCACTAAGGACACTAGCTCATTTTTACTATTTGTGAATGAACCTTTAGTCCCACATAGGGAAAACTAAAGATGATACCTCTCCATAAATATTGATTTTTTTGATAATAGAGTGGCCCTTGGGTCATTAGCACTTTTGTGCGAGGGAGAGGACTTAGGCAATGGGCGAGTAGGTGCAACCACACATTTTCACACATGCGCGGTGCTTCGCACCGAAGTACGCACGCCGCCGCCGTCCGTCCGTCCGTGCGGGCGGGCGGGCCGGGCTCGGGTTCGGGTGTGGGTGTGGGTGTGGGTCAAGACCTATATTTTTTGGCAAAATTTCTTTTGAATTTTCGAATTAATATTTGAAACAAAATAATTCTTTGGGCAACATTATGTTTATGCATGAACATTAAGTTGCATGAACGTTTTATATCAAACTTAAATTTGCATGAACGTTTTTATATCAAACTTAAATTTGCATGAACGTTTTATATCAAACATAATGATGCATGAACGTTTCAAATCGATATTAAGTGATGCATGAACGTTTTAAACTGTTGGAAGGAATCTGAATTAATTGAAATTATTTTAATGCGCGTTTATGAGACCTCTCTCAATTCTCCCCTATATAAAGCGATCACTTTCTCTCATTTCGTTTTGTGTCCAGAAGAGCTACTATCCTCTTCTTTTCGTCTTCCCCCCTGTGTGGTCCTTTGTTTTCATTCTGTGCGCAATTACTGTTGAGGTCGTAAGAGTGGGCAAGTACTGTAGTGCTAACAGTGCTTGCAACGGGCAGTTTCATCCTGGATACGAACTTGACCACAGGGTATAGGCATCACTCATTCTTGAGGCGTACCGGTCAAATATCGTGTTAAGGACACTGTGTTGAACACGTGACTCTGTCCTCTGTGTGCTGTTCATTTGAGTGTTTATTTCCCTTCCAGAAATCTCTCATTTTTCTTCTAAACATTTTTCTTTGAGTGTTTTATTGTTACAGAAGCAACACAAACTAACCACTATGGACCTGTCCTCAGCTAAGCTAACCATCAACGTAAATGAACGCGTACATCTGTACTCTACACCTACATTGGAGACTTTAAAACTGGGGTCATTGTATCCAAACGTATTCCCTACTTTCATTTTTAATTTAACTCATCTCAAGCAATTGAATTTGTCTTATTCCAGCCTCATGGGAGCTATTCCTTGTTGCATCTCCGAACTCAAAAATCTCTTATACTTGGATTTGTCTAACAACAAACTCCATGGTCCTCTACCACTTTTACCTCAAGGTATCTATCATTCAGATTTATCACAAAATAAACTTGATGGTGATATCTCATTAGAAGCTGGAGAAAGACTATCTAGTGCAAGAAATATTATTCTGAATGGGAACGAACTTTCAGGTACAATTCCATCTTCAATATGTTCACCAGGACCACGGAAAACATATGATCAGGTATTCATTGATCTCTCGAACAACAAACTATCTGGGATTATACCTTTTAGTATAGGCTTCTGCAGGTTTCTTTGGTATCTAAACCTCGGCAACAACAATCTCTCTGGAAATGTTCCAAATGAGTTTCAACAAGTAGAAAGTTTACAATATCTTCAGTTAAGCTATAACAATCTCAATGGTACTTTTCCTAAGTCCATAGAAAAGCTTTTTCACTTGCAAATATAACAACTTTGAAGGCCTTATACCCTACGGTTTTGGTTCATCCAGTAACCTTAGAATTCTTTCTTTAAGGTCGAACAAGTTCAATGGGTCTATTCCAGAAGGGATTTATCAGATCTTTTTCCTTCAAATACTAGACTTGTCCAAAAACAATTTTTCTGGTTCAATTTCAAGAGGGATATCGAACTTGATGATGCTAAGAGTTAGAACTGATATTGATGGCTATATATGTCCAATGCAAAATGGTAAAATGCAATTTCAGTTGGCCACTAAAGGCAGCGTGGCAGAATTTGATGATCTGTACCAATATAGTTCAGGAATTGATCTATCATGCAACATTCTGGATGGAAAAATTCCTAGAGAGATATCTTCTCTAAATGGGCTTGCTATGTTGAATCTGTCGCATAATTTTTTCTCGAATAATATTCCATCAAACATCGGAGACATGTCTAAATTAGAGTCTTTGGATTTAAGTTTCAATAGACTATCTGGAGACATCCCACAATCTTTGACAAATATCGATTCTCTTGGGTTTTTAAGCTTATCTCATAATAATTTAAGCGGCAGGATTCCAAGAGGAAATCACTTTGATACATATAGTTTGGAGGGTTCTACTTTCTCTGGGAACGATTTATTGTGTGGATTTCCTACAAAGAAAGATTGTGAGGGTGACTCAAGAGGATGCAAAACAGAAGATATTGTTGTATGCTATCACTGCCTTAGGATTTGGAGTTGGGTTTTGGAGTTTGTTCTTAGTTTTGCTTCTAAATAAACAGAAATGGTGGTTTCCTTACTGGAGAATTGTAGATTCAGTCGCGGTTACAATAGTAGAAAGATGTATTCACAAAAACTGATAGTTAATATACATTGTTCTTATTATGTTTCACAAACGGATTCTAGTTATGTCTTTGCTGTTTTACTCTAATTGTAATCACAGTGATATAATAGTAATCAGCGGCTTGATGAAAATGTCTATAATGAATGGTAATGCATCTCTTCATTTCAAGTTCTATCTCATAGTAGCATTTGATATTGGAAAATTGTCGCATCTTTGAGGACAAGTATAGTTTCAAGACAGATTCAGAAATTGCTGTAGATGTTAAGTCTCTTGTGTTGTCCTGGGCAAGTGCTTCTGGCAATAGGGTTCATTTGAATTTTACAAATTCTATTAACAATTGGGAGACTGTGTTCTACTGAGTCTCTCCTTTTTGCTTCCTTTTCCATTTTGCTTTGTCTACCTTTGGTAGACCTTTGTATATTCTCCTCTTCTTAATAAATCTTTCTCTTCTCATCAAAAAATTTGATATTGGAAAATTGTGAAGCATCATTATCCCTAATTAATTTCATCTCGATGGCTTCTTGCAGAAAGATTCAGGATTGGTAGTATATGCAGCTCTATCATATAAAATGAGAAGTTGAGTTCTAACCAATACACTTGTGCAGCTCTATCAAACATAGCCTGCACTAGGATAACCCACTTGTGCAGGACGGATTAACATTTATCACAGATCTTGCTAAACACACAGTGTTGGAAATATAATTTTCTACAATAACATTGAATCCACATCTTGAGTTCCAGAAAAAACTTACCGGCTAACGCATAAAAAACTAAAATGTGGTACAATATGAAAGAGAACAAAATGAAAGAGAATGTAATCTAGTACCGCCCTAAATAAAAAAAGCTGTAAAACATTAACAATGAGGATTAATTCTCAAGCTACGCAAGTACATCTACCATTAACTTCTCACTGAATAGAACTTATAGTTAAAGCGAAACTGAACTAACCATATAATTCCGTGCTACGGCAAGCCTTTCAGGCCAATGAGAATCCACCACCATTTTTCTGAATATTTTGTTGTTTGAATCATATAAAATGAATCCATGATCGACCCTCCATAAAATCTCGTAGTTCTTGAAACTCCATATAAACTCCAAATATCTGCTGCTAGTTGTGCTCTCGTGGGTAATGGAGAAACTTCTAGTCCAAGATTCTCTCACTCTGTATTCTTGCATACGCACAAGCCAATGAAGAGCTCCGTAAAAGAGTACTCCACAATATCGTTGGTAATAAAGACAGTAAGGCATCCTTTGAGTGGTTTTCCATGAACCTGATAAGCTTACCGTGTAGACATGAACGTCAGAACACTTTGACTCCCAGTCGAGAACTACGGTCACCAATTTATAATCTTCCGTCCTGTAATCATAACAAAATCCGTACCCACACCATTGATAGTTTACTTCTCGTGAAACGGGTATGCTTTTGTAAACATCTGTTGCCGGATTCCAAATATAGCCACCCCTTTTACTAATATGTATCCAAATCAAACCATTACATGAAGACAAAAAAACAACTTCACAATCTTGAAACATAAGAGGGTAATTCATGTGATTAGTAGTAAATTCACACGCTGTTGATGACGATGATGTTGACAATGGCAATAAAGACGATACTGACTTATAATCTATCGTGTAGATTTTCTTACGTTTAGCCTCGCAAAACATAAAACTAGGGTAACTTTTGCTGTTACTAAGCTCATAATTCATACTATGAAAACTAGGGGTATCAATTAAGGTACAAAAAAAACTTGCTCACGCATTTGAATCGGAAAAGGGACCTCCCTGGTAGCCTTAAGAAGATTTCTTTAAGAATATCTTCAGGAAAGTATATCATTGCTGCAATTGCCTCTTTCTTCTTCTTTAATTTATGTCGTATGAGAAGAAAAAGAAGAAGAAAAAATATTTTTCAAGAAATAAGTTTGTAACCCTAATACTTTGCTATGCCTCAATTATATTAAAAAAAAAGGGGTAGGAGATCGGTGGCCGGGATTGAAATAGTGGAGACTTAGAATTAATTAACGTCGTACGAAACTTTTCTCGAGATACAAGAGATATGAGATATACACGGATATTACTGCACAACACAAGCTTTAACAAAGGGAACTCTAGACGTCTACGTGAGTTCCGTAATAGTTCCAAATATCGTGGGGGATCTAAGCGGATGATCAACAACTTTACCGAAAAATATAAAAATGAACCTTTGGAATAGATTTTGTAAACACATTTGCAACATGATCTTTGGAAGAGATAAAACGGACATCAAATTTCACCTCACTTAACCCTCTGCCGAACAAAATGATAATCAATTTCTGGGTGTGTCGTGCGCCCATGGAAAATTGGGTTTATTGTGAGATAAGTAACACTTGAGTTGTCACACCATAGAATGGGAGGACATTGATAAGGGAGCTGAAGTTCACCAAGAAATGTGAAACCCATATTCATTCTGCATTAGCAACGGCCAAACCACGATAAGTCAAAAAAAAAAAAGGGCTTCTCTTAAATATAGCCCATATATTTATTAATCATAGTCCATCCAAATAAATGCTTATACTTGCCAAACAGACCTTTATAGTCATTCTACATAGCTCACAAAATCATATATAATTATGAGATATCTTGTAAAAGGGTCATATATTTTGGGCCGTATTAGGGTCTGGATCCTAAAACATGCCGTTGATGCGTTTGGGTGGTAGACTAACGTAAGACCGTTAGAAAACGGTTAGAAGACTTTTTTAATTTCGCCACACACCTTGACCATCAGCTGACTACGTTGACCGTTTAACATATCTTTTTTTCATCCTTTTCCATTCTTCTTTGCTACACCAGTCCGTTTCCATCTTCTTTTACTAGTAGTTACTACTCATTCTGCCCGTGAATGGTTGTAAATTAATGGATTTCCTCGAGAAAATTTAGACATGATTACATCATTAATATAAACTACTACTAAACCGCCTCCCAACTAGTTAAAATCAGAGATGTCTCTCTCTGCAACAACTCAAGCAAACACCCCGGTCTTTAAAATATTTAATCGAAAACCCAAGAAAGTAATTGTAAGAGACATTAATTTCATACTTCGGATGAGAGAATTACAAAAACCTAATTTGATGAAAATGGAAGCAAGGGGGAAGTTAGAGAACCAATTCATTTTTATAAATTCATTATTAGATACCGTGAATTTCAGGAAGCAGTTGATCCAGAGTAAGAGATTTAATGTATTGGTGAAAATTTAATTATTTTATAGGTTGGTGCTGTTAATATAGATTGCTGTTCTTATTAGAGATATAGTGCTGATAAATCTAATTACTATGAATCAAAATATAGCACCTAATGGTGATAAAGCTTGTTGATCTAATAACAGGGGAGGATACAAAATAAAATCGCACGAAGAAAAAGAGTTAATACTTAATACCGATGAAAACAGTTCTGGGTGGGTTTTAAACAGTTTTACGGATACAACTTCATTCATCATTTTACCAAGGGCATTTTAGTAAAAATACAGATAGTCAAAAGCAGTTTTAGTTAGTCTTCAACCCAAACACTTCAACGGCATGTTTTAGGACTCAGACCCTAATATAGCAAAAAACGTGCGACATTTTTACAAAATAACTCATAATTATTATATATAGCCCAAAATAATAAGATAATCATTAAATCCCTAAATCAACATCAATAACAAAACAATAAATTAATAGAAGCTAATTAAATTTATGTAAGATATTTGTCATAGATAATGTTTTTGAAGAAAAATCAATACCCTCAATCTATTTAAGCATAATCATGATTTACAAGAAAAATACACCACCTTAGAGATTTTGTTTTATAGATTATGTTTATGGAGTTTTAGGAGAATGGTTGTAGGAAAAGAACAATACCTTAGTATTCATGTTGTTGTGGAATTTTTTTAAGAAAATAATTAGAATATACACCTAGATCAATTTTAATGTAATCATGATTAAGAAAAAAATTATTTTTGAGAAAAGTAGAGTAAGAGTTTATTTTGTTTTGGAGGAAAATAAGAATTAGGGTTTATAACAATTTTTCAATTTGTAAGAATACTAAAAGAACAATGATATTAATCTCAAGTATGAAAAAGTTAGGGTTTATTTATTTTTCTGAGTAAGAGGCAAATTTAAGTTTCATTGTCAATTAAAAATTAATGCCAAAGATAAAACTTGTTTGGGTTTTCATTTTAACTTTTGACTTTTTATTTTAACTTAAATTTTTGGGGTTATGGCTATTTTAGAGAAGCCTAAGAAAAGAAAAAATTGGCTAAACCACGATATTTCAGCCTCAATATTTGACCCAGAGACTGTGCGTTGCTTCCTAGAGCTCGAGGAAATAAGATTAGAACCAAGGTAGACACAATGTTAGATCACCCGACTAGCAGTTCCGAGAGCTCTAGGAAACAAGCTGATCAGACGCCCAAAGATCATAGTATAAGGCGAAAAAGTAATCGGAAAATGGGTCATTTGTCCAAATATTTTTAAAATATGGTTCAAATGGACGAGTAAAAATTATTATGGGTGAAATGGATACCAAAAAAAAATAGCAAGAGGATAATAGCAAGGATGAAACTGGATGCATCCTGATGTAAATTAAAAATAAGAAAAAGTATTTAAATATGGGTAGGATGAAACTGTTTACATCCTGACTATTTTTACATTTTTATCCATTTAAACAGTATCAAAATCTAAATGTCTTTTTCATCCTGAAATTGTTGATTTTGGTCTTTTTAACCAATTTTGTGAAAAGTAATCTACAAAATACGAACGGGATGCCGCAAAATGTCAAAAGTTGAGGTATGATGAAGGTATATAAGTATATGCTGCTTAACAAGAAGAAGATGAGTTGGTTGTAAGATTTGAACAGAGAATAGGATTTGTCTTTTCACACGTCAGTGAGTTGTGATTAACTCATTCACGTGATTACAAATACGTGTATAACCAGTTTGACTAAAGTCTAACCTAGAGATAAACCTTATGAAACTAAAGAGATAAAACCTAACTTATATTAGATTAGAACAAACTAAGTCATCAGATTATAAAGAATCAGTTCTACACATGGTGGAGAATCCAGTCTGTTATGTAGCTTGATACGGATGAAGTTGTGGGTCTTCTTAACATGTGGCGTGTGTGAGTGAGTACGTGTAATACCCTCTTAGAGATGGAGAGCAGGAGGTGAAATAGAACGAATGCCCAATTTTCTAACAAGACAATGGAATTCGCGGCTCCAAGTGGCTCTATCTCATTTTCCAAGTGGCTTTATGTCATTCTCTTAAATGTTAAATCATATCTTGTGATGCTTTTGAGTAAGTATAATATGAGAACTTTATGTTGTTCTGCTGATATCAAATGTGAAGAGCAAATAGCTCGTTCAGTGTGAGCTGTGAGGTATACTGAGGTGGTGTATCCAAGACACGAACAGTTGATAGCGTTGTTTATAAAGTATGTTCGGAATCTCTTGTGGCGATTCTAGTGGACACATATCCTTGGGTTCTCTTGCCTTAGTTGCGAGGAGAAAGCAGTTCAACAAATCATGTATTGTGTTTCTCCTTTCAATCTTTTATATGTTTTCTTCTAATTTAGTATCATTTTGTATTTAGATATCCATACGAAATAAGCTGCCGCAATAGCAACATCGGACCTTACACATATAACTCCCAAAATTTAATCAAAAAATAAAATTACAATGGCACGTAAACAATCAATGAGTTGACCAAACTATGTAAAACATTGTCTTTCATGTACGTTATTAGTTTGTCTTTTGATTTATTTCTTTTTGCATTGAATAATCTCAATATTGTCTACTAAATTATTTTAGTTTGATCTACGATTCTACGTAATTCTACACTACATTATTTAGAACATGGAGTTCCTTTCACTGGCCTAGGTTTGAGTTATAAAGGCACAATTCAAGCGTTAATTTTGTTGGCCATATCTCCGGATCTTCATTTCTCTATTTATTTATTTTCATTTATGTTCAGTGTTGTGGTTTACTTGAATAGCAGTAGAAAATCCAATCACAAGGTGTGTGTTTCTCATGATTTTTTTTATCATTAGTTGTATTTTCATGTAAATTTACAAATGTGGTTTCATGCATTCATGCGATGCTTAGAAAACTAAATTCTTATGACATTTGCTTATAAAACTTCGGTGATTTCGTCAGTTCCCAAATTACATAAATTCACTCTCATCAAAGTAACAAAATTGTTACTATAGCATTAAATTTGAGCGACTAAAAAATGTTGGTGGAATGTGAATTGGTAAAGCAAACAAAACTGTTGGTGATAATGGTTTGAGTGCTGAAAAAGAAAACAAAGAAGATGGTGTTCTTGGTGATGAACATGACAATGAAAATAAAAAATATGATGGAGAATAAAAGTATCATCTGTTACAAATGTACTAAATTAAAGAAATCTAATATGGTACTCCGGAGTTTTGTTAATGATAACGTCATGAATCTCCATTATGGCCGGAAAGAATACCGTTCAGAAAAACCAAAGAATTCTTCTAAGTGAATCTTTCTTTAATTTCTATTCTTTTTCTGTAATATGATCGTCAGGCATTCTTTGATGTTAATCAATTCTCTTGGGGTTTTAGGCTTATCTAGTAATAATTTAAGCGGCAGGATACCAAAAGGAAATCATTTTAATATGTTGGGTTTTGAGACTTCTACTTTCATTGGGAATGATTTATTTTGGGGATTTCCTACAGAGAAAGATTGTGAGGGTGACCACAGTAATGGTCATTTGGGCATCTCCAATGGGACATCCTTACTTTCCTATTAACTAGGCCACATAGGATTTAGACGCTTTTTAACCAAAATCATTCTCCAACCGAATGTGAGGATTAAATGTGAAGATGATGTGGAAGGTAGTTACACCAACATCCTCAAACTCATCCTCTAGGTTTAGAGTTTCTCCAATGGTGGTTGTATGTGTTTCCTAGATGGCACCACAAGCAAGACATCTTCATTCCAATTTTTCCTAAAATTTAGGGAGGAAAAATGGTTCATCTCCATTGGTGTTGTTTGTGATGTTTTATAAATTAAATGTAAATTTTATTTTTAGTAATTTTTAAATTATGTTAGAGCTAAAGTTATTTAATATATTAAAATTAATTTAGGTAAGCAAAAGCTTACTAGGATAGCTTGACATTGTCAAGGTGAATGTCTAAAACTTGACATTCACCTTGAAAATGTCTAACAAAAATTAAGCCACATCATCTTCACATTGATTTAAGAAGTTGGGGTTGGAGAAGAATTTTAGGAAAAATGAATGTCTATCCTATGTGAACTTAGACATTTATCTTCACATACATTCCATTGGAGAAGCTTTTAGAGGGTTTTTCAGAGTATATAACCATCCTAGTCACTAATACCTATGGTTAATAATATATGAATTAGATATTTTATTATAAAATCAAGGGTTTAAAAAGTCTATGTGAAAATGTTTATGTTTCGAGACTATCTTTCTGACATTCCTAAAGTAATAGAAATATAAAACTTTAAGTTTTCAAAGAATGTCTTGTTACATCAACCACATAGAAAGCACACCACAAACCATTGTAGATGTTGTTAAATTGGGAACTTCAAATATATGATGCTAGTTATACTCACCCGGGTAATAGAGAAACTTTTAGTCAAGATTCTCTCACTCCATATTCTCGCATCATCTTACTTCAACCCGGACATTAGAAATAGGAAAACTTAAAGACATACACCCTCCCAATACTTCGATCCTTAACAAATATGTTTTCTTCATAAAGTTCTTCTGGATACATATGACATAGGTGTTTCTGGTAATGAAACCTCTTCAAATCTTTCATTGACAATATCGAAATAGACCAGTACATGTGTGGAGTCTTGTCCAAAATTACGCACAATCAAATGAAGAGATCCATAAAAGATCTCCATAAAATGGCACACAACATTCTTGGTAATAAAGATGGTAAGGTAGGCTTTGAGTGGTTTTCCACGAATACGAGCTTAAAGTATAAAAATCAACATCGAAAAACTTAGAATCCCGGTAGAAAACAACCCTCACCAATTTATAATCTCCAATATTGTAATCATAATAAAATCAATAATCATATCGTCATTATTGTTGTTACTTCTTATGGAACGATTATGTTCTAGTTGTTGTTGATGATGTGAAAGACCATGCTAATTTAGAATCTATCTTTTAGTTTAGCCTTGCAAAACATAATACTAGTAATGTTACTAAACTCACGATTCGTACTACGAAAACTCGGGATATCAACTAAGGTACAAAAATACTTACTGATGCCTTCGCGTAAGAGACCTTTTTGTTAGCCTTAAAAAGATTGTTTTGAGAATATTTTCAAAAAAGTATGTCGTTTTTGCAGTTGCCTCTAATATCTGATCCAATACCTCAATAAAAAAAATGTAAAGATTTGGTTAAATTAATATTTCAAATTGAAAAGTAATCTCGAAGAATCCTATTACTGGGACAGAGAACTAAATGGTTTTAAGGTTGTACGAGATTATAGTTTCCAAAATGTGGATATGGGGACCAAATCCTTGTAAAAACTTAAAGTACCCCCAATAAATTTTTCTTATGACTCTGTTGCAATTTCATTAACTACCTAATATAATTCAAGTCAAAATCAATCTTCTCCATATGCCCCTATTCTTTTTCTCCTCCTTTTATTCGTTTCAAAGACGATTCATCATTAATTTTTTATAAAAAAAATCATTGTCAACGAAATTCTTTTTATATGACAAACAAGATTACAGACAACTATAAGAATTGTCCCAGATCCATTGATGGAAAACCATCAAATTTAGAATCATCACCTTGAAATGAAGATGAACCTTAAAGCATGTGAACAAAGGTGTTGAAGAAGACTTTAATACTTCCGATATGACTACTATAAGGTAATGAATTCAAAACCCAACTCTTTATTTATGCCTTTTGTTGAGTATTTAGTTTGATTCGTTTAGGTATGAAAAATAGTTTCTGAAATTGTTAACGGCTAGGAGTACTTAATTTCCCATCCGTAAGTAGTAAATATCGGATGAAAATTAAGAACTCTCAGCTCTCATCCATAATATATTACAAAGTCCTTGGTAATTAGTTTCATGTTCGTAATTGATCTAAAACTAGATATTCCAAGTCGTACTTCCTGCTGTGTTTGGGAAAAAATAAGTTTTAACTAGTTTACATCTAGATATTCCTAACTGTGATTGTAGATAACCAAGTCGTAAGACATGTTTCTTAGCCTTAAATCTTGTTACGGCTAGTTCGTGTTAAATTTTACATCCAATGTGGCTAAATCGTGTTAAAGTTCTTTGTCGTGGGTCTTGTTAACAGCTTGGAAAATACAAATATCCTAGTTGTATGTATTGTTACGGTTTGGTCGAGTAAAAACTTCATAAGCGTAATGGTAACTTTTTCCCTATTTCACCTAGTTTGCAAATATCTAAACACTAGTTTCTATATGATAGGCATTAAACTTTTGTTCAATGCGTCTACTGAACATAGGAAATGAAAAGAAGAATAAGAACACAATAAAAAAGTAACACCTTCTAATGACCCGACTCCGGTCCCAAAACCTACAGGTTAATACCTACTTGCGTCTTGGACTACATATCGATTCCTAGCCGTAATACTATAATTTTCTTTATACTACATCCTACCGGTTACTTCTTGAATTTTGAAAAATATATCCGTTAGAAGAATGATTTATAGAAGGTTCTTGTTATTCAACCAATTATTTATACTTTAAAATAACTCCACCTCCATATAACCACCCATTCTATATAAAAAACTGGCCTTCTACATCAACATGCAGTGTACTCAAAGGATAAACCCAACACTATTTTGGATGAAAGATTTGTCAATTTGCAAAAATTTTATACTATGTTATCCAAAAAGGGGAGAAGAACGAAGAAAAGGTGGTTTAGCCCTTCAATCGCATTGGAGTAAGATTTTTGGAAATTTTAGTAGTGAAACAGGTAACACTTGATTATGAAAGAGTTGAATTGTATCTTCGATTTTCAGACATACGAAAAAAAAAAAAAAGTGGAATAATATATGGTTTTACTTCGTATTTTCCAACAAACTGTTTAGAGGTGAAATTGATGATGAAGTCGTAGCTCAAGCTAAGACGGGATGTAGAAATTCTATAGGCTATAATTTCAACTACGAAGCTCAATTTTCCATCATCAAATACTTCTTGATACATCATAAGGGATGTTATTAAAACAACTTTATAACACGGATCTAGTAAGTATGTGATGAGTTGTAATGTCGTATAATTAATGAAGCTATTACTAACTTTTAATTGTAGTATGTATTTTTGTTGAAACTCTGAATTTCTTAACTTACATTTATTTATGGATTGAAAAATCTCCTTCTAAACATCTTAACCCAACCGTAGTACAAACTCAAGTGATTGCGGACCAAATAACGGCTAGAAGTTTTTTACTTCCCAACCTTTATATATAGCTACGGCCGGAGTTCTTATTCTCCCAGCTGTGTTCTATATATTATGGCTTGGAGTCCATCCTTTCCCAACTGTTTATCGCAGCCGTAAAATTAACAAATCAAGAAAATCAAACGGATTTGAATCAATAAAATTGTTACTGGGGTTGATTATGTGGTTTTCCTGAGCATTTTGACCAAGGGTTTCATGATTTTTCTGAAAATCAACTAAATTAAAAAAAAATGTTTATCAAAATCATTCTTTTCCTCTTCAAAATCAAGGAAAACAAAGAAAACTAAGTTCTGATTTGAAAAGATTAATTACTTAATTAGTTTAATCCGTTCATTAATAGTAATTAGGTTAGTTAATCAATACTAGTACAACCGTTGTCACGATGGGAGGGACGACCGAAGAACTTGACGAAACGACACTACTACGTAATTGAATCAAAATTAACTTCAGCGTCATACTTGTTAAATATGCCTCCATTTGCTGGAAGTGATCCGTAAACAAACATAAGAGAGTTCCTACAATTAAAAGAAATAAATATGACTTCATTTAGTTTTAATCAGACAAAAATCTGATTTCATCTCGAGAATCTATCATCCAAACTACTGTATTATCTATAGGAATAGACTTATACCAGATTCTTCGTGGAGAGGATCCCAGTGTAGGAGCTCTATGCTGAAAAAGAAATAACAACAAGAGATGATCGGAACACATACAATTTTTCGGGGGAAAAAACAAAGGGGGAATAGATAAAAAAGCCTGGAAAATAAATGAATTCAAATTATTTCCATAAGGAAAAACCAACAGAACTGGAGAATGGAGATGAAAACAATGAATATCCCAGCAATCCGCAACATCGAGATGCCATTGGTCTTGGTACAAAATTGGCATAAACATCATCCAGGTAAATATGCCTCCATATGCTGGCAGTGACCCGTAAACAAACAAAAGAGAGGAACTTAAGGAAACAAAAGGAGGAATTTAGGGAAATAAAACTTAGACTCCCAGTCCAAACATACAAGTCCTAACAAATGGAAAGGCCAAATGTGTAGCAAGTACTTTAAGAACCAAAACCCGTCAAGTTTTCATAGGAAAATATAATACAGTTTTTTACTCATGAACCTGTAGTCTTCAGAGGACGAGTTAATCCTTTAGAATTGGCAAAAAAGTCTTTAAAAGAGTAGTGGAGTGTATCAGTAGATGGCAAGGGATTCAATGGAACTAATTGGGTAACCTTATTCATCATTAATTTTTTTTTAACTTGATCAGACTTGCACGACCAAGATGAGTAGTTAAAAATTAGTTTCTTGACTACCTAAAACATAACTCTACTACCACTTGTGGTTAGAATCAGTGGATGAGGGCCATGAGGCAATACTGACAACAGATGAGAGATATTGTGAACTCGCATTAGCTAGTTTTTAGGCGACCAGAAATTCTTTGGAATTCGTATTTCCAATGGATCAGTTCACCTATCCTATGAAATGGTTCAACCTACACATCTCTCAAGGACCTTTTGATATAGTGAGGCAACAGGAAAAGTAATAAGTGGATAAAGAAGATAGAAAGAGTGGGGTTCTGGCGTTCTGCATTTGCCGTGTGCTAAATATCTAACCGCTTTGTTAAATATACGTTTAGGAAATGAATGGAGAGAAAAAGGAAAAATAGACACGAACCTTAACATAGTCCACATCAGATAAAAGCGCCTCTTAGGGTATCAATTGCTCAAAAACTATTTTGGTAGCAGAAATATCTGGCAACACAAAATAGTAAATTGATAAAAACTCCTTTAATACAATTAGTAAGGATATGAATTCTTGAAAGAAACATATTAACATTACATCAATGCTAAACAAATAGGGAAGTAGAACCTATATTATGTGAGAAAACCTCCTGAATGATCAATAACACTAAGTAATGAAATCATCTACTTGCCAATTAGTCCTACTGTCCTAGAATACAAATAAAAAATACCAAGAAAGCAGAAACTATACTTTTCTTCCATTGAGCACAATATTCACCACCACCAATATTAACCAAATAAGAACCAGTAAAAACGTATTCCAGCCTCATTTTCACTAAAATTAACAAGAATCTCTGTTTTTAATCTTCCATGCTTGAATTTTCTTACAAATTTCAAATGAAACATGAGCATCTACAGAAGCATACTGAAATTGATAGACACTTAGATTCCTAGGATCCAATTACGCTACCAGGAAGAACACCTAATTTCACACCATCGGAACCAAGATAAGACATAACCAAGTTCTCCGTGGAACCAGTTGATGACTCACTTTCAAATACAGATCTTCTAAGATACAAAAAAAAAGTACAGATCTTTTCAACTTATCACCATTTTCATTTGAATTTGAAAGCCTACATAACACCAATCAATTCGTAAAGCAGGGAGACCCTAGGTGGAAATTATTATGATAACTCAGGCAGTGACTATCACAGTATACTAACCGAGTGCATAACAGAAGAAAAGTTGCTTGTAAAAAAATCTGTAAATAGAAGCATTGAGAGCAAAATTTGACAAAGTAGCAATGCCACCTAGAAGGAACCTACTAATCCAGATGGTAAGACGGCTGTATGACCCATAATATTTTCACAATGAAAAGGGTACGTACTCATTATCTTTGGACTCACACAAGATATAAGTATAAAAATCCAGAAAACAATTAGAAGAGGAAATATATTGCTTCGGAGATGTGAGTTTCCCCAAGTCGTAAAGGTAGTCCACCAAAACTAGATGCCAAAAGGATATGAATAAATTTCCCTCGTGCAATCAACTCAAGTTCACCTAAAATCATTCTATGTTGACTTTGGTTTAGCATCCTTATAATTATTTCCTGTGTTAAAGATATTCTGAATGTTTGACAACCTAGAAAACCTAGAATTTGATTAATGGGCCACAACTAAGAATCTATATTTTATAAGAAGTGGTCTAGAAACAACTTGACGAATAACAGGTCAACATGGTCTATAAGATGGAACAAACGATGTTCATTTAATCGAGTAGGGACTGATTCTGCAAAAGAGTCTGGTGATATGAACTAACAAAACAAAAGGGCGATATTCATACTTTGCTTCTCGGCATTTTCTTTTAACTCAATCTGATAGGCTTGCAGATCATCTTATGTGTTCTTGCAGTCCTGGATGTGCTGGTTTATCCCCTCTTTGAGCTTGTCATGTATGAGCTTCAGGCGCTCTTGTTGCTCTGCAAAATAATGAAAGCTATCAACCCTTATAGTATATACATAATAAATTTTGTTTACTGTCCTCAGCAGCACTGCAAATTACTCTCAGTGCCTAACGCAAAAATCACTAAATCAGCTTTCAATAGTGGTATAGCTAGTCCTGGGAGAAGTTCTACCCATCCGATGATCAATGTAGTCAACTTAACAGGAAAAATCGGAAAATATATAGTTTACCAAGTCAGGTGAGCTACAGACGCAGTTCAATCAACTTTCATATTTAAACCAAAGTTGGTACATAAACTCACCTGTAAGAGCAGATATTCCTGTGAACAGTTCAGGGATCGATGACAACGGCAGCCATTCAGTTCTTCCTTCAACCCATAATAGCATACTCTCCAAGATGCATCCATTCTTCAAATGCTCTGCTCAGGCGAAGTAAATACAACTAAGTATATGGTTCAATATCTCATTATACCATTATGAACATGATAAGGATGTAACAATTGTCCTAAAACCTTGATAGGTTACTGGTGTACTGAAAATTCAAGAACAAAATACAGCCAGTAAATTTACTGCATTTCTTTTACAAAAGAAACTACATTTTGGCATTAATATTGTATATTATAATAATGCCAAAACAAAATCATGGGAATTCCTTCAAAGGTCTTTCCATTGAGCACTGGAGAATGCACACGATACAGTTCATCTCACAGATGCCCACTTACTGAATTTTCAGAACAAGAACAAAATCCTGCTCAACATGATATGATAAACACACTGGACCAAATACATGGTTTTCAAATAGCATTCGTACACCAACAAAAGAGAGAATGCAATAAATTTACTAAAAGTTCTAAATCAATTGTTGTCATATTTGACCAAATATATGTGCAATAATAGGGTTTAGCAGCGTTATTCTTACCTCAAATTGTTGTCATATGCGTCATTAATCTTACCTCAATTTGTTCTTCGATTGATCAAAAGTTTGCAGAAACCCTAATTCCCTCACAACTCAAAAGTAATTCAATCAATTATGAGTGGTTTTTCTCTGTAAATCATTGAATCGATTCATACAAAAGAAATTCTATCAGTTAAAAGTAATTGAAACAATTCACCCAATTTCGTATTTAGGGTTACAGGTTAGATGATGATTGAATTATTCAATTAAATCAAAAACCTGTACTCTAAATTCGAAAGTGAGTACAGAATATTCGAAATTTAGAGTGGAAATTGGTGAAGATGAACGGAGATTTAGATTGAGAAAGTACAAGTGATTTGTAGAAGAAGGCAGAGAAGACGAAATTGGTAGTATTGGTGGTGTTTCAGTTGATTGAGAGCTGCAGGTGAAGATACTGGTGGTGTTTCAAAAAACTGATGTTTGCGGCAGTGGTGATGGTAGTAGTTTTAGGTGGAGGTGGAGTTTCTATGGAGTTTTAGGACGAAGAAGAAAGCATAACGAAGGAGAAGATAGAAGAAGGGAAAAAGAAAAGAAGGAAAAAAAAAAAACAGAAGGCTGCCGAGATTCGAACCTGCAACTTTCAGGTCTCTTTACTACTAACCTGCCCCTTGACAATTATTACATTACCAATCTCCGTGTCCTTTTTTACTGCGCACGAAATTCACGTGATTACCCATCGTGTTTTGTTATATTTACGCCTAGTTTAGTGAGAAATAGAAGCATCGAGGGTCTCTTTAGTCCTTTCATTGTTGATTGAATATTTTTGTGTCAATTGATGATGACTTGGGATTTACAAAAAAGTGGTCATTTAAAGGTCCTCCTTCACTTCGTTCGGTCGTTCCAATAATAAATCAAATGGAGAATATATTAGGTGTTAAAAAAATATTAGGAAAAAGAATATTAGGAAAAGGGGTCATAGGTATTACTATTTCATGACCATGTTCTGGACTCCAGTGAACCCCAAAACCCAGTCGATCTAAGCCCCGATAAAACATGTAAAACATGAATAAATGAATAAATAATGTTTCATCCATACACGGGATACTTAGGAAGCTGAACTTTTGTGACATTTGATTGTAAAACTGAACAATTCTAGACATACAAAATTCTAGACAACACTAAAACAACCCCTCACATGGAGCTAGCAGAGGGTCTATTTTTGGATCATATAATTAGAAGTTATGTGAGAGGGTTGTTTTAGTGTTGTCTAAAATGTTGTTTGTCTAAAATTTTTATATAAAACCTGGGTGATCTCGTTGGTTCCCAATTTACGAAAGTTCGGTCTCATTCAAATAACACAAAGAATCTAATTCTATTTCTAAATTTGAGTGACTAAGATGTTGGAGGAATCTGAATTGGTAAACCAAAAATCTGATGATGATGCTGTACCGATGATTTGAGTGCTCACAAACAAAATAAAGATAATGATGCTCTTGGTAATGTACTAGATAATCCAAATAAAGAAGATTATGGTCTTGCTCCAAGGATTAAGTTACAAGCAGATGAAGGTACAGATCAAAAATGACGCTGTGGAATTCCATTTACTAATTGGAAAAGATGAAATTATAAGCCAAGGAATTCACGCGTGTATCTATGATAGTAAATTAAAGAAATCTAAAATGCTACTTTGCAGTTATGCTAACGACAGAGTTCTTGATCTCCATTATGGCTGGAAATATTACCGTTTAGAAACAACGGCTTTGCACAAAAGATAAAAATTGAAATTTTTGTTTATCGACATGGCATTACTGGAAAGATCTCTTTTCCATCTACGTAGGTCTTGCAGCATAATATTATGAATTGCACTACGGATTCAAAGAATAAACATTCACTACACTTAATTTAGTTATTAGCAACAGTAAAAGACAGTTGCAAACTAGGTTCGCAACAGTTCTGCTCTTTTACGAAAGTCTATGTTGTAATACTTCGCAACGACCTATGTCCCGTTGCAAATTTTCGATCGCAACAGTTTACAACTATTAAAAAATCGCAACAGGTTAAATAATAAAGGCATTACTATCATTATTAAACATCGTTGAGGTTATTAGTTTTACTACCTAGTGACTCTATTTTTTCTTTATTGGATATGCCTCAAAAATATTTGGTGTGCCTCATAACGTTTTAGTAGAGATATTGGGCTGAATGTTTTTCTTAGCCCACCTAACAAATTTAGTAGCCCATTGAATTTTATAGAATAAGCCCACCATCAATACCAGCTCCGTAATCTTGAGTTCATCGAGTCCGTTGCCACTACCAAGTGATTCATCGAGAGTTTTCGAATGTTGCTACAAGCACATTCCAAGTTCCTGTAACTCACATATCTCATATTTTAAAATATGAAGATGGGGTTTGTCTGCGACAGTATTCGTCCTGTTTCAGAAAAAGTGATATTTTCTATCAGAAAAATGACACTTTTACTTAGTTTCAAAAAAAATGATATTTTCGGTCTGTTTTAGAAAAGTGATAGTTTCATTCCGTTTTAAAAAAAGTGATACTTTCACCGAAAAATTGATACTTTCGCCCAGTTTCAGAAAAAGTGATACTTTCGTCTCGTTTAAAAAAAGTGATACTTTCCCTTCGTTTCAGAAACAAAGCGAAAGTATCACTTTTCCTGAAACGGGGTAAAAGTATCACTTTTTCTGAAACGGAATGTGAAAGTATCACTTTTTAGAAATGAAAAATTAGTCGATCCATAAACCAAAATATGGTTGCATGATATGTTATGCATCCTTTACGATGGTTTGCATAATGGCTATGCATTCAATTTTTGAAAATTGTACCTAAAGTGAAAGTATTAATTTTCTTCAAAACGGAGGGAGTACATACCTTTTTTTTAAGCATGTAGCATACGTTTTATTACTTGTGACGGTAAATTAGTTGATGCATAAACCAAAATATGGCTTCATAAAGTATTATGTATCCTTTGTGGTGGTTTGCATAATGGATGTACATTTAGTTTTCTAAAATTGTTCCTAAAAGGATAAAAATCTCCGAATTTTTCGTAAAAACTCTAAATTTGATATTGTTGTTTGTATTCATTGCGTAGATTTTTTGGGCCGACTGAGCGAAGCGAGGAAGGACCTTATATGGCCACTTTTTTGTAAAATCTAAGTCATCAATCGACACAAAAAGATTGGATTTATTTTTGGTAGTGTGCAGATGAAAATCCAAAAATGCCCCTCCCTTTTAGTCCAATTACTATAACTTCTTGTATATCCTATCTTTTCAGGGGTATAATTGGAAAACAAACTTTAATATAACATATCTAAAAATCCGTGTCTTGGAATTTTTCAAAATCTATATCGTTTAAAAGGTTATAAAAAGTCTACGCAATGAGTACGAACAACGGTATCAAATTTAGAGTTTTTACGAAAAATTCAGAGGTGTTTATCATTTAAGGCACAATTTTGGAAAATTAAATGTACATTCATTACGCAAACCACCACAAAGGATGCATAATACTTTATGTAGCCATATTTTGGTTTATGCATCAACCAATTTTCCGATGTAACTACTAAAACGTATGTACATGCTTCAAAAAGAACGTATGTACTCCCTCCGTTTCAAGAAAAGTGATACTTTCACTTTAGGCACAATTTTCAAAAATGGAATGGAAAGCCATTATGCAAACCACCATAAAGAATGCATAACACATCATGCAACCATATTTTGGTTTATGGATCGACTAATTTTCCATTTCTAGAAAAGTGATACTTTCACATTCCGTTTCAGGAAAAGTGATACTTTCACTTTGTGGAGACCTAAAAAAAGGGATTTAATACCATAAAATATAAATATGAATTTTCTATTGATAAGCATCTCATGTGGTAGTTGTATACATATTTATTTTGATACACTTGTCAATTATTTGTTGAAAAATTAATTCACAAAATCTAAAAAATAACTAAAACTAAAATAAATTGATGACGTGGGTATGGATTAGGGATGTCAATGGGTACCCATTACCCGGTTTCAGAACCGGACCCTGTAGAAACGGTTCCGATTCCTAAAGTTTGACCCGTTAACAACTTAAGAACCGACGGTTAATTACCCGACTGGACCCGAATCCTAATGGGTCCAAACGGGTAATACCTGTCAGGTACCCACGGACATTGGGTACACGGTTATACTAACTTTTATTCATCTTTTTAGCAAAATTATAAGTATTTTGGTGATTTTGGCTTAGATTTCTTTTCTTTTTTTCTTATAGTTGATCTTTATTTAATACATTAATAAAAGAAACAATAATAAATTTCTGTAAAACTAATTTAGATTCAAGTTAAAAAGAGAAAGATATTAAGTTTTTAAAATTTTATTTATAATTTTCTTGATATCCAATAGGTACCCGAAACCGACGGGCACCCGGGATTTTTAACGGGTCCGGTTTTGGATCCAAAAATTTAGGAACTAGACCCGACTTTTATATGTAGGGTATGGGTCCAGTGATACCATGGAGGACCGTACCCATCGACAACCCTAGTATGGATGAGAGTATCCAAAAACTCATACTTTCCTCCAAACTCAAACTTCTTTTTCATATTAAATTTTAATTATTCAACCATCACTAGAGAGTTTTTTTTTTTGGTAAAAGTGTCTAAAATTTTAGGCGACATCAATATTTTTAGAGACTTATACTCCATTGGAGATGCTCTTAGATTTTAGAAAAAAATGGCTATATAAGGTGTTAGAGAAAATGAGTTTATATTAATGTTTGGTTTTGGTCTTGGTGGTATTGGAACTTAGGATCTATTGGTCACTAAGAACACTAGATCATTTTCACTATTTTGCGAATGAACCTTTAGTCCCACATAGGGAAAACTAAAGATGATAGCTCTCCATAAGTATTGAATTTTTTGATATTAGAGTGGCCCTTGGGTCATAACCAATTTTGTGCGAGGGAGAGGACTTAGGCAATGGGCTAGTTGGTGCAATCACACATTTCACACACGCGCGGTGCTTCGCACCAAAGCACGCACGACGCCGTCCGTCCGGGCGGGCCGGGCCGGGCTCGGGATCGGGTGTGGGTGTGGGTCAACCAACACTTATCTTTTTGGCAAAACTTCTTTTGAAATTATTACCTAAAAGATTTTAAACGAAAATTAATTTCTCTTAATTGTGAGGGGGGCGTATGACCTGGAGAGAATTATTTCTTTCCGTTTTTTCTCTATGTCGACATTATGTGCATGACCGTTTTATTGCCGTTACAAAAATCTTGAATTTAATTCGAATTTGTCTTTAATTCAAAATTTATTCTCTCTTTAATTCGCTTTTATTGCACAATCAATTCGACCTCTCTCTTCTTCCCTATATAAACGGATCACATTTTTCATTTCAACTTGTGTCCAGAAGAGCTACTATCCTCTTCTTTTCGTCTTTCTCCCTCTGTGTGGTCGTTTTATTTTTCATTCCGCGCAATAGCTGTTGGGTTCGTAAGAGTGGGCAAGTACTGTAGTGCTAACAGTGCTTGCAACAGGCAGTTTTATCCTGGATACGACTTGACCACAGGGTATAGGCATCACTCATTCTTGAGGTGTACAGGTCAACTATCGTGTTAAGGACAGCGTGTTGAACACGTGACTCTGTCCTCTGTGTGTTGTCCATTTGAGTGTTTATTTACCTTCCATAAATTTTTTCTTCTAACATTTTTCTTTGAGTGTGTCATTGTTACAGTTACAACAATCTTAACAGGGTAGTTCTGTTTTCTGTCTGTAATAATGGGTAAGAACGATGTTGAAAGGCCTGCAAAGTTTTCTGTAAAAGACTTTAAGAGGTGGCAGTCAAAAATGTTATTTTTTCTAAATTACCATGAGTTGGATTCCTATGTTCTGAAACCTTTTGACGAATCGTTTAATGATGTTGGTCGTGAGTCTTTTTTAAATGAATGGAAGAGGAGTAATTACATGGCTAAAAATCATATTCTGAATTGTTTAGAGGATGCTTTATATGATTTTTACAATGCTAAGGAAAACTTTTCTTCTTTTGATTTATGGGTTGCTTTGGAGGCAAAATACCAAGCTGAAACTGCCGGAAGTAAAAAATTCTTGGTAGCTAGGCTTTATGAGTATAAAATGGTGAATGACAAATCTGTGGTTGATCAATTCCTTGAACTCCAGCAAATTATGAATGAAGTTCTTGCGGAAGGTATGGTGATTGATGAAACTTTTCAAGTGTCTACTGCTATCGAGAAATCGCCTACTTCCTGGTCCGAGTACAAGAAGAAACTGAGACATGAAACTGCTGAAGTTACTATGGTTGAACTGGGTAAGAAAATTCAAGTTGAAGAACTGTTGTGTTCCAAGGACAAAAATGTATCTTCTGCAATGGACCTGTCTAATAAAGCTCATGTGACTGAACAAAAAGGTTCCAATGCTGATAAGAACCGAAACAACTCCAAGAAACCTCCAGGCAAGAAAGGTATGTTTCAGAAACCTAAATCTAGCATTAATAAAATTAAGGGTGATTGCTATGCTTGCGGAAATCCTGGCCATATGGCGGTTCACTGTAGAAACCGTAAGGACCTTAAAAAAAAATAATGCTAATTTGGTTGAAAACAACAAAGATGAATTTTCTGGCACGGTGTCTGAAGTAAATTTGGTAACAAATGTGAGAGACTGGTGGGTAGACTCTGGGGCTACCAAACATGTCTGTGGGAACAAAGAAATGTTCACCTCCTACAATAAGGTAGGGGAGAGGAGAAACTCTATATGGGTAACTCATCTGCAGCTGCGGTTGTAGGAAAAGGCAAAGTTGGGCTCAAGCTCACTTCTGGCAAGACTCTCACTTTGAATGAAGTTCTTCATGTTCCGGACATCTGCAAAAATCTTGTTTCTTGTGTTGTTTTAGATGATAAGGGTTTTAAAATTGTAATAGAATCTGGGAAATGTGTTGTAACTAAGGGTAAGGATTATGTGGGGCAGGGTTATAAGACTGAGGGTCTGTATAAGCTTAATGTAAACTCTGCTGTAATGAATAATAATGATTCTTCTGCTTATGTTTGTGAGTCTTTGAACGTTTGGCATGGTAGACTTGGACATGTAAATTATAAGTCAATGCTTAAACTAGCCAATGTGGGCTGCATACCCAAATTTAGTTTGGAAAAGGAACACAAATGTGAAATATGTAGAATCAAAGTATGCTAGAAAACCTTTTAGCAAAAATGTTCATAGAAATTCTAAACCCTTAGAATTAATCACTCAGACCTAGTTGACATGAAATCAGTTCAAACTAGAGGGTGGTAAGAAATGGTTTGTTACTTTTATAGACGACTGTACTAGGTACTGTCATATATATTTCTTAGAGGTAAGGATGATGCCTTAGAAGCATTTAAGAGGTATAAACTAGAAGTTAAAACCAATTGAATACTACCATTAAAACCATTAGGTCTGACCGTGGTGGTGAGTACATAACTCCTATAGGAGATTTTGTGTAGAACATGGCATAATACACGAGGTTACCCCTCCTTATTCACCTCAGTCGAATGGTGTAGCTGAACGTAAGAACCGCACCCTTAAGGAGATGATGAATGCCATGTTAATTAGTTCAGGATTACCTTCGAACTTGTGGGGGGAAGATGTCCTCTCAGCTTGCTATATACTGAACAGAGTACCTTTTAAAGGATCAGATAAAATTCCATACGAATTGTGGAAAGGTAGACAACCTTCTTTAGCATACTTCAAAGTGTGGGGGTATTTGGCTAAGGTTCAGATCCCTAAACCTAAAGCAACCAAGATAGGACCCAAAATTGTTGATTGTGTCTTCATAGGGTATCCTGAGCATATACCTGCATATGGATTTATGGTTGTGAGTTCTGATATTTCTGAAATTGGTGTGAATACTATTATGGAGTCTATGGATGATGTGTTTTTTGAAAATGTTTTTCCTTTAAAATCTGACTCTCGTAAGAGAGGTGTTGATCCCCTAGATGTCCCTTCAACCAGTCAGACTTTACCTTTAGAGGAAGATGAAGTAGAATTTGATCCTAGGAGAAGTAAAAGGGCTAGAACCAAAACCTCCTTTGGACCTGACTTCATAAAACTAGTAGAGTCTGATCCTCATACTTATAGAGAAGCAATGACTTCTTTTGAAGCTCCTTGGTGGAAAGAGTCTTCTATTAGTCAAATGGAATCCATCAAAGAAAATGATACATGGGAGATAGTAGATTTACCTTCAGGATGTAAGGCCATAGGATGTAAATGGATATTCAAGAGGAAACGTAACATAAATGGAACCATTCAAAAATACAAGGCTAGGTTAGTAGTCAAAGGCTACAAACAAAAGAAAGGTGTAGATTTATTTGATACTTACTCACCCGTTACGAGAATTACCTCCTTTAGGATGTTAATTGCTATAGCTGCGGTTCATTACCTAGTAATACATCAAATGGATGTCAAAACATCTTTTCTACACGGTGAATTAGATGAATAAATTTACATGGAACAACCTGAGGGCTTTGTAGTGAAAACAAAGTTTGTAAACTGAAAAAATCTTTGTATGGATTGAAACAAGCACCTAAACAATGGCATGAAAAATTTGATCATATAATGTTTTCTAGTGGTTTTAGAATCAATGAATCTGACAAGTGTGTATATACTAAACTTGTGAATGATGCCTTTGTGATTGTATGCTTGTATGTTGATGATATGCTTATACTTGGTACAAACATGGATGTAATTAATTCCACTAAGAGCATGCTGAATGAGAACTTTGACATGAAAGACTTAGGCCCTGAAGATGTAATCTTAAGGATGAAAATTAGAAGAAATTCTAACGGTTATAGTCTTAGTCAATCTCATTATGTTGAATCTGTGCTTAGAAAATTCAATCATTTTAATTGTAAACCTACTTATACTCCGTATGATCCTTGTTGTAAAATCAAAAAGAACAGAGGTAATGGAGTATCACAACTTGAATACTCACGAGTTATAGGAAGTATGATGTATTTGATGAACTGTACTAGGCCATCCATTGCTTATGATGTGAGTAGGTTAAGTAGGTATACTTGTAATCCAGGCCAGGAACACTGGGATGCACTTTTTAGAGTGTTGAGGTATTTGAAATACACGTTGACCTTTTGTTTGAATTATGAAAGGTATCCTCCCGTCCTTGAGGGATTTTGTGATGCAAACTAGATATCAGACTCAGAAGAGTCAAAGTCTACGAGTGGATATGTTTTCACTTTAGCATGTGGGGCTGTTTCTTGGAAAAGTTCCAAACAGACCTGCATAGCTCGATCCACTATGGAATCTGAGTTTATTGTGTTAGATAAAGCAGGAGAGGAAGCCTCTTTGCTAAGATGCTTTTTAGAAGACATTCCTCTCTGGCATAGGCCTGTGCCAGCTATATCTACATTGTGATATTCAAGCTGCCATAGCTAAAGCTAAAAACAACTACTATAATGGGAAGTCTATGCATATAAAGAGAAGACACGATACCCTAAAACAACTAATCTCAAAAGGCGTTATTTACATTGATTGGGTTAAGTCCAAGGAGAATATCGCGGACCCTTTGACGAAACGTTTGTCCAAGGAGATAGTTAGTAATGCATCTAAGGGGATGAGGCTTAGGCTCATTAAATAAACTTGACATGAAGGATACTCAACCTTGCTGACTGGATATCCCAAGATCAAGGTTTCGAATGAGAAACTAATTTGTGGCGGGTCACGGTAAACACTATCAGAGAATTTCATTCTCTGCCCTTTCCCTATGGTGTAGACGTGATAGTGTGACTGCATGTGAGGATGAATTTCTATTATGTCTTAATGAGTTCTATAGTTTCAATTTTAGATTGAAGTGGGGTGTAGCAGTAAACACTCTTGATGGAACTCACCTATCTGAATGTGGAAGTGGGTCGCTTCCTATGAGAAGAGAGCTGATTCTCTATAACATTCGGAGAAACGGGATTTATCCAGGGCCAAAAAGGACACAACGGCACGAACTCGACAACACCTATAGAGATTCACGCGTGGTTATTATCGCGGATTACACCAAACAATGGTAGTTCAAGACATCGCGTTCACTGTCCATCAAGTAGTTCCGGCAATTTCTCACTAAGAAAAGGTTCAAGACCTCATGGACACCTCTTGCCTAAGCGGTATTTCTCGCTTTCTGTTTTCTGATTTTATCGTTATTTCATTCATGTGGGGGATTGTTAGAGAAAATGAGTTTATATTAATGTTTGGTTTTGGTCTTGGTGGGATTGGAACTTAGGATCTATTGGTCACTAAGAACACTAGATCATTTTAACTATTTTGTGAATGAACCTTTAGTCCCACATAGGGAAAACCAAAGATGATACCTCTTCATAAGTATTGAATTTTTTGATATTAGAGTGGCCCTTGGGTCATAACCACTTTTGTGCGAGGGAGAGGACTTAGGAAATGGGCTAGTTGGTGCAATCATACATTTCACACACGCGCGGTGCTTCGCACCGAAGCACGCACGCCTCCGCAGTCCGTCCGGGCGGGCCGGTTCGGGCTCGGGTTCGGGTGTGGTCAACCAAGACTTATCTTTTTGGCAAAACTTCTTTTGAAATTATTACCTAAAAGATTTTAAACGAAAATTAATTTCTCTTAATTGTGAGGGGGCGTATGACCTGGAGAGAATTATTTCTTTCCGTTTTTTCTCTATGTCGACATTATGTGCATGACCGTTTTATTGCTGTTACAAAAATCTTGAATTTAATTCGAATTTATTCTGTCTTTAATTCAAAATTTATTCTCTCTTTAATTCGCTTTTATTGCACAATCAATTCGACCTATCTCTTCTCCCCTATATAAACCGATCACATTTTTCATTTCAACTTGTGTCCAGAAGAGCTACTATCCTCTTCTTTTCGTCTTTCTCCCTCTGTGTGGACGTTTTATTTTTCATCCCGTGCAATAGCTGTTGGTTTCGTAAGAATGGGCAAGTATTGTAGTGCTAACAGTGCTTGCAACGGACAGTTTTATCCTGGATACGACTTGACCACAGGGTATAGGCATCACTCATTCTTGAGACGTACCAGTCAACTATCGTGTTAAGGACAGCGTGTTGAACACGTGACTCTGTCCTCTGTGTGCTGTCCATTTGAGTGTTTATTTACCTTCCATAAATTTTTTCTTTCTAACATTTTTCTTTGAGTGTGTCATTGTTACAGTTGCAACATAAGGTCCTCCCTCGCTGACCAATATTCCCTTCCTATCTTCTGGCCAGTAAAGAACCAGAAGGATATGACGATAATTTTGGAAGATCCGAAAACTATGGAGAGGCCACATTAGGAGATGGAGACCAGAAGAATTCTGAGGAGAACCAGGTAATCCAATCAACCATTCCTTTGGGTTTCATTCAAGTGAAATTTGGTAATTTTTACAATTGCCTCTTTCTTCTAAAACTAGAAATACATCATCCTTCGATAAGTACCTGAGTAGGGGTCCCAAGGAAGACCGTGGATATAATATCCCCTCTCTTAGTTGACAATTCCCTCAACCAGATATTATTTTGTGCGCGTATTTTGGGTCTTGCCAAGTTACCATTTGTTATATATCGGATGATTGGAGTCCTTCGGTTATCTTCGGGTGGATATTCTTGGCTCGTTCTTGTGGTTAGGATCTCTAAATCTCTGTCGAATGGGATCGAAGTGAAAAATACTATCTCGACCTTTAGAGCTGTTGCTTTTGGGTCTTCCATCATTGAGGCAATAAAGGCTAAGGCTTCTGCATGCCTATTGTAGCTTCGGCATAGGTGTCGAACAGTGATGTTTGGTATCTGTTGGATGTAATGCTTAGCTAATTGCAGGTAATTCTACAGACATGCATCCGAGGCCTGGTACCTTCCACCAATTTTTCGTATGACAAGTTGCAAGTCGCTAGTGAGTTTGACTTCATCAAGTCCAAAGTCAATTATTAATCGTAGAGCATGTATGACTGCCTCACATTCAGTGATATGATTTACGGATAGAAATTGTAGCCTAAAGATGTATACGATTCTTTGGCCAGTCGGTGTCGTGAATACCATTCTGATGCCTGATTCTTCAGAGTTACAAGATCCATCAAAAAATACTTCCCATTGTCTCGGGTTCTATGTTGTAAAAGGCGTTAGGGAAGGCGAGGCGCCAAACCTAGCACCTAGCGCCTTTGGCGCTTTAGGCGCTCCTAGGCGTCGCGGAAAAATTAGAAAAATGCAAAAAAAGGGCATATCTGGCGCCTAGGAGCCAAAAGCGCTCGCCTTTTACAACATAGCTCGGGTTTTCAGAGCGAAGTAGCCCGGGTGGATTATCCATATCCTCATCCATTCCGGGGATATCCTCCATCTTGAAGGTCTAGTCGAGAGGTAAATCACCCAGGAAGTCTTCCCCGACTTGAGATTTTATCGCCGTTTAATGTGATACTTGACTCCAAAATGTTTAATTTGTGCTCCGCACATATAGGTTTGTCCTTCCATGTCGGTATTATGAAGCACAGACTCTATAGGATCCTTGGTAATGACTGTGACGGTATGTGCATGGAAATGTGTTTCACAAATATTGCGTTGCATATACCAAGGATCATATGAGTTTTCAATCTTTGTATAGTTCTTCTCTGCTGGGGTCCGAGTTTTACTGATGAAATAGATGAGTTGCTCTTTCCCTTTGTCAATGCGAGTTAGCACGACGCTTATCGATGTATTCGTGGATGATAGGTATATGTAGAGATCTTCACCTGACTAAGTTTTTATAGAGTCGGTAATATAGCTAGATGCTCCTTGATTTTTTGAAAAACCTCTCCGCATTCGGGAATCCACGAGAACTTTTCGCCCTTCTTTAGAGCGTTGAAGAAATCTCTGCATTTCTCAGATGATTTAGCAACGAACCTACTCAGGGATGCCAGCTTTCCATTCAATCTCTGCACGTCTTTTACTGTGGTCGGTGAAGGCATGTTAAGAATGGATTGCACTTTGGCCGGATATAAATTGATGCCTCGTGATTAGATACCCCAGGAATTTTCATGATGTGACTCCGAAAGCACATTTGGGAAGATTTATTTTCATGTTGTACTTTCTCATCTGTTCAAATATTTCTTTGAGTTCCTTCGCATGGTCCTGCGGTAGCTTGATCTTGACAAGCATGTCATTTACATATACCTCAAGGGTTTTATGTATCAATTTATCGAACATTTTCTCCACGAGTCTCTGGTACGTCGCGCCTACATTTTTCAGTCCAAATAGCATCTTCGTGTAGTAGTAGATTCCTTGAGGAGTAAAGAAAGCAGAGCTCTCTTGGTACTCCTCTGCTAATGGGATATGGTTATAACCTGAATATCCATCCATTAATGATAACTTGAAGTATCCAGACGCTGCTTCTACCAGTTGGTCAATGTTAGAAAGTGGAAATTTTTTCTTCAGACATGCCTTGTTAAGATTAAGGCACATTAGTACTCCTCCATTTTTCTTAGATACGATCACCATGTTAGATATCCATATTGGATAATGTATTTCTCGGATGACTCCCGACTCCCCATCGTTTTTTTGTTCATTCTGAACTGCCTCCTGATATTCGGCCGCGACTTTCCTAACCTTTTGCCTCATGGGCTTTTTCTACCGATTTGATTTTAAATGATGGTAGCAAACTTCGGGGTCTATCCATGAAATATCTTCCATTCTCCGTGCGAAGATGTCGGAATACTCCTTTAAATTAGTAATTATACTAATTTTTCCTCTTCTTATGGATCGAGGAGGGTCCCAATTTTAACCATCACATGGTTTTCAATCGTTCTGACGTTCACATCTTTCGTGGGTTCTGAGTATGAGAAGTTGGTTTTAGCTCCCCAATTTCAGGGAAGTTATTTAATTGCTACAGTAGTTCCGTAGATTCAACCGACGTAGCAGCTCGCATGGCGCTTGACCTTCTAACTTCGTTTTTTTATGAGATATAAGTATTAATTTCCTCATGGTTTTTGGCTTTTCTGGATCTTTTTCTTCTCGCCTTAAGGGAATTGCCTCTGTTTTTACTGTTTAGTACGTGCATATCGTAACAAAACCTCATTTTACCAGAATCTCCTATGATTTATGCGATCCCATCGGTTTTTGGGAGCCTTAATCTTTAATGGTACGTGCCCATCAACCCAGGATCATCCGAAAATAACGTTATAAGGTGAAACTACATCTACTACACAAAAAGTAGTTAAGGTCAGGATTTTTCCCACCCGAATCTCAAGGATTATCTCACCTCGTGGCCTGGTTGACGAACCTTTGAACCTGAATATGTTGTATGTTGATGGAATAAAACACTCATCTTTTAAGCCCATTTTTTGGACCGCGTCATAGAATAATCTCTCTACTGAGCTTCCTCCGCCGATTAGCATTTTAGGCGATGCCCATGGTAGCGCCTTTGGTTTATCCTCTTTTCTTTCAAACTCATGAAGGAAATAATCATCATGATCACTAAGGGATCGTTGTGGTTTCTTCCCCCATCGGGTGCCTTAGAGGCTGAGAAGCTGGTCGACTTTTTCATCCAGTTTTCCATCGGTGGTTCTTTATCCATGCTGAATACCACTTTCCTTCGAAATTACGTTTATGATTCTCCCAGTGATGTTTCCCTCCAATTTTGGCATCGTGGTATCCGAATGAGAAACTGTGTTACATCATCGGTATTATACCTCGCATGTGATTTCCACGCGTTGTTCAAGAGATCCTGTCGTCGGGGGAGGTGGTGGTACTGAGATAAACTCTTGAAGCTTACCATCATCAATCATTTCTTACAATACCCTCATCAGGTCTCTGCACGAGTCTTTCGGTGGATATTAAATGTTGGGTGCAATAATCAAAAACAAAGAAAAATCAAATAAGCAAAAGTTATTGATACTTAGCTCCTTTATAATGGAAGTGATTGCTTTGACGAAACGAACAAGCTCCCCGTATCTCCGCAACAGCAACAAGGCAAAACTTTGGAAAATAGAGTGAGTCACGTGTTCAACACGCTGTCCTTAAGACATTAGCGCCCGGCTACACTCAAGAGTGATGCTATAGCCCTCACAGGACGGATATCTCCAGGATAAAACACCCTAATACACCTACTACTAGCATATGTAGTAGATGCTCAACTTGAGCTTGGCAACTCCGAAAAAACCGTTAAGGAAAATCGCGAATGCTTAAAAACCGCTATAAAATATTTTCCCTTAGGGGTCCCTCTAAAATATAGAGCAACCCCTTTCCCCTTGATTTTACAAAAGTAGTGAATTTCTTTATATAATTGACAAATACAACTTAAGAAGAAAAACTCCCCGATGTGGGACTAAAAGCTTTATATAGTTTCTTAAAACTACTAAAAATTGGAAACTCCACGATGTGGGACTAAAAAGTTTCAGTCACAAAATAAAACAATAAATTATAATTTTTTATTAAAACTTTAAAATATTATTTTTTTATTAATCGTTTTCCAACAATCCCCCACATGAATGAAAACTCAATAAAACATGAAAACACAGATAGATCTTGGTAAATAAACATCCCAACCTCACGATCCAAACAGACTGATCGTGCTAGTGTTGAAATCATACTAGTCATTTCTACGTCCTCTCCCTCACACAAAAGTGTGTTGACCCCAGGGTCATACTATGGATTGCATAAATCATAATAGTATTGAGAGCTTTCATATTTAATTCTCACATGGTGAGACTATAGGTATCTTTCACCAAAGTGAAAAAGCATGAACTAGTGAACCCTTAGTGACCTTTAGGTCCTAAGTTCCAGTAATACCAAAACCATCAAAATGAAAATCACATAAAAAACGCAGGAAATACCATTTTAGGCAGAGGTGTCCATGAGGTCTTGAACCTTTGCTTAGTGAGATATTACCAGAATTACTTGCTAGAGACAGTGAACTATGTCTTGAACTGCTAGCATTTGATGTAATTCGTGATAACAACCACGGGTGATATCTCCAAGATTGCTGCCAAGCTCGTGCCGTTTTGTCCGTTTTGGCCCTGGACATATCCTGTTTCTCAGAATGCTCTAGAGAATCAGCTCATATTCTCACAGGAAGCGACCCACTTCCTCATTCAGATAGGTGAGTTTCCATAAAGAGTTTTACTGCTACACCCCACTTCAATCTTAAATTGAAACTATAGAACTCATTAAGACTTATTAAAAAGTCATCCTCCACATGCAGTCACACTATCACGTCTACACCATAGGGAAGGGACAGAGAATGAAAATCTCTGATAGTGTTTACCTTTACCCACCACAAATTAGTTGTCTCATTCGAAACCTTGATCATGGGATCTCCAGTCAGCAAGGTTGAGTATCCTTCATGGCAAGTTCAATATATGAGCTTAAGCCCCAACCCCCTCGATGCATTTTTAACTATCTCTTTGTACAAACCTTTCGTCAAAGATTGCGCGATATTCTCCTTGGACTTTATCCAATCAATGGAAATAACGCCGATTGAGATTAGTTATTTCTTAGCTTTAACTATTATAGCTTGGCTAACACAATGTATAGATATAGCTGGCACAGGCCTATGCCAAAGAGGAATGTCTTCTAAAAATCATCTTAGGCACTCGGCCCCCTCTCATGCTTTATCTAACGCAATACTCTCAGATTCCATAATGAATTGAGCGATATGTTTGTTTGGAAATCTTCCAACAACAAACCCACATGTTAGAGTGAAACCATATCCACTCGTAGACTTAGACTCCTCTGAGTCAACTATCCAGTTTGCATCATAAAGTCCCAAGGACAACAAGATACCTTTCATAAATCAAAAGAGTATTTTAGGTACCATAATACTCTACTCAGTGCATCTGAATTCTCTTGCTCTGGACTACAATTATATCCACTTAACTTACTCACAATATAGGCAATGTCTGGACTCTTACAGTTCATTAAATTCATCAGACATCCTATAACTTTTGAGTATTCAAGTTAAGATACTCCACTACCCTTATTTTCTTGAGACTACAAGAATAATCGTACGAAGTACAAGCAGGTTTACAATCAGACTGATTGTATCTCTTAAGCACAACTCAACATAATGAGAACGACTAAGACTTATAAATGTTTGATTATCTTCTAATCCTCATCCCTAAGATTACATCAAAAGGGCCCAAGTCTTTCAAGTCAATGTTCTCATTCAGTGCATGTTTTTAGTGGAATTGATCACATCTATGTTTGTATCAAGCATATCATCAACATACAAGCATACAATTACACAGACATCCTTAACAAGTTACTTGTAACATACTTGTCAGATTCATTAATTTAAATCCACTATCCATTATCACATGATTAAATTTTCCATGTCACTGTTTACGTGCTTATTTGAAAACCATACAAAGATTTTTCAAATTACAAACTTTGTATTCACAACCTTTCACTACAAAGTCTTCAGGTTGATCTATGTAAATTTCTTTACCTAATTCACGGTTTTAGAAAAAGCTGTCTTAACATCCATCTGATGTATCTCTACGTTCTTTATGGCAGCAATAACAATTAGTATCTCAACGGAAGTAATTTCCGTCACAATTGAATTAGAATCAAGGAAATCTACACCTTCTTTTAGTTTATAGCCTTTAGCTACCAACTTAGCTTAATATTTTTCCACAGTTTCATCTACCTATCGTTTCCTCTTAAAGACTCATTTACATCCCATGGTCTTACAACCTGGAGGTAAACTAGCAAGCTCCCAAGTCTGGTTCCAACGGACTGAGTCCATTTCACTAAATGAAGCTTCTTACCAGAATGGGGTTTCAGTAGATATTAAGGCTTCTTTACAAGTCTGTGGCTCAGACTAAGCTATGTTATGAAGTCGGTTTCATAAGAAGTCTCAAGTCTAATTATTTTACTTCTCTTAGGCTCAACATCAACTTCATCTTCCTTTAAAATAAGTTCTGACTATTTGAAGATAAATCTAGGGGATCAACAACACATCTCTAATGAGGTACAGGTTTAGAATAAACATGTTCAAAGAACTCAGCATCCCTAGATTCCGTAATAATATTCACACCAATGTCAGAAAAAATCAGAACACACAACCAAAAATCTATTTGTAGAAGTATACTCAATATACCCTATACGAAAACACAATCAACATTTTTGGTTTCAATCTAGTTCTTTTAGGAAGAGGAATTACAATCTTAGTCAAACGCCCCCCTTTTTCACCCATTCATCTTTCATCTACCGTTCCATAAACCATATGGAGTTTCATCTGATTCTTAAAAGGGTACTTTATTCAGGATATACTAGTTAAGAGGACTGCCTCCCCCCACAAGGCCGCAGGTAATCCTGAACTAATCAACATGGAAATTATCATCTCCTTAAGGATACGGTTGTTATGTTCAAGGCTTCTAATTGGTTTCCAACTTCAAGTTTATACATCTTAAGGCTTCTAAGGCGTCATCCTTATCCTAAGCAATACAAGATAGTACCTCGTACAATCATCTACGGAAGTTATAACCATCTTTTACCACAGTGGTTTTGGGTTGAACTCATGTCAACTAGGCCTAACTGAATTAATTTAAAGGCTTATAATTACTCTGAACATTTGTGCTAAAAGATTTTATAGCATATTTTGATTCTTCACAGATTTCACTTTTGTGTTCAAAATCCAAACTAAATTTGGGTACGAAGCCTATGCTAGCCAGTTAAGCATTGACTTATAAGTTTACGGTTCCAAGTCTACCACGTAAAACAATCAATCACACAAAGATATCACAAGAATCAATACGTTCACATCATCAGTTTTTCCGTTAAGCTTATATAGACCCAAAGTCCTATAACTCTTGCTTAAAAAATCACTGCCTAGTTACAACAAGTTTTCCAGATTCAATTAAGATCTTAAATATTTTTCCATCTACAACAGAACAAGATACAAGATTTTCGCATATGCTCGGAACATGAAAACTTCATTCAATGTGAGAATATTACAGATATGAGCTTCTGCTCGACCTTTTCCTTTTATGCAACCTCTATTGCATATGAGTTACTCAATAAGAGTTTCTCGACATCCCCTATCCTATGATAGGAGGTGAACAGGTCTCTGTTTCAACAAACATTCTTGGTGGCTCCAGAGTCCACCTACTGGTCTCTCACATTGGTTATTAAAATAACTTCCGACATCACGCCACCAAACTCGTTCTAGTTTGTTTCAACTAAATTAGCATTAACTTTCTACTTATTAAGGTTTTTATGTTGTCTACAATTTACTGCCGCGTGGCCAGGAATTTTACAAACATAACACTCACCCTTAACTAAAGTAATTCTGGATTCAGGTTTACGAAATATACCTTTATCATGAAGACCATGCTTATAGTTGCGTTCGATGTTCTCACCTTTGCCATCTTTGGAAGATTTGTTTCCAACCACATGCGGCTATTAGCCATGTCCCTCGGAGATGACACCTTTATTACAAATCACAATCCAAATCAGAAAGTAAAATATGAGTTTTGAAGATAACATCTATATATACAAACTTCGTTTGAATCAGCGTTTCAAAAAAATCATGGTTACCCCCACAAAAATTAATTTAGTTAACAACAATTTTCTGCTCGTCAGAATTTTTCAGAAACGTTTTTCTGTTTTTTAAAATATCAAACAAATACTTGTACAACTCCAAAAATTCTGAAATTTTACGCGGGTAACTATCAAGATGTATACTACGTTTTGTCAAAAGGGTTCATCGAAATTCCTTCTATATTAAAAGATAAAATTGAAACTCTACAGCTGACCAGAAATTCGTTTTTGTTTTTCACTCCACAATTAACATCCATGATTCACAAACCAATCAATCGTTTTCGATTATTACAAATACTAATGTCTTAAGATTGTTGGGTGCAATAATCAAAAACAAAGAAAAATCAAATAAGCAAAAGTTATTGATACTTAGCTCCTTTATAATGGAAGTGATTGCTTTGACGAAACGAACAAGCTCCCCGTATCTCCGCAACAGCAACAAGGCAAAACTTTGGAAAATAGAGTGAGTCACGTGTTCAACACGCTGTCCTTAAGACATTAGCGCCCGGCTACACTCAAGAGTGATGCTATAGCCCTCACAGGACGGATATCTCCAGGATAAAACACCCTAATACACCTACTACTAGCATATGTAGTAGATGCTCAACTTGAGCTTGGCAACTCCGAAAAAACCGTTAAGGAAAATCGCGAATGCTTAAAAACCGTTATAAAATATTTTCCCTTAGGGGTCCCTCTAAAATATAGAGGAACCACTTTCCTCTTGATTTTACAAAAGTAGTGAATTTCTTTATATAATTGACAAATACAACTTAAGAAGAAAAACTCCCCGATGTGGGACTAAAAGCTTTATATAGTTTCTTAAAACTACTAAAAATTGGAAACTCCACGATGTGGGACTAAAAAATTTCATTTACAAAATAAAACAATAAATTATAATTTTTTATTAAAACTTTAAAATATTATTTTTTTATTAATCGTTTTCCAACATTAAATTGGTGAAACTCGCAGTAATCTACTATATTCTTTGCATTCTCGGGATGCTTACCCCTATTCCACGGGAAAATGATTTTATACTTCCCGTCTATCTTTTTAAATATTTCAGAGATGGGAGCATTTATCTTCGTGTAAACTAGGTCTACAAATTTTCCCTTTTTTTGTTGGTTGTGGTCGCGCCCTTTCCAACTACCACTCTATGTTGTAAAAGGCGCTAGGCAAGGCGAGGCGCCAAACCTAGCGCCTAGCGTCTTTGGCGTTTTAGGCGCGCCTAGGCGTCGCGGAAAAATTAGAAAAATGCAAAAAAAAGGGCATATCTGGCGCCTTTTCTTCTAGGCGCTAGGCATGCGCTTAGTGCGCCTTTGGAGCCTAGGCGCCAAAAGCGCTCGTCTTTTACAACATGGCTACCACTTCTTTGTTTATCGAACTGTGCTGATTCACTATGAATTCTTTCAGGTCCTCTGGTCTATACCTGCAATGTCTGAGGCTATACGACATTCTCCCCTCTAATGTTCCATATGATTAGCTTATCGGAAATCCCATTTTGGAGTTCTTAGACCAGCATATAGTCTTTCGTAAATTATTTTTGAATCCCAAGATCGAATAGACTTCGGGCACCCTTCCGATCTCGGCGTAGAGTTTTCTCCGTCGTTTCACCAATGATCGTAGGAACTCAGTCGGTCCTCTACTTAATTGAACAACATTTCAATCCCTGGTTTGACTCGATTGTTATGCATGTAGGCCTCCAAGAATAATTCAGACAGATGAGCGAATGATTGCACCGACTTCTTCGGCAGGTTATTAAACCACATTAGGGCTTCTTCTTTCAGGCATGATGGAAAAATTCTACACACCACGACAGCGTATTGGCTTCATTGCGTTAATGTCATTCGATAAGATCTTATACGTTCAATCGCATCACTAGTTCCGCTAAAGATAGTTGTGAAATTTGGGAGAGTTCATTTCCTTGGAAATGAATTATTAGCTAATAGGATCGTCTTTAGGGGTGAATGTCCTGATTCTTGCATAACATCTTCCAACTTCTGACTGTTGGTAGGATGGTCAAGGACTAGATTAGGAAATCTAGTTGGTTAAGGAAACCAAGTACTTGTGTCCTAAGTATAGAAGCTTAAGAGGTTTGTTCTTAGAGCTAAGTTAGGAAACCCTATATTTGTAGGAAAAGTATTCCTTGTTAAGGAATGTGTCCACTCCTATTGATGTGTATAAATAGCCATAGACAGAACTAGAGAAAACACACCAGAACTAAGTAAGATTTCCCTTCTTCTCGTCTAAAGGCTTTGTATATTCCAACCTATACGGTGATATATAAAATTTCTTATTCCTTCCCGAGTATTAAACCTCTTTAAATACTTGTTCTTCTTGTGTATGTGATTGTGTTTTTGGCGATATTGAGATACCTCGTAGTAGTGCAAACCTAACGCTTCCGCAGGCTTTGGCGCAACAATTGGTATCAAAGCAAGGAAACGCTCTTGGATACGGGTTACTCATATTGAAGTTGAAGTGAAGGTATTTTATGAATATTGCTTGAGGTAATACTAATCTCAAAGGTTCTGTTTTTTTATCTATATTTGGTTGTTTAAGAACAATGGTTGACGGAGATAAACCAGTTGATCCGAAAGATCTTTTAGGAGGACATTCGGAGTCCACAAGTAAAGATAAAGAAACAAAAGAAGAAATACTTCTTTCACATAGATCACAAATCAAGGTAGAAAATTTTACAGGAACCAATAACTTTGGTTTATGGAGAACAGACGTAATGGATGCTCTTGTTCATCTTGACCTAGAAGAAGCTCTAGAAGGTCAGCCGGTGGAGATATCTGATAAGCAGTGGAAAAAGATGAATAAATTATGTCTTTCTTCGATACGAGGGTGTTTAGCAACTGCAGTAAGAGTTAATTATCAGTACGAGACTTCAGCTAAGGATCTATGGGAAAAGCTAGAGAAGGAGTACCTTGTGACAAACGTGGCCAATAAGATACATCTTAAAAGGAATTTGTATCGGTATAACATGAAGAGAGGTGCAACCCTAACCGAGCACCTAGATTCATATAATAAACTTTTTGCTGAGTTGGTTAACTACGATGAGAAGATCAACGACGAGGAACAAGCTTTGTGTTTGATAAACTCTCTTCCTGAAAAGTATGAACCCGTGATTAAAGCTTTAATGCACGGCAAGGAAAAGATGACATACGCTGAGGTCACTACAGCATTACGTAGTGAGGAGTTCAGGAAGATGGATCGTGAAGACCTTGCAAGTGAAGCTAATAATGATTTGCTTCTTGAAAGAGGTCGTTCATCAGACAGGAGAAAGAAGAATGGTGGTTATGGTAAAGGTAGAGGACGTTCTAAGAGTAGAACGCGACTGCAGAAAGATGAGTGTGCTTGGTGACACGACTTTGGTCATTGGGCTAAGGATTGTACCAAGCGTAAGGAAAAATAAGGAGATAATAGTAATACCGAGGTGAACATTACTAAAGGTAATGAAGAATCAGATGATGCTTCTTATTTATCGCTAACTGTGACACCATCAGCTTGTACTATTACAGATGGTACATGGGTATTAGATACTGGAGCAACGTATCATATATGTCCATATCGGGAATGGTTCTCAAGTTTTGAAGATCTTGATGGAGAAGTACATATGGGAAACAATCATACCTGCAGGATGATTGGGATTGGTAGTGTTCGTATCAAGATGCATGATGGTATGATTATAGAACTGAAGGAGGTAAGATTTATACCTGACATAAAGAAGAATCTGATTTCACTCGGAACTTTGGAAGCTAAGGGATACAAGCAGTCGTTGAAAATGGTGTTTTAAAGGTAATCCCTAGATCTATGGTAATCATGAAGGGCACACGTCATCATAACTTGTACTACTTGATTGAGAGTACAACAACAGGGGATGTTTCTATTTCTGAACACGTCGAGAGTGCAGCTACCGAGAAGACAAATCTATGGCACGTCAGACTTGCACATCCAGGTGAGAAGTCGTTGCATAGGTTGATTCAACAAGACTTGTTGAAAGGTGATATTTCCTGCAAGTTAGCATTTTGTGAACATTTTGTTAAGGGCAAGAAAACAAGAACAAGCTTTGGCACAGATATCCACAATACTAGTGGAATTCTTGACTATGTTCACTCAGATGTTTGGGGTCCTTCCAAGAATGCATCATTGGGAGGGAAACATTGGTTTGTGTCGTTGATTGATGATTATTCTAGGCGCGTATTAATAGACGCATTTATGTATCTATTTTCATCTCTATTGTGTATATTGTTAGTACCCATTTTTGTACTTATTTCAGGTATTTTATCTCTTTGTATGTGTTTTTGGAGAAATAAGCTTTTGCGGCGAAATTGGCTCGAAAAGTTGTTAAAGGCACCTGGGAGGAAATTTGCTATTCGGACTCTCGCTTTGGATAAGGGGTAACCCATTTCTAGGCATGTGCTAAAGGGACACCGAGACTGGATAGGGGGAGGTCACTTTCTTCACGATTTGAAATAGAAATTGGCGGGAAAAATATCCCTTTTACTGGCAGTTTTGGTGATCGTGATTTGGAGGAGTTTGAGGTCGACTAAAACTATGATTTTCATTGGATATAATCCTTATGGGTCTAGGAATCTAATATGGGTTTTGAACTCGATTAAACTGGGCTCAATCGACGGATTTTTTATCTCAACAGCAAAATATGGAAAGTCACGTGTGTGACCTGTTTTAGGAAATTTTAGAGAGATTAAAGAGCTATAAACCTTCCCAAAGATTTTTATATATCTATGGAAGAGTTTAGAATCAAAAGGAAAGCTCAGAAACGCGTAGAAATTCTAAAACAAGAAATTGCCGCTACTTTGACGTGAAGAGAAAACAAGAGATTTTGGAAGATTCTGGAGATTTTTAATCGTTCTTTTTGATATAAATAGATTGGTTGGGTCATGTAGAAGGAGGACCAAGAGTTTGGAGTAATTTAGAGCACCACAGAGATGAGAAGATCGAGTTGCAGGAAGTTACGTTTTCTGCTGCTCCTGAAAAACAAGCGTTGTAAAGAAGAATAACGTCTCAAATTCGCAACATTACTACAGTATATTCTCTGTAACAGCTGAATTTTCCGTCACCTTTTCTTTCACTGTAACAATCTAACAGCGCCTTTGCAACAGTAATTTCAGTTGCAATTTTTCTGTTTTATTGTTTCACCTCTTGTAAACACTTTTTGAGCTATAAACATATATTTTGAGCAAGTGATTAATATGAGGATCTAAATCCCTTAGACGAGGAAACAGAGGAAGCCATTGTCCCATGAAAAGTGGTATAATTCTATTTTAATTATTTATTGCAATTATTTTACATGATTATTTGCATAGAACTATTATAGAAAATGGATTTTTATTGAGTAGTTGTGAATCTTTTGATGGAGCATGCTTGGTTTTAAAACTTTTGATGTTTCATGCTTTGTGATTACAACTATTACTTCAAAAATCTATTAGAGGCAAAATATTAGAATCACTTTAAAAGAAAAAATTGCATGAATATTGATTAGAATTTATCACTTAATTGGTTAATGGTGGAATCCAAGGTCTCGGTGTTTGCTTATTATTTTTTAAACAAATCTACTTAATTTTCGAAAATCCTTCACAAGTTCGAGAGAACAACGTCTTATTTACCACTTTACAAACAACTAAAAAAATCACATCAATTTTTGGCGCCGCCGACGCGGACTTGTTTTTAGGATTTTAGATTTTTTTTTTTTACTGGTTTGGTATTTTTTGATTCTTTTCAGATTTGGAGCGGAGCTAAAAGGAAAGAAAAGAAGAATCCAAAGGAGTTAAGAAGAAGATTTTTTTTTTATATATATACGGTATTTTTTTTTAGACTTTATTAGTTTTTATTCTTTAGAAATTGTAATAAGGTTTCTTTATTATTTTGTAATTTTTCTTTTCTTTTGGACTTTTTGGACATTGGACATTATTTTTATATCCTACGGAAGGGTATCTTTAAATATTAAAACTGTTTGCAGAGAAGGAGGACAATTACGATATTGTCTCTGCACCTTGGGTTCGTACACTGACACAGGAGTCGGTGGCCCGAGTCGACTACGACCGATTCATCCCCCGTCTGGAACAGGAGGTAAGGTTCTGAACACTCGCGAATCCCCTGTCAGCGAGTTACTGTATTCCTTAAGGTGCATATCTGCTGAGTACCTGAATACGAACATTTACTTTCCTAGTAAAGGGATAGGCCTGGCCATACAAGATAAGGGATCGGATTTCATCACCGTTCTCTTCTTGCTCGCCTTAGGAAAACGATACCAAACGCGATCCCAAGCCTAAAATATTGACTAGAACGAGACCGATAGGGTAACGAGCTTGTAGGAAAGTCGTTCAAAAGGACCGTATTAGGTATCTTGTTAGCCTAACTCAAAGTTCAGGAAGATTACTGTAAGTCGAGTAGAGCCGCCTTGTAACCAAGGGAAGTGTTGCCAAAGAGGTGGGGGTATCAAAGCTCCTTTGATCTTCTCCTACTTCTCTTCGACTTACTTTATTCGGATAGTCCTACGAGGTTTGCTAAACTTGTACCCAGTTGCCTCTTGGGAGAGTAGAAGCTGGTCTAGAAAAAATCTAAGTGAAGCCATCATGCTTTTTGTTTGCTAGAAATCAATAGGTTTGATTTGGTTGAGTCATCCTTGCTTTGTGATTGCTAGAAATCAATAGGTTTGATTTGGTTGAGACACTTTAGGTCGATTCATTAGGGAGGAGCCTAGTAGTTCTAAGAATCTTGATTACCTTAACTTAGAAAGTCCTGTTTTCGAAAGGACCGGTTTTGAACGTACGAATTTTACTGAGGAGGGAGTCCTTAATACTCCGATAGCGCCAGAAATGGCAACTTTGAAAGTTTTGTTGAACCCGACTAGGACTACTCGTCCCTTGTGTATAAGGTTAGCTGAAACAGAAGCAAATTATGAACTTAAACATGGGACCTTACACCTGCTCCCAATCTTCTTAGGGATAGAAAATGAGAACCCCTATTTCCATGTTAGGGATTTTGAAGAAATTTGTAGTACCCTAAAGATTAGAAACCTTGATTATGATGCTTTGAAACTTAGGTTATTCCCTTTTTCGTTGAAAGATAAAGCTAAGTCGTGGCGCTATATAGTTTGGCTTCCAATTCCATTGAAATATATGAACAACTTACATCTTCCTTTCTGAACAAGTTTTTCCCTAAGCACAAAACATCGTCTATTAGGACACAGATCTGCACATTTTCTCAACAGGAGGGAGAATCTTTATATAGTTATTTGGAAAGGTTCAATGATCTATTATCCCAATGTCTTCATCATGGTTTAGAAAAGGTTATGTTAGTTCAGATCCTTTATGAGGGTTTAGATTATCCCACTACAACCACAGTAGAATCTATGTGTACAGGTGGGTTTGAAAACCAAGCAGTTGATGATGCGATGACATATTTGCATGAAATTGCTGAAAAGACCCAAAAATGGGAAAGTAATAGGGGACCCCAGAAAACAATTCTTCTAGGCAGAGGAAAAGTTAACAGGGTAGAAGGAAACTTTGAATCAGATGCAAAAATTGCTGTTATAGCAAAAAGGTTAGAAGCTTTAGAAGTAGGTAACACTAGTGGTAGATTGGAGCCTTTTTGGGAAGGTCATACGGTTGAAGAGGAAGCCAATGCTCTTTATAACAACACTAGGTTTGATAATCGACAGAAGTTTGACCCATATTCAGAAACCTATAACCCTAGATGGAGAAACCATCCCAACCTTTCTTGGTCTAAGGGCCAGAATCAAGGTCAGTCTAGTAATAGGTTCCCCCAGGTTTTGGCTATACTAAGAATCCTTCAGCTCCGGCACAGTTTCAGAACCCTTTAGATAAGAAGATTATGATTTTAGAAGAGTCTCTTACTTTATTAACTCGTAACACTATGGATTTTCAGCAATCTGTTGCTCAAGGTTTAAAAGATAATAAGAGAATAGGTCAGGCTAACTCTCAGGCTATTTCCGAGTTGAAAACCCAGATTAGTCAGATAAATGAGTCTTTAAGAGAAATAGGTAAGTTTCCTAGTCAAACTCAACCCAACCCCAAAGGAGAGAAATCACAATCATGTGAATGATGTCACAACCCTTAGGAGTGGAAAGAAAGTTGACAACAAGGTTGCCATGCCTGATAGTGAACATACTGTAGTTCACCCTTCTGAACCAGAAACTGAGGAGACTGATAGAGTCACTAAAGAGACCAATGAGGGTCCTGTTGAGCCCAACTTTGTTCCCAGTTCCCCATTCCCACAACTCCTAGTTCGCAAAAAGAGGGAGTCCAACTTTAATGATATATTGGAGGTATTTAAGCAGGTTAATATCAACCTTCCATTATTAGATGCAATTAGGAAGATTCCCTCTTATGCCAAGTTCCTTAAGGACTTGTATACGCGGAAACGTAAGCTCAGTGTCCAGAAGAAAGCCTTCATAGCTAGTCATGTGAGTTCTATTATTCAGAATACCACTACTCCTAAGCATAAATACCCAGGGTCCCGTACCATTGCTTGTACAATAGGAAAGTACCGTGTTGAGAAAGTGTTGCTTGACTTAGGATCCAGTGTGAACTTAATGCCATACCATGTGTACCTTAAGCTAGGACTTGGTGAGATGAAACCTACCCAGATGACACTTCAGTTAGCTGATAGGTCCGTTAAAATTCCTCGTGGTGTGATCGAGGATGTTCTTATAGAGGTCGACAAGTTTATATATCCATTGGATTTTGTTATCCTAGATACCCAACCTGTCCCTGACCCAGAGAACCAGATACCTGTGATTTTAGGTCGCCCATTCTTAGCTACGTCTAATGCAATCATAAACTGTCGAAATGGTATCATGAATTTATCTTTGGGTAATATGACTATTGAGATGAATATTTTTAATGTCAATAAGATACATTCTGAGATAGATAACACGTGCATTGAAGAGGTGAACATGATAGGAACCTTAGTTCAGAAACCATTACCAAACATTGTATCGGAAAATCCGTTAGAGAGTTGTCTATCCCATTTTAGCCTGGATTTCGACAATGATAGTAACATTGAACAAGTAAATGCTCTGTTGTATTTTATTCCTGTGTTAGATATTGATATATGGAAAGATAGGTTCAAACCATTACTAGCTTCTGAGTCTACTTTAATACCTTATTTAAAAGAGCCTCCTGAGTTGGAGCCTAATTATACATTTTTAGGCCCACCCGAGTCTTTTCCTGTGATTATAGCTTCCGATTTGGATAGTGATCAGGAGATTAGGCCAGAGACCATGCTTCAAGAAAATAAGGATACTTTATAGTGGACCATAGCAGATATGAAGAAAGATGAAGATGAACGACCTGATTACAATTTAGAGAAAGCAATTGACCTTTTTCAAAAATACGATGGTCTAGAAATTAGGAATATTATGACTAGTCTATGTAGAGGCAACCAAAATTCTAAGTTTGAGGGTAGCGAACTAGAAGAATCTCTTGAGTATTTTAAGGACTGGGATGATCCGGAAATTCAAGCAATAATTAGAGGTTTGTCTGAGAGTAGCCAAAACCCTAAGTTTAGGGGTAGTGATGATTCTTTTGGTCGTCAAGTATCCCTAATTCGAGTCCCTAAATTGGGACTCGATCCTTGTACGTCTGAGTGCTACTAGAGTCTGTTCAGACTCCGCAACCCGATCCTCCTGATACTGTCCAGGAGGTAACCCAGGTATTAGAAACCCATTTTGCGGATGATTCTAGTTATCAAGACACACATATGAAGCTCAATTATGCACCCCAGATAAACCCAGTTGTCTTGACAGAAACCTTAGATGAGGACGTGCTCCTTTTTTTCATTTTTCTAAACCAGTGCAGTTGTCTCATACTTGTGTTAGGTCTATTTGGTCTTGTGGACCCACAATTGTTTCGACTATTGGTATATGACTTTGGAAGGTGATAATTCCCTTAGAGGTATTTGATGTCTAGCTAATGACTATAAATTTAACATTTATTGGGAGGCTCCCGCGCTCATGTGATACAGTAATATCCTTCCTTATTTATTTTCCGTCCAGTGGTATCAGTTTCTCCTTGTTCATGCTTTTAATATCATCTTTAGAACATTGAGGACAATGTTAGATTTAAGTTTGGGGGTGGGGAAGAAACTTTTTAGTTGCAATAAATAAACTTCAGAGCCTAGAAATTTATGCTTATTAAGGTTTGCACTAACCAATCTAAGTGGATGGGAACATCTTGGTTTTAGGAGTTGATGGACCAATCTGACTAGATGGAAACATCTATAAGAGTCTATTCATAAAAGCACAGAGCTTAGGTGTTAAAAAAAACATGATAGTTTCACCATATCTCGTTGAGTCCTTTTCACTTCTGTTTTTATTTTCTTCATTTTAAACTATGTTTCTCTAAGTGATTAGGTGGGGCTCACGATTCAAGTTGTTACCATTGCTAGGGTGAAATAGAGTGATTGAGTTACTTAAAAAAAAAAAAAAAAGACCAGACCAATCTGACCAATTGGAATAAATATTAACACTTGGATAGCAATATGTGTGTGTTCTCCCTGTCTCCGTCGCCTAAACAAGCGTGGAATGCAGGACCCGTGGGAACTATCATGTAATCTGCTGACAAGAAGCATGCGCTTGGATCCAAAAGATCTAATTCATGCCGTTAAAAAAAAAAGAGAAAAGGGTTATAATTGTTCTATGTAGTCAACCACTGGTTCCCATGTATATGCCAGTTTGTTGATCTAGATTTAGGTTATCGATCACTGGTTCCCTTGTATATGCCAGTTGTGTTGATATTAGTCAGACCAGTATCTCAATCCATTAGGATAGGTTCATTTTGGCAGTGGCGTTCAGAAAGATATGAGAAACACCGTTCACCTAGTCAACATCAAAACCATCTATGTTTTTCTATATCCATCTCTTAATCTCTCCTTGTGATTTGTTGACTCCGAATATGATGTCCATTGTGAAACTATCTTAGTAGAGCTCTGTCACTTATATATGAATTTTAGTATGCTTGAATGCAAACTCGTGTACAACAATTGGAATTTCGCATCAGGGTACTTCCTCTTGTAATCAATAAGTATGCCAACCAAGGAGGTTCTTTAGTGCCTTGCAAGGTTCTGCCTAGATAGCTAGGGTCTGGAGTAAAGATTTTGTGGGTATATCTCTAGTAAGCCCTACCGAGACTATAACTCGGCCGCTAGGTCCACCTAGGGGTTTAAAGGCTTATTGCATACGCTAAATGCAATCGACGATGCCTGCGACAGTGAGTTAGGATTTTATTTTGTAGTTTTGATTTGCTCGGGACTAGCAAATAATAAGTTTGGGGTTATTTGATAGACGCATTTATGTGTCTATTTTCATCTCTATTGTGTATATTGTTAGTACTCAATTTTGTACTTATTTCAGGTATTTTATCTCTTTGTATGTGTTTTTGGAGAAATAAGCTTTTTGCGGCGAAATTGGCTCGAAAAGTTGTTAAAGGAATCTGGGAGGACATTTGCTATTCGGACTCTCGCTTTGGATAAGGGGTAACCCATTTCTAGGCATGTGCTAAAGGGACACCGAGACTGGATAGGGGGAGGTCACTTTCTTCACGATTTGAAATAGAAATTGGCGGGAAAAATATCCCTTTTACTGGCATTTTTGGTGATCGTGATTTGGAGGAGTTTGAGGTCGACTAAACCTATGATTTTCATTGGATAGACTCCTTATGGGTCTAGGAATCTAATATGGGTGTTGAACTCGATTAAACTGGGGTCAATAGATGAATTTTTATCTCACAGCAAAATATGGAAAGTCATTTGTGTGACCTGTTTTAGGAAATTTTAGAGAGATTAAAGATCTATAAACCTTCCCAAAGATTTGTATATATCTAAGGAAGAGTTTAGAATCAAAAGGAAAGCTCAGAAACGCGTAGAAATTCTAAAACAAGAAATGCCGCAACTTTGCCGTGAAGAGAAATGAAGAGATTTTGGAAGATTCTGGAGAGATTTAATCGGTCTTTTTGATATAAATAGATTGGTTGGGTCATGTAGAAGGAGGACGAAAAGTTTGGAGTAATTTAGAGCACCACAGAGCTGAGAAGATCAAGTTGCAGGAAGTTACGTTTTCTGCTGCTCCTGAAAAACAAGCGTTGTAAAGAAGAACAACGTCTCAAATTCGCAACATTACTACAGTATATTCTCTGTAACAGCTGAACTGTCCGTCACCTTTTCTTTCACTGTAATAATTTAACAGCGCCTTTGCAACAGTAATTTCAGTTGCAATTTTTCTATTTTATTGTTTCACCTCTTGTAAACACTTTTTGAGCTATAAACATATATTTTGAGCAAGTGATTAATATGAGGATCTAAATCCCTTAGACGAGGAAACGGAGGAAGCCATTGTCCCATGAAAAGTGGTATAATTCTATTTTAATTATTTATTGCAATTATTTTACATGATTATTTGCAAAGAACTATTATAGAAAATTGATTTTTATTGAGTAGTTGTGAATCTTTTGATGGAGCATGCTTGGTTTTAAAACTTTTGATGTTTCATGCTTTGTGATTACAACTATTACTTCAAAAATCTATTAGAGGCAAAATATTAGAATCACTTTAAAAGAAAAAATTGCATGAATATTGATTAGAATTTATCACTTAATTGGTTAATGGTGGAATCCAAGGTCTCGGTGTTTGCTTATTATTTTTGAAACAAATCTACTTAATTTTCGAAAATCCTTCACAAGTTCGAGAACATCTTATTGACCACTTTACAAACAACTAAAAAAATCACATCACGTATGGGTGTACACCATGAGGCATAAGGATGAAGTCCTAGAAATCTTTGTGAGGTGGAAAAAGTAAACTGAGACTCAAACTGGCAGAAAGATCAAAGTACTACGTTCGGACAATGGTGGAGAGTACAAGAGTAATCCATTCTTGCAAGTATGTCAGGATGACGGGATAAAGAGGCACTTCACAGTTAAGAAGACACCGCAATAGAATGGGGTAGTTGAACGCATGAATCGTTTTTTGCTGGAGAAGGTACGATGTATGTTATCTAATGCTGGATTAGGTAAGGAGTTTTGGGCTAAGGCAGTTACATATGCGTGCTTCCTCATTAATAGGTTGCCATCACCTGCATTAGAAGGTAAAACTCCTATGGAGAAATTGTTTAGTAAACCATCTTATGATTATGACTCAATTCATATCTTTGGTTGTCCTGCGTGGTATAATGTTAGTGAAAACAAGCTTGATAGCCGTGCCATGAAAGGAATCTTTGTGGGTATGAAGAATGGAGTAAAATGGTTCAAGATTTGGAATCCAGTTGAGAAGAAGATAGTCATGAATAGAGATGTCACATTTGATGAGATGTCTATGGTAAAGTCTTGGGGTTCTCGGCAGGTGGAGAATAAAAGCACCATTACTAGTGAGCCTTTGCAGCAGGTGGAGATTGATGCAACTCCACCAATTCCAGTTAAGTCTGTATCTGTTGAGAATACTTCTGAAGACATTGGGTCCGCAAGAGAAGTATCTACTAAAGTTCCAAATGATAGTGACGCTATTGAGGAAGAGGAACAAGAGTCAGTAGAAGATACAGAAGCTACTTTCACGGAAACCATAGCAACCAGCAAACCAAGAAGATCAACCAGGAAGCCTGGTTGGATGAATGATTACATTACTTATGCATTACCAGTTGTTGAAGATGGTACTCCTACTTCCTATTTAGAAGTTGTACATAGTGCAGAGTGTAAAGAATGAGAAGGTGGAATGCAGGACGAGATGGAGTCTTTTTACAAGAATGGCACATGGATTCTTATGAAGCTTCCGAACGGTAAGAAGGCCATAGGGTGCAAGTGGGTATATGTTAAGGAAGAAGGATCTTCGGTGAATCAAGTTCGCTACAAGGCAAGGTTAGTTGCAAAAGGTTATGCCCAAAGAGAAGGGATTGAATACAATGAGGTGTTCTCTCCGGTGGTAAAACACCCATCAATACGTATTTTGTTGGCCTTGGTAGCACAATATGATTTAGACTTAGTTCAGCTAGATGTTAAGACGGCGTTCTTACATGGGGATCTAGAAGAGGAGATCTATATGACTCAGCCGAGTGGGTTCAAGGTTGCTGGAAAAGAAGATTGTGTATGTAAACTGAAGAGATCGTTATACGGGCTAAAACAGTCTCCAAGACAATGTTACAAGCGATTTTACCAGTTTATGATAGGCCAAACATACACAAGAAGTCACTATGACCATTGTGTATACTTTAAGAAGATACGTGATGGGTCTTTCATATATTTTCTCTTGTATGTCGATGATATGCTGATTGCATCGAATAACAAAAAAGAGATTGATAATTTGAAGAACAAGTTGCCATCTGAGTTTGAGATGAAATATCTGGGAGAAGATAAGAAGATTCTTGGCATGGAGATTCAACGTGACAAAGAGAAGGGTAAAGTTTGTTTGTCTCAAAAGGCATATTTGAAGAAAGTGTTACAGAAGTTTGGTGTCTACGAAGGAACTAAATATATAAGTACTCCCCTTGATGCTCATTTTAAGTTAAATGCTCGTATGTCTCCCACTACTGAACAAGAGCGAAAGTATATGGCCCAAGTCCCATATGCTGAAGTTGTTGGTAGCTTGATGTATATGATGGTATGTACAAGGCCGGACATTTCACATGCAGTTAGTATGGTCAGTCGTTATATGCATTTTCCTGGTAAGGGACATTGGCATGCTGTGAAATGGATTTTGAGGTATCTTTATGGTACGGTTAATGTTGGCTTGGATTTTGTGAAGGATAGAAGTAACAATCAGTTGTGTGTTGGGTATGTGGATTCTGACTATGCTGGTGATTTGGCAAAAGACATTCAACTACAGGGTATGTATTTACCGTAGCAGGGGCACCAGTAAGTTGGAGATCAATCTAGCAGTCTACTGTGGCGCTTTCAACTACGAAGGCGGAGTATATGGCAGTGACTGAGGCATTTAAGGAGGCTAGATGGTTACAAGGTTTGCTAGATGACTTAGGAGTTGTGCAAGACCAACTGCCTGTGCATTGTGATAGTCTAAGTGCAATTTATTTGGCTAAGAATCAAGTGCATCATGCTAGAACCAAACATATAGACGTACGATTTCACTTTGTGAGAGAAATTCTTGAAGAAGAAGACATCCTACTTGTGAAGATCAATACCCAAGACAATCCAGCTGATATGTTGACTAAAGTAGTATCTGGGATCAAGTTTCGACATTGTTTGAAATTGATTCACATCCTTCCAGTTTGGTGAAAGGCCCTTTCTGGGGTAAAGGTTCTTATGAACCTGGTGGAGGTCTTCTAGCAAGACCATTTAAGAGAACTACGGTTGGGTTTGATTCATATTGAGGATACGTAGGCAGCCAATGATGGTTCAATCGACGTTGGAAGATGGAGGTGATTCTGTCTATTGATCGTCTCATGCATGAATGCATGATCCGAGGTGGAGAATTGTTGGTAGGATGGTCAAGGACTAGATTAAGAAATCTAGTTGGTTAAGGAAACCAAGTACTTATGTCCTAAATATAGAAGCTTAAGAGGTTTGTTCTTAGAGCTAAGTTAGGAAACCCTATATTTGTAGGAAAAGTATTCCTTGTTAAGATATGTGTCCACTTCTATTGATGTGTATAAATATCCATAGAGAGAACTAGAGAAAACACACCAGAATTAAGTAAGACTTCTCTTCTTCTCGTCTAAAGGCTTTGTATATTCCAACCTATACGGTGATATATAAAATTGCTTATTCCTTCCCGAGGATTAAACCACGTTAAATACTTGTTCTTCTTGTGTATGTGATTGTGTTCTTGGCGATATTGAGATACCTCGTAGTAGTGCAAACCTAACACTTCCGCAGGCTTTGGCGCAACACTGACCTCCTTTATTTCCGAATACTTATTTGTACATCGTTTCGAGTTGGTTTAATCTCACTTGCAATTCGTCGTCGATGTCCCTTGTTTGGACCTTCTTTTTCCTGCGGGAATCCCGCTGGGATAGAGTAGAAACCTCTTAGTGACGATATCTTCATCAGATTGCTCATCGGGCGATATATATTTAGTCCGGTTGAACTCTCTCGTCGATATCTCCCCTCGCTTGGGGTTTTCTCTCTATGTCCTTTCGGACTGCTCAGGGATTCAGACATTTTCCTCCTTTTCCTATTCGACACGCTTTTGCTTGGGGTTAATGTCAGATGTGGCTACTCGCGTCGCTCGAACCTCCTTTCTCCTTCATGGGAATCGATGCCCGGTAGCCTCATTCGAGTTATCTAGTAAATCGATGTGCGCATCGTCTTCTAATTTCTCTAAAGGGTTTTCCTCTTTGGGAACTTCTTAGGGAAGTAAACGGCTCCTTGTTTTTCACATGTTGCCTTAACCTTCAATTTTTATTTACTAATCTCTTATTTCATCGTTCTAACTTTCTCATTCGCTCTCGTTGCGCCTTATGAGATTTCATGATGGCCTCGAGGGAGGCAATATTGTTATCATGGCTAGAGGAGTCCTTCTTTCGTGGCATGCTGTTAAATATTGGGTTCAGTAGTCCTTCATTTCGAGTCATATGAACTTCATCTTGGTCCTCGGATAAGGAACATTTTTCGTCGGAATCTGAATTATCTGTTAGTCCTTAACGATATTGGTTATCGGTTTGTCCTTCTCCGGGACAGATGTTGCTTGGATGAACCTCTTCTGGTTCTGTCGCGTATAATTCTTCGGAACACATACCATCAGTTCCTCCATTGTTTTTCGAGCATATCATCTCGTCATCATCGTCTTTCATGCGAGAGATGCAATTATACTCAATTTTTTCTTTATTTTTGAAAAGTGTGATCCTAGGTTTGCAAGTCATGTGCAGTTCCTAAGTAAGACTGCACATTGTATTGTGCGATTCTAATTTCAGAAAGACTTGACAGTTGGTTTTGTAAACACTTGAAGATGACGTCAAAACCATTCCCCAGATGGATAAAGTTTTGGGTGTCAGAAAAATAGTTTTTATTTTTCTGTCTTTTCAAGTAAACTACCTCCTCCTGCAGTACCTCTAATAGCAAAAACCAATTTTGACGATTGAGTACTTTTTCCATTTTTTGAAATGTTTCTCAATGCCTACATATTTTTGATTTCTTTATGGTTGATGAGTGATGATATACTCATTAACCTTTCATCCATGTCTTAATCTGAGTTCCTAGAAGGGATTTTGGGTTGTTATGAGTTTTAAGTGGTGAGAATACGTCAAAAGACCTTTAAAATTAGCACATATTCAACCGTTGCAGTATGTTTTTCTTCTACGAAGTCTACTTAATCAGATCTCTTCCCAACTCAATCATGGAGGAGGTTTTGTGAATTTTTGCAAGAAGTCAATGACATCTATGATGTACTACCCATCAACTCTCGTGAGCATCTTTAGGAAGGTGATAAAATAACTTTAAAAGACTTGAATCGAGAAGAAAAAAAGATATTGCTTTAGATCTAACACTTTTCAAGGATCTATAGGACTTTGCAACCGTTAAATCATGCAGATCTCGTTGTGTCCGATATCAACTAGGTTAGTTTAGAGAAATTAAAGAAAAAAAGAAAGAACTTTCACTTAGGGTTTTCAAAAGAATTTCAAGGGAGGTAGAAAAATCTTTATACATCCCTGTTTCTAGAGACAAAATGTAATTGCATAATTCTTGCAAACCACATCCATGAATATCTAACGACTAATAAAACATAAACGTTCAACATTCAAAGCAAATACAAGATATAAAGAACATGAAAGTAAAAGAACATAATGTGGTTCGTCCTTGTAAACCTACACCCACGATGAGAAAATATCATTTTTATTATTATTTCAAGGTCTTACCATTTTGTGAAGATTACGAGTAATTCTCTTACTCAAGTTTCTAAGCACTAACTCTTAACTCTTTGTGGAGTACTCTTTAAAAGAACATGTCCATCTCCTTTTACATGGAATAATATTTATAAGAAAGTAAACTCCTTCAGATATGATATGGTGCTTATGGGCACATGACGACATGTTACGCCTACCGCTCAGACTGCCTCCATTGCTCCCCTTCGAGATGTGTCGCATTGCTCCTCCTTCGGGTAGCATCATTGATCTCCTTCCATACGAGTCTCTAATACGATGTACAGCTGCATCGCATCTCTTCTGATCCTCATTAAACACATTGTTTTTCTTTTAGACTTGACCGTCAGTATGATTTGACTACACATTACACGCGTCCTTCGTGAGGCGAGGCGGTAGATTTCTTGGTTCTGGTGTAATCACCTTTTGAGCTCTTATTTGATATATTTCACTCACCTTCTTATCATGTGATCACCTCCTGTGATGTTTACAGGTGGTGATCGGATATTTTACCCTCACACAACTTCCCACGTAAGAGTAACTTTCCTAGTTTTGGTTCGTCTAGGAGGGCTAATTTCTACTTGGGCATCTTCCAACTATGGTGGTGCTTGATTTCATATAGCCCCCTTGTGGTTCAACACGTGTGATAAAAATACAACATGTTCTCTTATTCTCACAATTCGAGTTGCTCAAGAATTTTGCATAATGTATTGTTTACTGGTATTACACGTGGTCATTAATGAGGCGTGATTTATGTTTTTTACTCTGAATTTCAATAGTGAAAAGAAAATTTATGAATGATTTATATCAAATGGACTTGGATCGAGTAAATCGGGGTTGGACTCGGAAACATACGTAACATTTCCGGTTTTCAAAACGGATTTTAAGGAAAACATTTCACGTCCAAAGTTGGGAGTGTTACAGCACATCTCTGACAAGGCTTAGCTGACTGTTAGAACTGAGCAATTTTCATAGTGGTCGTTACTCTTGGCTACGTTTTAGACATAAGGCCAAGTAAAGGAGCACCATAGTGCTTGCTGAAGGACAGCACTCTTTAGTTTTCAGTCAATACCATTGTAGACACCAACGTAATAAGACAGCACTTTTGAGTTTCCAATCAGTACTACTGTAGACACGTACATAAGAAGGATAGAGTTTTTTAGTTTCCAATTAATACCATTGTAGTCTTTGATGTAAACGCGGATGTAAGTAGACCTTTTTAGTTTCCAATTAGTATCATTGTAGTCATTAATTATTTTTTTTGTAGATTGAATATATATTTCCACAAGTTAGAAAGACAGTTTCGACAGAGGATGAAGAAAAATTCAATGGAACTTTATTATTCTTTTGGGAAAAATGTGTTTGAGAAAGAGATAATCTTATAAATTTAAAAGAAATGTAAGGAAAAAAAAGGAACGCCCAAAACCCGTTTGGAAAACCGTAAGATAGCACTTTTTGGTTTCCAATTGATACCATTGTAGTCTTTGATGTAGAAGCGGATGCATGTAAGATAGACCTTTTTAGTTTCCAACTAGTAACATTGTATTCACAAAGGTAAGATTGCACTTTTTGGTTTCCATTTAGTACGACATAATGTCAGCCAGCACTTTTTAGTTTCCGTTTTAGTACCCAATGTTAGACAAGAGGATGTAATCTTCCAACACTTATAAATACACATACCCATCTCTATTCTTTTGTCTTTCTAAACTGGGTTTCATTAGCCGATCAGAACCTCAACACAGCTCCATTTAGTTCCTTAATTTCTCTGTTAGAGAAATACTGCTATGGATCAGGGCTCTTTTCCAGTTTTATCGATCAGTACCTTCCTCGGGATTCTCTCTGCATTAGCAGGTGTTGTAGCGGTTTGTTATCAAGGAAAAACCATATCTGCATTTGATAGTAGTCCCATTTCGATAACCTGCTACGCTGTTGCTCTTATGCTTGCTTTTCTAATGTTCTCCTCCACTGAAAGAAATCCAAGTGTATGGGAACTCATTATCAGCAACCTCTTAGGGTGGATCGTGATATCACTGGTGCTATCGGTTCTTCTTCCTCCACATCAAGTTTGGTTGATATATACCACCTTATTCATGTATATTTCTCTTTGTATCTTTAGACTTCTGAATTTTCATGCATGGATTATATTGAAGTTCAATTCAGTGAAGCAGGGCTGTCTTAGCATTGTTCGTCATTTCATCCCCAATCACGAGGGTCTTCCAGTAGTTCAGCAGAGTGTGATATGAATTTTATTTGCTTTTGTTTTACCTCTTTTTCTTACAATTTGATTAACTGTTGGTTTGTATGCTCAAAATGTCAATGAAATCTCTATTATTGTCTCGGGCTCGTTTGCATTTGGAATTGCTTATACCATAACTTCAAATCGATTTGCAAATGTATTCTTCTGCTTGATGTTGTTCTCAATTTCATTCACGAGAAGCAGATAAAGTAATTATCCACTTATTAGTCGACCCGAAGGGAGACCTTCTATGTCGTGACTTATTTTTGTTAAATGTAAGTTGGAACCGCAGGAAATCCTACAATACAACCGAAGTAATATGACAATAAAGAAAACTAAGACATAATTACCAAAATGAGAGTTCTTATTATATGAGAAGATAGTTTTAAAGATAATCATACAGCCCAAATCCTAACCTTACTCTCTGCAATATCTCTCACAATATGACTCCCGTTCAAAATTACTCAACCCCTTTTACCATGTCCTAAGGCCTCCTTTTATAGGCATTCAGTGAGGTGGATTACAGCTCATGATTACTTCGCTGATAATCACGCTTTTCATGTGACTTTACTTCGAACTTCGCTTCCTCAATATTCACTACAAAACTTTTTATTGATTCGGGAATAACCCCGGTCTTCTGCCTGTACAGCTATCACTATTTCTTCCCAACAATTTTCCTTCGTTAGGGATCACTCTTTCTTTTAAGTTCCTGACTTCACTGAGGATGAGACTTCGGAGTACAATGTTGGTTCGTTTCTGAAAAATTACTACCCTCAAGTTTCTTTAAAGAGTGGTCTTCAAGGATGGTCTATCAGCTTTGTGCGAACTACCGACAATGCTACTCGCCCCCTCCTTCTAGACGTTGAAAATAGATTTTTGAAAACACAAATAAAAACACAAACAATCTTTGAAAACTAAAGAAAAAAACTGATTTTGAAAACGAGAAAAAAGAAAACAATTTTGAAAACATTTTTTTGCAAAATCAACAGAAACAAAGATTGAGAAATAAAAGAACCCGATCAACAAAGAAAGAATCAGGGCATAAGATTTGGTTCATTCGACCAAAACCAGGGATTTGTAGCACCCAAAAGCAAAAGCAAAGAACAAGTGAAGGATTGATTACCAACAAAATCCATTCCAATCAAAAGAGAAAGCTAATAGACAATATATTGTCAGAATATTTAGTTACCTTTCTGTTATTTAGTTACCTTTCTGTTCTGGGAGAATATTATGGCCGTATACCTCCACAATATCATCCCCACTAAAACTCTCCATTTCAAATCACCGATGTCCATCTTGTATAGACGCCAACCCACATATGATCATCTTCGTATTTTTGGTTGTCTTTGCTACCCTAATCTTTCTTCCACAACACCACACAAGCTTGCCCCGCGCTTTACTAGGTGTGTCTTTCTTGGCTTCCCACCTAATCATCGTGGTTATCGTTGTCTTGACATTTCCACAAACAAATTCATCATTTCAAGACATGTCACGTTTGATGAAAACGTCTTCCCATTTTCAACCCCATCTCTTTCCGGTCATTCCCCTTCGCAAGACTCACCAATCCATCCTTCCTACTCATTCCTAGACTACTCTCCCTATCCATTTTCTATTACCCCATCCTCTCCTGTTGCGTCCTCATCTTCTGGCTCAAGCCCATCCAACACATCTCCCACGACTTCTTCCATTCCTGCGTCCTCACCTTCTGACCCAGGCCCAACCAACCCATCTCCATACACGCCTCCTCACCGTCGGCCCAACTCATCTTCTCCTCAGCCCAACTCATCTTCTCCTTGCTCCACTACCCAGTCTATTCATACCCAACTACCATCTCTCCCTTCTACACAGCCCACCAATTCTCAGCCCACTTCACTTCACTCCCCGCTCCCGAACACCAACCCTGAACAGCAACATTCTGTTGCTGCCTCCCCCACACGTCCGGCCACGCGGGCTTCCCGTGGTATATTCCGACCAATCCAAAAACTCAACCTAAATGTTCAAACTCCAACTCCCATTTCCCCTCTTCCCCGTTCCTATCTATATGCCCTTAGGGATCCAAACTGGAATCCTTCCATGCATGACGAATACAATGCTTTGATGGAGACGGGTACCTGGGATCTTGTTCCTCGTCCACCTGATGCTCACATCATCCGGTCCATGTGGCTGTTCCGTCACAAATTTCATGCTGATGGTACCTTGCAGCGGTACAAGGCTCGTCTCGTAGCGAATGGGAAATCCCAACAGGTGGGTGTTGACTGTTTTGAGACGTTTAGTCCGGTTGTCAAACCGGCAACTATACGCACCGTGTTCAGTATTGCTACCTCACGATCATGGCGTATTCATCAACTAGACGTCAAAAACGCATTTCTTCATGGTGATTTGGCTGAGACTGTATATATGCATCAACCACCGGGTTTTGTTGATTCTACTCATCCCGATTACGTCTGTCGCCTCCGCAGATCCCTTTATGGACTCAAGCAGGCTCCTCGGGCATGGTTTCAACGATTTGAGCGGTTTATTACTGGTTGTGGTTTTCGTGGCAGTATTTGTGATCCATCCCTATTTGTTTATCACTCCGGTTCGGAAACTGCATACCTACTACTATATGTGGATGATATAATCTTAACCGCTTCTACTGATGCTCTTCTAGGTCGTTTTATTGCCTTGATGAAACGTGAATTTGCTATGACTGATCTTGGCACGTTACATCAATTTCTGGGTATTACTGTGACTCACACGGATTCGGGCCTCTTTCTGTCACAATCTTCATATGCGCAGGATATCATCGCTCGTGCTTCGATGACAAACTGCAATCCAGTCGCTACTCCGGTAGATACTCAATCGAAGCTCGGTACTACATCAGGACCTCCACTTCAGGATCCAACTTTATACAGAAGTCTAGCCGGAGCTCTTCAATACCTGACTTTCACTCGTCCCGATATTTCATATGCCGTGCAGCAGGTTTTTCTATTCATGCATGACCCTCGGGAATCACATATGCAGGCTATGAAACGCATTCTCATGTATCTTCAGGGTACCCTTGATCACGGACTATCACTATCGGCTTCTACTATTACTGGTTTGACTGCTTACTCTGATGCTGACTGGGCGGGTTTTCCGGATTCTCGACGATCGACCTCAGGCTATTGCATTTTTCTTGGAGACAACCTGATATCTTGGTCGTCCAAACGACAAGCTACCGTCTCTCGTTCCAGTGCAGAGGCCGAATACAGAGGGGTTGCTAATGCTGTTGCTGAAACTACTTGGTTACGCAATTTACTTCTCGAGCTTCACATCCCTCTACGACGTGCCACTATTGTCTACTGTGATAACGTTAGTGCAGTCTACATGTCAGGAGATCCTGTTCAGCACCAACGCACAAAACATGTGGAGATTGACATTCATTTTGTACGAGAGCGGGTACGTATCGGTCATATCCATGTTTTGCACATCCCCTCTGACAGTCAATACGCCGATATCTTCACCAAGGGTCTCCCTCGAGTATTGTTTGTTCGTTTCCGTTCTAGTCTCAACGTCTGCTCCTCCCCCGTTTCGACTAAGGGGGTGTAATAGACAATATATTGTCAGAATATTTAGTTACCTTTCTGTTATTTAGTTACCTTTCTGTTCTGGGAGAATATTGGATTTGCATTGACTTCTCCCAGATTTCCTGTAATATACAAAACTCTACTTATATGAGTTTATGGAATAAGAAACAGGAGGATTGATTACCAAAACTCTGACAAAAGCAATGACTGATAAACCAAAATCAAACGGTACCTAGAGAGGATAAACAAAAACGAAATTCAAAATCAGTATATTAGTCTGCAAAACTATGTTGAAATACCTCGTGTCCTTCCCCTTTTCCTTACATCACCACCATTGTGGGACCCTAGAGTAAACCTTCCAGGGTTTACTCAGAAGCAAAGTAGTCGAAATCGTTCCTCAGTCCTACTCGGTTGGGGAGCTTGGAGCGAGGAGCAATAAATTCGTATTTGGAAATTGTCAAAACTCGGTCTAATACTCGAAATCTATTTATTATAGAGTTATATATTGCTGCTCATAAGTCATGATTTGTACCAAATTAAAATTAAAATCTTAACACTATAATGTAATTTCATGTAATTAAGTGTGTAATATTCTTATATTGAACGTATTTATCATGTATTTAGAGGTTTTTCTATTTGATAACTCCCATCTGAGGGTTTCGAAATTTTTATTTTCTGATTTTAGTGCATGCAAGGCCAACTCGGAAAAATAATTAATTCGTTTAGCTCAAATATCGGCCCAAATTGAAAAAATCGTCCGCCTTAATCGCTAAAAATCGGAAATGGCTTGGAATAAGAAGTCGGCTCGATCATATATCCTGTAGCGATTACTCGGTGAGTAATCGGTCTTTGAGAGCGATTTTGACTATACTGCTTAGGAGTCGACGTTAAGAGAAGGTTTTTGGATCTAGGATTCACTATAGAAAGTAGAGAGAAAAACGAGAGCTCTCAAAGGATTCATGTAAAACAATTGCAAGAACAATTGCAAACCCTAGCTCTATCTCCGAGGAGACTGAGAGTAGTCGTTGTGGGGGTAGAAAGTGTGATTTTGGAGTTTGAGATTAAAATTCCGAGGAGCTTTTAGGAGTTTGAGATTAAAAGTTTAAAATTGAGGTGGAATTATTAGAAATTGTGGGTGTAAAAGGTGGAGCAGGTTTGATTTTGGAGTTGAAATTCATTCTATTTATATGGAGTGAAATTGGATGAGAGTAGTCGTTGCTGGCTCAATCAACGACAATCGTCTCAATGTGAGACGAATTTCGTCCTTGTTGAGGCCGCCAACCATGTTAATGCGAGCGTCGCAATAAACAAACCCATTTATTTAAGGGTTTGTCCATCCATTTACTCGTTTGTCAGTCTCACTAAAAGGAATAAATGGGCAAGTCAGTTGTTTTGCCAGTTCCACTGGAGTTGGTCTAAGGCCAAGCAAATGAGCCCGATAGTGCTTGCTGTAAATCGACGGAATTTTTTAATTTCCAATTGATTCCATTGTAGGCACGACCGTAGGATAGCACCTTTAAGTCTCTAATTAGTTCACAAGCAGAAATGTACTTTTTAGTTTCCAATTAGGACCAATACTGTCTTTTTATTTTCCGTGACAAAAAATAATACAAACACATAATAGTCTTCGTAGACGCGGTAGTAATGTAAGACCTTTTTAGTTTCCATTTAGTAACATAGCACCTTTTAGTTTCCAATTACTACCCAATGGAGACAACAGGATGTATTCTTCCAACTCTTATAAATTCACAACCTTCTTTTTCCAATCTAAGCTCGGTTTCACTATCCGACCAAAACCTTGACACGGCTCTTCTTTTTTCTTACTAAACTCATTTTCGGAGATTATCGCCTTTTTTATTCTTTAAAGGTTCTAAAGTTCGTTCTTTTCTTATTTTGATCTAACTTTTATTGTTTACAGCTACATTAGTCATACACAAAGATTTAGGTATTCCGTCCTAGATTCATCGAAATACTAGACTTAAAACATAAATACATGCGGTTGGGCAGATTTTAGAAAAACTCTAGTAGAAGCAAAATTCAAAAATAAGTTATTTATCTGAAAAATCATAAACAAGCACAATCTTACTCCTGAGCGAACTAAGTATTTAGCAGACACCAGCAGTTTATCATCCAGATTAGCAAACTGAATTTTCTCAAGAATAATGATGGAATCTTACTAGGCTCACATGAATGTCATGATATCTTATGGACATATCAATGAAGCGCGTAGTCATGTTTCCCTAGATTTCTTTCTCCTGCTTTCTCCTGAAGTATCACTGATTTTTTTTGTTCTTTTCTTTGGTGGGATATATGGCATATGTAACACCTTAACCGGTTCGATTGTATCTTCGTAAGCCATTCGATAACTTTGTATGGAATAATAGCCATCACAATACTCGGAAATAGGTGTGTCTTTCTGCACTTTCTTGATTGTGGCAATTGCATGGGAACACGGGATCCCCATCTTTTGCCAGTGCAAACACGTGCAACTCTTTTTTAGAAGATCTATATCATAATTCATATTGTTATTGCTATCTTGAACCTCATAGATCGAATGTTTTGGCGGGAGCACAGTATGAGTTCTAGAGGCTTCATCAGCTGCCTTAATCCTCTCATCGGCATATTGAGTCAGACAACTTGGTGAGTTGATCGTGGATTTATCTCTTCTTTCATCGAACATCCGCCTCAAACAAATACTTATTTGCTCCAGCATAGCTGGAAGGGGTGAGATCCTGCAAAGTAATTTAGAATCATGGTTCCGTCAAAGTTGAAAAACAAAATAAACATATACTTCAAAAATCTTATCAGTAATTAACATTACGTGAAATAAGTAATTTACTCCTGTGTGAAACTACCTTGCTGGGAGAAATTTTGAAGTAACCCAATTTCTCGGGAGGTTTTCTACTAGCCATTCAGCTGCTTCTTCATTTCCAAACTTCAGATCTGCAAAGGCTTTATTGTATTCTTCTGTGGTTAAAGCCATAGCAATCTGCTGACAACACATGTCTATATTGCTTCCAAATTTGTTTTGCATCTCTAGAGACAAATGCCAGGCAAAAGGTCCCTGCACTGCTCTAGGAAACTTACCTTCAATAGCTTCAGTTAACTCATATGAAGGGTTTGATATAATATTCATCTGCTTAAATCCAGGATGTTTAACAATATAATCTAAATGATCAAAAAAGAGTTCCCATGCATCTTTCAACTCAGTTTTCTTGTTCAGGAGTGCAAATGCAAATGGGAACATGTTTTTGTTCCCATCTACACCAATTGCTGCAAGCAGGTTGTTACCTCCGTCTCCTTTTTCTGTAGGAATTTTCTCGAAGAACACAAGTGGCAAGCAACCCCTTAAGAAACCATTCATGCATGCCTTATATGAGATAAACAAACCTTCAAACTCCCTATCATTTTTAGAAGTTAAGGATGCAATGCTGTCTGGATTCGGTTGCAAGACTCTGGCAATGTAATCCTGGAGTTGTAAATGATGTATTTTCTCTATAGCAAGTTTCTTTGCCTTTGAAGCAGGCGTAGCCTCTATATCTATTTGGTAATTGTCCTTAATAAACGATACAATTCTCATTTCATTCAGTTTGAAAAATGCATTCTTGTCAGGCCATATGTAATCGACTACACAATCACTTATCCATTCAGGAGTTGCCAATTTATTTTTAGAGTCATCCAAACAAGGGCATGTATGCTTGCTTACCATTTTACGCACTTTAAAACTTTTACCATCTCCCTCAACATTTGCAGATAGGCTCCATTGACAGCTTTTATTGTAGTAGCACATAGCAAAGATTCTGGTCCTGGTAGATTTCTCGAACCCAACTACCTTTTTGGCTAATATGGACGCAGTTTTGATAGCATGCCGACATTTGCTTGCAGATTCAAACATTTGACCGGAATTTAAGAATAATCTTTGATCATTCATAGTAGAATTGACGCCAATTGGATTATCAGAAACATTTACGCCAGGTAGATCTTGTTCATGTACCTCTCTGTTATTATCTTCCTCTGCATCAGGCAACTGTACTTGATCACTAGGCATTTCACTAAAAGATTCAGGACAAACACATTTTTCAGATGTATTTTGTACTCCATCGACTTCTGCATTTTCTGATGTTTCTTCATTCCCATCAATACTGTCATCTTCTGAAGATGATGTATCGCCATTATGAATTTCATCATCCCTAAGCATCACAAGTAAAACAATTATTAGTCTAAGTTTAAATTTGCCAATGGAAGAACTAACACCAAGTGGATCGGGAAGTTTAAGTAAAGCCTAGATACCATATCGTAATATGTAGTGGAATTACATTCCCAAACTCATCCTTGCCGCCCCCCTACAACAAATATCACTTCAGCAACTTAAATTTGCGACCAGCTGTACCTTCTCTTTGCAGTTCCACAGACTGTCTCTGACGGTTCTGCCATCTTTATCTTCGGTGTAAAACAGAGGACTTCTCATCCAGATCTCCATTATTATTATGGACTTCTGTTTATCCAACCACAGATTAAGAATTCTTTTCCTTTGGGTACTGGTCACTTCCTGAAAATACTTGAGATAAGAAGTTGTGAGCTTATTATAAACATTATAATTTTCTCCGTTTAGCAGGTTGATAGTACCACATTTGACTTCGATGACTGCAGAGCAGTGATTATAAACACCATTAATATTTTTATCTTCTTCCGTCTTATCGACAAAAACAAGAGACAGATGACAGGAAGTATTTGGGTTTACTAGAAGCTTCATGATTTGAATGTACCCACTGCTCAACTCTGATGCAGCATTCGTATCCCAATCCTCAGAGCACAAAAGCTGATCCTCAATATACCTTAATATCAACATTGTCCCTGCTTCAGAATAACCTCCTTCGCCAGGACTTAAAACACTTCTCAAAAGAGAGATATCCCTTCCCTTTAATGCCATTCCAGTACTAGAGTTCCACCAAATTGGGAGCAATTCATTAATGACAGAAATCCGATGATTATTGATTGCACAATGCAAAGGAGTTTTGACAACAAAACAACAAGCATCACTAAAAAGAGAATTATCTTCATCATAATCAAGAATTTCTTGTTCTTTTCTCCCTTTATCATCATCAGTAGAATCATCAAGATCATCACAACTCCTCCAAGAACTTGGATACCGGTTAAGAAAACATAGATGGGGCCCAACTTGAGCAATCAACTCTTTTACGATGTCCAGGTAATCTTTAGCTGATGCAACATGAAGTGGGGTGAATCCATTCCGATTTGGACAATGTGCAAAATCAGGCCTTGTTCGTATGATATCTTTTATGAATGTAGTTAGTTTCCCCTTTCCTGCCTTGATAGAAATATGTAATGGTGTACCCCCAAGAGGGAATTCAGATACACGGTCAAGGATGTCTGGATATAGGGAAAGTAACTCCATATAGCCTTCGAAATCTCCCATTTGAATAGCATCCACGAGCAGTATGGCTTGGTGATACCTCTATTTAATTATCGATCAAAGAAAGAAAGAAAGAAAGAAAGAAAGAAAGAAAGAAAGAAAAGGAAACTTAAGTCAGTACCACTCAAAAATATACTACCATGAATTAAAGATCTGTGGCTCTAATACCTCATACTCCCAGGTTAATAGTAGACCCATCAAATTTGTGTTTCTGGAGTCTGGCTTGCTTAGCGTGTTTAATAAGTTGGGGTATCCATATTGACCTTGGATTTCAAGTATCTCTCTAATCCGAGGGTGCCTCAGCAAGACTTTCAAAGTTATGGACTTTCTGTAATAAGAAAGATGAACTAAAGGACCATTTTTTTCTTTTTCCACATCTTGAACTACATCCAAAATGTTGTCTGTAAGTTTACCATTGATGACTGCTTCCATGCAACCCTTCCAGTTCTCATTATCCTTATATTCTACAAAACACACCTTGCAATCAGATTGACTTAAGAGCTCTTTCACAATATGGACGAATCTATCAGCTATCTCCAACACAAACTTTCCACCTTTCCAGTAATTGACATTATTGTTGTCCAAGAGCTCATCCTTGATGATGTGATACTCCAACAAGATCTTAAAGGGGCTGTATCTTTTCAAACGCGCAGCAAGAAAGAGAGCTGGGTTTCTCCTGTCATCTGTCACTGCTCCAACACAGTCCCAAGAAGTAGACAGCAATATGCGAATGACTTCATTTGTGCCAAAATTCGATACTGCATGATGAAGGGGAGTGTCTCCTCTGCTTTTGGATTTCTGAGAACACGCAGTAGAAGTACAACTTACTTGGGATAGCATCAATCTTACGGTCTTAATGTAGCCAGATCCGGAAGCTTCATGCAATGGGTAATAGCTGGGTTCGAAAAGCTCGGGTTTTCGTCGTCTCATGATGTGTTTAACAAGATCATCAGTTTCCTTTGTCAAAATAGTTAGGTATAACTGTGTCTCTAGCGGACACGATCTTGGAGAACTGACTGTTTCAAAGAGAAGTGGGTATTTGTTCAGCAATCCCTCCAGCTCCTTAGCATTCACCCGTAGATCATTTTGTTCCTTTTGCCTCCTCAGGGAATATTCTTTACATGCAACCATGAGTAGTTTATTTAACTCTTGAATACCCATAATTTGAACCACCTCTGACATCCTCGGATCTTGTACTCCACCGTTTGCTTGCAGTAGTAGCTAATTAAACATAAATATAAAAAATTAAGTTAAAACGTGATTTACCACTAGGGCCAGGGATTGCTTAGTACTAAAAATAGAGCTCTTTAAATTATTTCGTAATTTTATTTTCTATCCTTATTTTCTAACCTTGTTTGTTGTTTTAATGGATGCCACCTTGTTGCTATCCCAATCCTCCATGTATTTGTACGCCAACACTCGAAAGGCCTCCCGCTGATTCCCTGCAATAGCAATAAGGAGAGCATTCTCCACCAACAACTTTACAGTTTCGGCTTCTATTTGGCATGTATGCATAGTCTGAAGTAGTATATCAATAACCTCCATTTTCCCAGTCTTGGCTGCATAGTCAAGCGGACTTCTGCCCAATGGATCCGAGAGATGACATAGACCTGCGTCTTTAGCTAATAAAACCTTCACAATGTCGACATATCCATATTCTGAAGCCTGAAGAAACAGGTGGGTACTCAATATTTGATATAATGTGGCAAATTCAGGGCATCTGCGTATGATCTCATTCTCTGTCTGGTGATCTTGTGGCCAAATCAAATCCGGGTTATCAGTAGCTAGTAGTTCATCCCAAGAAAGCTCACTAAGATGAACCATTTTATATGAAAGGGAGGTAAATAGATTTTCGGGATCCTAGGTAGACGCCATTGAAGTGCATATGAAAATAGGAGAGTATTATTTTTGAGAAGATAACTTAATTAGGTAAATTATTGGCCAGCAAATGGTGTATTGTCAAAGGAAGGCTTCTATGTGATAATGATCATAAACCGTATTCCTGTCAGAAAAAAGAATAAAATCAGTTTTTTCTTTTTCCATATTCATGAAATTTGAGATAATAAATCAAATTTAAAGTTCATCAATTTTAAGAAATTGGATTAAAAAACAGATAAAAAAAAATGAAGAACAGAGCGAATTTTTCATCAATTAAATTCAATTTCTTCCCAGTACCAATGATTTGAATCCAAACATTCTGAAAAATAACCATCAAATGCAACGAATTAGATCAATCTCACCTCAGAATGTTTTACCTGTAGAAAATGTTCTTTTTTAATCGACAACGATAGTTGATGATGAGGCAGTGGTGCTAGGAATCATTTCGCTTCCCTTGAGATGGGAAGTTCATTTTGATGGAGAAGGTTATGATCAAACACCAAACTCGAGACTTAATTCGTGATTCCGTTATCAATCTGGAAAGAAGTGTTCATGGCGATTGGTTTTGCTTTGGATTTTGACTCATTAAATTGTTGGGGAGTGGTTTGGTACGTTGAAGGAGAAAATAAAGGTTTTTATTTTATTTTTTGAACGAAGGTGGGTTGATAGAGTTATGTTTGTTACTTCTTTTTTTTTTCCAATAATACCGAGTTATGCTATAGTCAATGGTATCAGACCCAAGGACCAGGACGTCTGGTTGGACCCGTAAACCGGTAACCCAGCTATTTTTCTGGGTTGGTTCGATATTTACCCGGTGATTATATAAAAACCTCTTTAAATTTTGTAAAACGGGTGAAACGGCCGTTTGGACCAGCAAACCATATCACCCGGTATGATTCAACAACACTAGTTTAACCCAATTTCACTACCCATGAAAATCTATCAAGAAATTTTTTATCATATTATTAATATGTTTCCAGAGATTGAAATAGAAAGAAATTTAAAAATTAGAATGAAATAGGACTTTAAAGATTCTTAAAACAGATCCGGTATGACTTCTCAATCTACTTCGTCTTCTTTTACTTATCAATGAAGGTACCAATAATTCTTCAGCAAATGAATCATCAGATTCCTGTACTTTCTTTATATATATATAAGTTTTGATAATATTCTTGTAATTATCAGATTCCTGTAATTCTTACAGTTTGTCTTTAATAATATTAAGATAATAAGCTTTGATATAGTCTAGATCTAATTTTGATCATATATATATATAAGTGAATTGTGGGTCCTGTAACCAAAAAAAGAAATTCAAACATCCCATGTTTGGATCGAAGGAAAAAACTTACGGCCGGATCGCTGGAGGTATTTGAGTTTTATGTCAGCATACATTGAAAATGGTATGAACATGGGAATGTTACAAAATTTCTGTTACTTATTATTTAACCCAGTGACCCCAATTAAACAACTGGTTGAACCAGTTGACCCAGACCCAATAACTTTACTGGGTCAATGTCCGATCTTGGTTTTAAAACACTGCTTCTAATGGAGATTGGGGTGGGTTGGTGGTCGGATAGTAAACAAAGTGACGAAGAGGAGGTGGACAAGATGCTTTTAGTTAGGTTCTGTACCTAATATCGAAACTTACTTAAATGACCTTTTATTATCATCTTGACTCAATTATGGTTCTATCTTATGACACATATAAAACCAGTTTTTCGGTTAATATATTAATCTTTGGATTTGAATTCGTGGGTGTAGAATTCAAGCAAAATATGACAATGGTTCAATAACCTAGAATTCAAAACACAAAATTGGTCAATTAACCCAATAACGACAATTCTTGGGTGGAAAAACATATCAAATTTGATACTGTTTAAATGGACGAGAATGTAGAAATAGCCAGGATGTAAAAAGTTTCATCCTACCCATTTTCAAATACTTTTTCTTATTTTTAATTTACATCAGGATGTATCCATTTTCATCCTTACTATTTTTTTGGAATCCATTTCACCCATACTAATTTTTACTCGTCCATTAGAACCATGTTTTAAAAATATTTGGGCAATTGACCCAATTTCTCAATTCAAAATCAATGGTTCTAATACATTTTCTGGATATCTTGTCCAAATATTTATTTTATCAGTTTACTAATATACCCTCTTTATCTTCTCTTTTCATAAAACTCGATATGTTTTCCCCCACCAGCGACACCCTCCTCCACCACCAACGACACTATCACCAACAATTTTATAAGCAGTATTTGGTACTCCAGATCCATTTGATTGACAGAGCTAACAAACTCCATTGGCAAGTTTTCCTTTTCATCATCTTTATATTTTCTATGAATTTTGTAAAATTATGATGATTTTCCAAATTCTGTAAAATTATTAAAATTTTGAATGTTTCTGTTCCCATATTTATTTAAATTCTGTAAAACTATGATGATTTAATTATTTTGAAGTAAATCGGTATTGCAACCAAAGGTAGTTGTAAGTTAATTGATTCTCTGTGTGGGGTTTTGGTCCAGTTGGCTTGATGTTTGAAAAATTGTCTCAATAAATCAAGCAGTGCACAGGTAGGTTTGTTATTTTCCGTTTTTTGGTCGAATTTATGATGAAGATCAACATGATTCTGGTTGAAATGGAGAAGGGGACAGTAGTTCCTCTCTTCCTCTTTTATTTCATTAATCTTTCTCAATAATATATTTCTCTCTTTACTTGGTCCATATGTGACCATAAAGATAAGTGAACCCGTGGATCTCTAATGTCCATTCATTTCTATCAAATAAAATAGACACATACTAGTATGTAGAGAAAATGCACATTCTAAACAAAAGTTGTTCGTTGGTGAATATGTCTGCCAATTGGCTATCTGAACAACAGTTGTGTACAAACACATTTCATCACATTACTCAGTATCCTCCTCCTTAATTTGATGATCTATAACTCCTAGTAATTCTCTAAAATTGTGAAACTTTCCTTTGGGAAGTGTCTTGGTGAATATGTCCCCCAATTGGTCTTCCGTCTTGCAATACTTTAGTTCTATCTCAGCATATTCAACCGCTTGTCGAATGAAGTGATACTTGAGTTTGATGTGTCCTGCTCTACAATGCTCAACTGAACTTTTGTACATAGCAAATTACCGATTTATTATCACAAAAGATTTTTGTGCACCCTTCTTGTTTCTCTTGGAAGCATTCCATGATTCTTCTTAGCCATACAACATGAGACGTAGTTGTTGATGCCGAAATGTACTCCGCTTCCGTCGTAGATAGTTCTATGGTTGGTTTCTTCTTTGACGCCCATTAATAATTCCCGAACCAAGAGAAAAAGCATACCCATATGTACTCTTCATGTCATCAATATATCCTCCCAAGTAGCTATCACAATAGCCAGCTAGTTTGACATCCAAATTTCTAGAATACATGATTCTAAAATTCATTGTTCCTTGAATATACCTTAACAACCTCTTTGCCGTGTCAAGATGTAGATGACTAGGTGAACTCATGAACCTAGAAAGCATACTTGAAGCAAACATGATGTCGGGTCTTGTATGTGTAAGGTACAACAAGTTTACAATGAGACTTCTATAGTAAATCTCGTCAACTTTTCTTTCTTCGTCATCTTTCTTGAGTTTCTCATTCACTACATGTGGTGTTTATGTGGGGTTACAACCAAATTTCTTCAACACCTTTCCCGCATACTTGCTTTGAGAAATGAATACTCCATCTTCACTTTAGTGAACTTCAATATCAGGGAAGTACTTGAGCAAACCCATGTCACTCACCTCATATTTCATCATCATTTCTCTCTTGAATTGTTCAATCATATGAAGTTATGAACATCATTATCCGTAAAAATAAGATCATTAACATATAAAGCAACGATGAGAATAGATGTACCTTTTGTTTTTCACATATAGTGTAGGCCACCCTTGCTTTTGTTGAAGTTTTTCATTTTAAAGTATCCATCTACCTCACTATACCAAGCTCTTGGTGCTTGCTTTAGTCCATACAAAGATTTCTTTAACTTGTATACCTTGTCTTCTTCTCCTTCAATCACAAAACCTTGTGGTTGTTCTACGTAGACCTCTTCTTGGAGTTCTCCATTCAAAAATTACGATTCAAGTGTATTAACCAACCTATTTGAGAAGCCATGGCAATCACGGATCTAATGGTGTCAAGACGAGTAACCGATGCAAAGGTCTTATTTTAGTCGAGTGCATAATGCATATTCTTATCAAAAAATAGGTTTTGGCTTAGTTGCGCTCGAGTGCATAATGATATGCATATTTTTAGAGTAAATATATATTTTACCAGGTTTCACTTGGGTGCATAATGCATATTCTTATAAGAAATATGTTTTGGAATGGTTGCACTTGGGTGCATAATGCATATTTTTGTATAAATCTGTTTTGGCCAAGTTGCACCTGGGTGCATAATGCATATTATTATAGGAAATAAATTTTGGACAGGTTGCACCTGGGTGCATAATGTATCCTCGGCATGGTAAATTATTTTTTTTCGAATTTCATGTCAACATTGGATCCTGTTTCGTAGATATTTCCGAGTCATTTGCAAAAATACAAATTTTAATAAAATCCGACTTATAGTTCGGAAGTTAAGACATTTCTCGCAATTAATCTTAAATTGGAGAGAATAAATAAATAGGAGAGAGAAAATGATATGATAAAGAATAAAGTTTGAAGTAAGGGGTATATATGAATAAATTTTCTTGTATCTTTTTCATCCAGACATATATTTTACAAGTCCATTACTTCCATACTTATGGTTGGGAAAATGATCCATTTTCCGAAAATAAAACTACGTTCAAGTCCAGAAGAAGTTATAACCTTTTTCCAGTTATTGGTAGCCATACCTGACGTTGGATATCTTTTTTTAACATAGCATTTATTTATATATCGATGCTACATAATTATTTTTTTGTGTTGCATATATGGTTTTTATAGCCATGATTGTGGATGCTTAGGTAAAATTTGTAACTTTGCAGGTGGAACTGTGATGCAGATAACTAGAATTATTATTACGAATAATGACTATGAACAAATAATCCAGACCTCGCAACATCGAAGTATCGCAACTATAGATAGGATGATTACTTAAACCTTGGGATGAACCCGATGATAAATAAAAATCACAATAAAGTTAAACAAACTTTAACAATAAAAAAATAATTTAATTGATCAAAAAAGTCTTCCAATTTTCGTTTTTGGAGCTCCTTAAATAGATATTACCTTTAGGAAACTTTCCTAACTTATTAAAACTCTTAAAATAAATTTATAAACTGTTATAAAATTACCCCAATTAATAAATCCAAATTTTAATTATTTTTCTACTAAAAATATCAGAGCATCTCCAACGCTGTCTAGGTATATATCCTATATGGAAACCTAAAAAGTATGCTTTTAGTTAACATTATACAAATAGATAATCTTGTTTTGACAAGCATCTCCAATGATAGTTGTATTTATATATTGTTTTAATACCATTGTCATTTAGTTATACGTTACTTAATTTAAAAGGTGGCCAAAATAATTTTAAAACAGAAAATTTTATGACGTTGTTATGGATGGGAGTATCTAAATTTAGATATTCTCATCCAAACTCAAACCCTTAACTCATACCAATTTTTGATTATCCAACTACCATCGGAGAGAGTTTTTTTTATGTTAGAGTATCTAAAATCTTATGTGTCACCGGGTTGTTTAGAGATCCAAATTCCTTTGAAGATGCTCTCATTAATAAAATGGGAACCTAGCTCAGCTAGTCATCCCCTTTTACCAAAGTTTCATGCACTCCAGGAGGTCTCAGGTTCGAGCCCCCAATGTCGTAATATTGCAGGAATTAACATGAAAGGTAGAATTAGCTTTCCCCCCTTGTGATACAATCTCAGCCCCCATCCGCTTCGGCTCCCTTGATTAGGTTACCAATAGGGCTCGCTGGTAGGCTAGCACGGAAACCTATTCAATTAAATGTAGTTATACGTTGTTGGAACTTTGCTTGTTAGACTTGCAACTAGTTAATGTAATACTCTTTAGGTAATAATAAAATATTCCAATTTAAAAAAGCTTTGTATAATGACTTAATAAGATACATTAATAAAATTTAAAAAATAAAATAAAATGATAATAATATAATGGATTTATTTTCCATACATCTTCCACCAACAAACTAGTTGGCGCTAGTACATACGAGGAAGAGTCCAAGACATGTAGAGCATCTACGTATTGGGCACAACAACTTGGAAAGAAATCAATAGTTTCTTTAATGATAATAAAAACATTATAAAAACTATGGGGAAGAACAATTTTGGGGTGGACCGGAGACCTTGTCACTTTTTTTTTTAGAATATTAGAGTAACTGCAGTGTTGCGATCAAAATCAAAGATCAAAGATCAAAAAAAAGATTAAATTTTGGGTTTAGTCCGTGTTGTCACGCAACGGTCCCGATTAAAATTTGGTCGCGCGTAATTTAAATTTCCGCCCCAAAAAAATTTCATCGGGCGTAACTCAAATGTCCGCCCAATCCAAGACCTTTATCTTGGATCAACGATTTTTCATTTTTCATTTTCAAATTTTCAGTGTAAATCTGAGTATTTCATCCCACACCTCTAACATAAGTCTAACTTAATCCAGTGCTGCCTTTAGCCAGCGATTCAAGCGTATAGTTTTGATATCTAAACTTGACCACTAAATATGATAACATACTTAAACACATGTGGATTCAACTGAGCAATATTCTAATAATCTTCCCATTATCACCCAATTACGGGAACATAAAAAGAGATAAACCTGTAAGACTATCTTATTTGATTGATTTAACGATCTTATGAAACAACATATATATGCTTGGTACAGCTAGGGACGGGCCAAATAGGGGGCTAACCCGGGCTATAGCCCATCCCTTAATTTGGCCACTAAATTTTTTAGAAACTTGTTTTGAGGCATACCAGAAATTTTTGAGCCATACTCAATGCTTACCCTAACGAGTTTAGGTTGATAAGGGGTGTCTAAATCTAGTTAAATTACTTAGGTAACTTTGATTATTAATTAATTTACTTTTTTATTTTTTTTATTTTGTTAAAAACTTTTTTTGAATATTTTTTTCTTAAATATTTAATATTTTGATAAGATTTTTTTATTATTATGTACTTTTTTGTTTATAATAATATTATTATTATTATTGGATAAAGACTATTATTTCAACTATTTGGAAGCCTAACAAGCTAAGCTCCAACAACTACTACATTACTCTAACATGTTGCATGTTTTTTTAATAATTATTATTATTATTAATTAAGAGTATTATTACAAGAAACTAGGTGAAGGACTAACAAGCGAAGCTCCAACATCGTACTACTATTAATTGAACAAGTTGCAATTATTATTTTTTTAATTATTATTTTTTCTTAATTATTTTTCTTCTTTTCTCTCTTCTTTACTCCAACTGACGCTAACTGGACTACAATTTTCATCATCTTCGACTAATTACAGAGTGAAGTTCGGCTTACAATTGAAATGAATTATTAGCCGTACCACTCATTAATGGTCATTCTGAAAGTGTTGATGAACAGTTCCGCTGATAATAAAATAAAAAAATGTTAGTCGAATTTCACTTTTTGAAGAACAATGCTAAGTCTGAGTGTCATATTTTTTGCTCGAGTCATCCGAACTTAGGTTCGAAAGTCAAAGAGTGAAGTTCGGCTGATAAACCTAGATCAAGGTTTTTCGCGACATAATCTCAGCCCTCATCCGCTTCGGTTCCCTTGACTAGGTTTCTCATGAGGCTCGCTAGTAGGCTAGCACGATAACCTGTTAAATTAGTGTAGTAGTACGTTGTCGGAGATTATTTTATTAGGCTTCCAATTAGTTTCTTGTAATAGTACTCTTATCTAATGGTATTAAAATATTAAAATTAAAAAATATAAATTAACAGTTGCGAAAATAGATGGTCGCAACAGTTTCCAACAGTTACAAAACTGGAATTTCTCAACAGCTTTTTGCGGTTACAAATTTTTTGTAACAACATAAAAATAGTGGTTTTGACCGGTCAAAACCACATCAATATACCCTAGAACATCAAGTTATCCCTGTTCATTTGGAAATCAAATTAATCCAACAAAACCATCATAGAAAATTTCTTTTTATATGATGATATACCATGATGAACTCCGTGTACACAAAAAATATGAAACACATCACGAAGATCTTATGAAGGATTGTCAAATGGATATGTAAGTATAACTATCAATCACCTTATGGACAAAACTACACATCTTCAACCGTGTTGTCATGCCCCTAGTAGATACCACATGCTCCAAAACAAATGCTCTCAGAAGTTTTATCACCAACAGCTTCAGAAGGTGTTTTAGACCTTGGTGATTTTGCAGATCCTTGGTCTACTGCTGCAGCATATATATGACCCTGAATACTACTCAAAACCACCGACTTGTATTTGCTGGCATAATATAAATTCGAGATTAGAAGGATCTATAGGAAAATTAATATCAAATTCTAAGAAAGTAAATCAGGTGCAGGTGATCTCGATATGAAATATGAAGCTTAAAGTTTGAACTTCCTATAAATAATCAACTATCTACAATTCTATTACAGTTACTACAGTATGATGTTTCAGAAGTATTCTACCGCATCTTCTGATCCAACATCTAGATTGTTTCCAAATCCTTTTGGCACAAAATCACCTACTTCAGATGGTTGCATTTACAGTAACTATATTATCACCTATATGGCTCATGGAGTTCCTAACATGCAGCAACTCCATGTTCGAAAAACAGAAAATAGAAAATAACAAGATGCACTTATAACTTAAGCATTCTACATGCATATGAAAGAGCATATAACTAATGCCACCAACAACGGTGAGTGTATACCTGTTCAGATAGGTAGAGACGTTGGTTGTTGTATGCAGCTTGCTCAAGCTGCAGACCCCGCCTACAAAACAACACCATAACTAAAAAAAGTTAAAACACCCAAATTTTTTCTCCATTAAAAACAAGAGAATCTGTACATAGATGAGATATCTAATCCCATGTTTTTAACTGTGAATCTGGAGGTACATTGATCACCCAAGCGGCTAGCACTTTAAACAATTTTTTAATTAACATATAAAGGTACATGAGTGTATTATATCAAAGAACAACCTATTAATCTCAATACCCACATCGCCGGGCAAAAGCAAGAAAAGCACATTTAAGTGAGACAGGGCAGACCATGAATTAGCATCACTTAAAGCAATACTCACTGCATTTGTACTGTTATATTTATACCAAATCAAATATATTAGTTCGTACCTTTGTAACCCGATTTTGTATGACCAAATTTTTAGTAATCTTAAGCAACACTCACCGCATTTCCGTATAAAATTCAGATCGTCTCGAAGACAGCAGATCCAGCGATGGGGTTACATTCTTTTGAACTGTGGCATATAGGAATAACACATTTCATAAAAAATAATTCTATAAGTAAACAACAAATCCATACCCCAAAGAATATGTCGATACATGGAGCTCAACTAAAGAGATTCAAAGTTTGATTGTCTTGAGTAATAATTGCCTTAATTAACGAATTCGAAAAAAATGATGGGATTGCAGGTTCGAGGGAGCGCTAATGGAGGGGAAACACAAAAATAACCATATGAACTACTTTATTCATGAAGGGTATCATCATGGACCTCAAATATTGTGATGTACATCATGGACCTTAAATAATATGATGTACGCAAATAAGAGAAGATGAAAGCACCATTCATTCTGTGGCACATTCAGTACATAAAACTGTGTTACCATGGCTTATTAATATTTAAAGATAAAGAGCATAAAGAATGAAGATGAGATGGAGAGAGTATGTCCTTGCCATGAATTCATTGACAAAAATGGTGCAAGATCAGATAAACTAATAGTAGTCTTAGATCACACCCATCCTTACTCCTAGCTCATATATTTTCTTGCTTGTCTGGAACATAGTGCCACAAAATCAGTTAAAGAGTATTATAAGGACTAAATTCAAATTTTTCTTTTGATAAGAACATCATCTTTATCCATGAGGATCGCTTAAGTCGATAAAACTCAGAATGACTTCAGTTCGGCAAAAAGAAATTAAGTATCATAAAAAGGAGATAAAAAAAGGAAAGAACTTCCATGAGGATCTTTGGAGCTTACTCATATTTCCTTCCAATTTTGCAAACTCTTCAAAAGACTGCAAGCAATTCACAAACTTAATTATTCCATGTCGACATAAACTAAAGTTAATGAATATCAGTAACCTACGATCAGTATCCTTAAACACAACTACAATGGGGATGCAGTGGTATTCATGTGGTATGAATCAGTGATGCTACTGTTGGGCGCTATTGTACATGTTAGCTATTAAATAACCCCCAAATTAAAATAGCTAAAATTTGGGGTAATATGAGCTGCACCTTCATTTATCTTGACAAAGAACCCCTCAACAATCATCCCTGACTTCTCGAATTGGTTCTACATGTTTGAATATTCACATTTTTCCTGCACATCTTTCTAGCTTTACCGCCAGTATTGTTCATTTTAATTTTTATATATAAGAGACGGACAGATACAAAGTGGGCCTAATAGTAAGAACAAACAAAGCATTTACACTGCACCCTAACAAAGAAACAAACCACAAAACTTAGAGATGGGATTTAGCTGAACGTACCTAAGAAAGGTCATCACACGCCCCTGCAAACAAAATAAGTATAAGCCCTAGATTTATGCTAATCCAGAGAATGCCCAGAAACTTCCAAGGCCAAGTGAAATTCCATACTTAAGTATACATTGCTGGGGTTTTTACAAACATCAGTTCTGTGTAGGACTTGTGTTTCCTGAGTGGTGATTCTGCCATCTGTTAGTTTATTTCTCTTTCTATGCAAAATGTGATCCCTCCTCGGCAACATAGTTCATTTACCTTTTTCTTGAATCTCTCCACTCTGAGCTCTTGAACATCTCTGCAATTCACAAGACAAATAACGATGGATTCCCATCCAGATTCGAAACGATAAATGCGACAAATACAAAAGTTAAAACCCTCTGACCAGAACTTTTATAACAGGTTCTCTTTTCCTGATAACCATCATTTAAACCTGGTAATCTGCAAGGTTTGAAAAACTGCTAGTAATAAATCTAGATTTCTCAAAATCAAACTCTATTTGTTCAGTAATATTTGAATATATAGGTGGTGAATGAAAAATTAAGACATCTTTATCATCAAATTGACATCACTGCACTAAAATCAATCACATCATATCTTGCATTTTTATCAAATTGAAAAGGAAAAAACAATAAATCAAAACTAGGGTTTGGGTTATACCTTCGTTCTAAATCTGCCATTTGAAGATAAAACCCTCAAATTAATTGAATCTGAGAAAAGGGTAAATGAATCTCCAATCGGGGGAAAATCTCGCGCGAACAGCAATCACGGAACAGAGAAAGTTTGCAATCGGATTCTGATTTCCCTCATTAGGTCAAAAAATTGTAATTTTGCAAATGATTAATAATCAAATAAATCCATACTATAACATGGTGAGCATAACTCTGAACACAGACTAGAAATCGGTTTAACGATTTTGAGTGGAAAAAATCAAAATAAGATTAAGAAAAAAATCTGAATCTAGGGTTTACTTCCTAAGTCAAGCGTTAGTAGTGACGACACCCTACTTCCTCGACGACGACAATAAGGGTTTGGTTACGATGGTGATGGTAGCAGAAAGAGGGAAAGTAGAGATGATTCACAGAGAGAACGAGAGAAAGGAGAAGAAAATGAAAATGAGATAGAGAATGAGACGTCTGCATGATGACTCATATTTGGTGTAGTGATTGTAAATCATTTTTAAACAAAAAAAAAGTGCAAATCTGGTAACCAAATCACTCTGCATGATGTTAAAAACGAAAATCGGTATTACACATAAACCAAATTATCTGAATTCCACAACATGGGACGTACCAACTGTAGGAGCAAAATACCGTACGACCCGTAAAAGAGCACGACAACGTCAAGACGGCGCATAATCCATACCTTTCCTTAGCGCGTGCCATTTATATGTTTCCTTAGGGCACGTCATTTATGCATATAAAAGGAGCACAACAACATTAAAGGAGCACAAAAACATAAAAGGAGCAAGGCGACATTAAAAGAGCGCAGCAACATAAAGAGCGGGGCCATATCTTTCCAAGATCCGAAAATAGGGGCTTTATTAGTTGTACTCCACTACATATTAGCTATCATCTACTGTGTAAATGCATATATAAAGAAAAAAGAAGGAGAGAGATAAGAGAGGTCAACCTTATCTTTTGTATTCATGTTCTTCCTCTATCACTCAAAAACTATATCTAGAGCTCTACCCAAAAACCCATTAATGGAGATTCTAAATGTAACACTCAAGTAATTCGAACAATCATAGTGAAGAACATGGATGGAGATTACATTGATCGAACCATGTAAAATATCCTTGTGTCCATTTCACATTTTTAGCATTTCATCTTCATATTCATGGTTAATATGTTTAGTTATATCACAAGTTCTTAGCAGGATGTAGTTGCGGAATTTCCTGCGATTACAATAACTAGTCATATACATTATTACACAAAACTAAGAAATGCTTTACTTTGAGGGTGAGCTTTAGAACTCCAATTCTTACGGTAACGCTCCAAAATGGGCAGTGACTTCTCGTCTAGAAATTTGATGTGTGCTATTGGAGTAAAATTTCTATCACACATATGTGTTGCAACTATTTATATAATGGGCATATTATAAAGCAAAATAAAAATATAAATCCACGTAGGATACGATCGTGTAATTGGGTGAGTAGAGTGTTTCTGATAGTTGTGTATCAGTGAATGAATTGTGAAGTTGTTGTAAGCAATTCTAATCCCATGAATAGGAGGAGAAGATCACAAGAACTCTTTTTCTAAGTGTAACTTCCATGAAAAACTAGTCGGTCATTGAAAATCAATTTTGCATCATTTGTTATCACTACAAGAAAAATATACATCTACAACTGGAGCTTTGCAACTCTTTGCTAAAGGTCGTAGAACATCCCATGTTTTACAACCTTTTTCAAAGGAAGAGTCATATAATGGCATCACTGTTGAGCCCCAAGACCAAAGGGTTGCGACAAGAAAACAAACGACAAACCTTTAAGAAAAACAGATGTGACGACATTTAGCTTTAACAACCGTTTTTCGGATATGTAGTTCATAATCCTATCACAACCAGTCACGAGTGTCGTGAAGATAAACAAAATATGATAAAAAAAAATAGTGTTGTTCGCATTTGAACATGAACCTATTGCGTGTTAGTTTCGCTCATCAACCATCCTTGCACTTCACAAGTTTTGATATTTTCTGTTTTTCTTTATCAAAATCTATAACAATAACAATCTTTATAAGAGTTGTTGAAGTAAAAATATAGAAAAACAAAATATGATCAAAAAAGAATGGGGATTCGAACATGAACCTACTGTGTGTTAGTTTAACTCATCATCCATCCTTGCACTTCACAAGTTCTGTTTTTTTGTGTTTTTTTTATCAAAATCTGTAACAATCTTTATAAGAGTTGTTGAAGTAAAAACATAGAATGTTGGAAAATAAGGTTTCAGGGAGATTTGATCATGAGCCTCCAGCGTGCAAGTCCACACCATCATCCAAGCCTACACCATCACAACTCTATCAGGTTTGTGGTTTTTGTGGTTATACTTGCTTCATGACAACCTTTATAAGAGTTGCAAAAGAAAAATATGATGTTTAAAAATAAGGCTCAGTCACCTGAGTCGCAAACAACGCAAATCCTTCCTTGTAAGCAATCACATACGTTGTACAATGATAATGCATCTCATTTCATATCTATTAGTTCCCTGACACTTCATTTCACAGTTCAAGTACCAAATTTCTTCCAATCCACCAGTATCAATAAGGTCCTCAATGTTGTGAAGGGATTCCTCTTCTGCGCCTAGCATGAAGATAGCACGAGCCTCTGCTTTCTTGGCCAATCTTGATGCTAAGTTCATGGGAAGTTTTGGGGAATTGAGGCTTCTTAATATCTGACGGTATAGAGAAAGGACTCGTCCTCTATTCTTTGCCAAGTCCTTGGTTGTTGCCCATATCAGACCCTTAGCCATATTCCCTAGCATCAATGAAATATATGTCTTCTCTTTGTAAATCAAGATGTTTGATGTCTTCCACCACTGTACGCAAATCAACCACTTGTCAGTCTGCATATGGATTTCTATTATATATCTAAAGTTAACATATTTCCAGAGTTTTGTCTAATCTACAGTTGGATTCTAGAGCACAATTAAATGCAAACAAAGCAAGCTTATTAAGTTGAAATAGTTCTGCATCGGTTTATTCACTACTAATTAATAAGATGCGGATCATTCTTCTTTCATATCTTGCCTGGGAATTAGAAATATAAGAGAAACAGCTCATACAACTTCTGCAAAATCTAGATCCAAAATGGGAGCATAGAGAAACACAACTACAGCCCTGACTAAGGCTTTTACAATCAATCTATCATTGTCAAAGACAAGCAAGCAAATAAAACATGGCAAAGGAAACCAGTTAAGTTGTTGACTAACAAGGTACAGAGATTCACTCAAGCAGCTCACACTTAACTAGCACATGATGAAGGTCAGCTACCTAAAACTGCATTTACCCTCGGGACAAATTTGTTTCAATTACTTAAACTTTTCAAAAATTGCATAACATGATTTCTTTGTTTTGATAGATCTTATTCATCAAGTGAACGCATATGGAAGGAAGTGTGTATAATTCCAATGATGGCAGTTTTTTCAAACACATGAAGATTTAATGAGACCCAATTCTTAGAAAACCCCGAACCCCAAACTACTCAAAAACAAACAATTAAAAGACACTAATCAAAACAGGCTGTATCATCAATCATCATCTCAAAATAACTAGGAGGATTAGAAAATGAATGGTGTACCTATCAATAGAGATCCACCACCACCACCAAAGATATCTTCAAGCTCCTCCCTTAAGTCTGTGTCTATCTTTCTACTGATGAGGAAGAAGAAGAACCAAGATTTCACTTCGCCGGAAGAAAGGTAAAAAGAAAAGGAAAAAAACTTATATTACAACTAGTCTAGACGCACGCGCGATGCGCCTTCCATTTCATTCCAACTAAAATTAAACTTTTCATTTAATAGTTCTTCAATCATAAATACCCATTTACACAAAATGGTTGGTATAACATTTTCTCTCGTTTCTTTACCAGTCAAATTCTCTTACTGTGGTTATTGGTATAAATACCCATTAAGTTTAAGAAATTAAGAAACATTTTGCAGCATATAAACGAACTGTCATGGGTTCCATAAGCACATCCCATTCAGGAAATGTGCCCAATTAGAATTAAGAGTAGTGCTTGTAAAATTAGGAGAACATACATGAACCAATAACCAAAATATTACGAAGTTGAGTACTCGAGCTAAACTTAAAAGAAACACCACAAATTCATACTTTCTTGAACTGTTTTCTAAGACTCAATGAGTTTGAGAACCAGTCTTTCTTGTCTCTCCACTAAGATATTCAACTGCGATTTTCTTAGATTTCACACAACACAAATTAAGGTGCCAACTGAGACACCCAAATCAATTTTTTCACTGAGATATTTTGTCGAACAGTCGCAGTTCATGTAACAGACACTGTATTTTACACAGTTGAAGTTCAACATACAGCCAAAGTTTCATGAAAGCTTCAATCATGAGAACCATTACATCTAAATCCATTCGAAATTTCAAGAAAACCCATTCAAATTTTGGGACGGTTACCCTCAGTGAATGCTAAATTTTTAAAAATACTGTAAAAGAAAACAAATCAAAATGTAGCAATATCTGTATTAGTTTGCCAACTACTCACAATCAAGAAGCATCGAGGAAGCAGAAAATTGTGCTTACCGCTAAAGCCGATATTCGTTGCCAACTCTTATTTTAGTATGTTCCAATGACGCTGTGAGAGGATAGAAAATTATAAGGTTCCATCAAGCCAGTTAGATACTAAAACATCGGCGCTAGCGGCAGCAAACTAAACATTTAGTCCCACATAGACTAGTCAAGAGTAGAGGAACTGAAACAAGAGAATATAAAAACAGGAGATTAAGCTGTGAAGAAGCATACCTTTCTCGGCCTTTTGGCTAAGATCAAGTGTAGTATCGGTACTTATCAGTTTAATATCTGATGTGTGAGCCATCGGCTCACGCGATATTAAATTTAATTTTTTCATGGCGGAGCGTCGCCCTTGCGTTGCACTACTGCAATGGCCTGGCGCACCCGTACCAAAATATGAAAGCCAATCTTTTGCATATGCTAAGCCCACCTGGAAACTGAAGGCTAACTAGACTAGCTCAAGTTGCAGTTTTGAATTTGCAAGATGGCATCTGTTCAGCTCAAGTTGAAGTTTCAGATTTCGCAAGATGGTAACTGAAAATTTGAGCTTTTGCCTCATTCTCATACTAGATTTCTGCTTGTCAGTAACACCTTATTACCTCCAACTGTAACTGTACAATCAATGTTGTACAGTCGATCTAGTAACAAGTTCAGCTCAAATTGCTGTTTCTAAATTTTTTAGAGGGCCTAGTCTAAAGCTTAAGAGTAGCTGGGCGGTCTAAAGCGGTAATACCCAAGGCGCGCCAATTGAGGGAAGTTCCCATCACAGTAGCTATGCGGTAACAGCCACTGCCCAATTCATTCAACTAAACTTGTCTCTTATCGATGGAATGCATCAGTTAGCTATGGTTGAGCTGGTGGTACAGCAGCTGCGATATAATACCCAGCTGTTCCATTGACAGATTTATATTGAACCTTCAGGCCGCTGGAGCGAATCTTGCACCGTGGCTTTCTCTTCATCGAACATTGCAGCTAGGTTTTGCTTTCTGGCTACTGAATTGAGTCAGGAAGGTGGTACTTGCACAAAACCATCGATTTTTTATTCTATTCATCACCCTGAAGATAAAGATAAGATACTTTTTGGAAGCAGTATCTTGATACTGCATAATCATTTTACTCAAAAGCTCATATCATTTACAGAAAGCTCACATGCTTTCGTATGCTTGAGGTGTTGGGCGTAATCTTTGTGATTGGAGTGTATACTGGAGCCTTCTAACAAAATGATGAAGGTAACCTTTCCTTTCCATTCTCCCTGGAAACAGAATGACTAGAAATAAACCTTGGACTATCTAGTAACTTTAAATCTCAGTTGAAGTGAAAAATAGTTAGTCCCACACGTATTAGAAATCACAGCTCTACTCAAAATGCTCTATATAAAACTAGCACTTGACTCTGCCAAATGATTCACGCAGCCGTGCGGTAACCACATAGCGAACTATTCTTTCGCCTTTTACTAAAGAATACCGTGTGCTTGCCGTTTTATAAGCGGCATACGCCTATTTTTGAAGGGTTTCTCTTTTCCAAGGAGGAACCCAACAATTATTCAAAACCAAATCTTTTAGTTGGATAAACGTTTTAGTCTCTATGGCTTGGATAAACAAACGTTAGCAGCATGTGCACATTCTTGGCAACCTTAACAGGGAAAAATATTCAATTACTAGGCGAAAAGATTGCCTCTGAAGCTTAATGTCTCAGAAACAGTTCATGGTAATATACTTCACGGTAACGCTGTATTTTTCCTTGTTTTTGTGCACTTTATCCTTGTTTTTATGCCATTACAGTCGCTCGAGAAATAGAAATACATGACAATGGACAAGGGCACGGCACACACACCATTGTGTATGCTGACAAAACAATACCATTACCATGACCGTCTGAGCTACATTCCCAACTTCTGAGAGCGAAAAACCTATATCACATCATATTAGTCTGTTTCTGAAGAGATGCAATTACATAAACTTGGAATTCCATTTGCACCGCAGTGTGATCATGAGTTTTCAATGATTTTTATAACAAAATTACGATGAAAGAATCATACCAAAACATGAGTATGCTTCGGTGAAAACATTAAAGTCGGAAACCGTAGTTTTTATAAGTTACATTTCAACCATTTAAGATTGTTTTGGAGGCATCTCTTTCATGCACCAACTTCATCCGCTAGTAAAGAAAAGAGAAATTGGGATTGGATTATTGATGAAAAATGGCAAATATAAATGATATATTACAATAATGCTTGCAATGAGCTTATTCAGCGTCGTAACAAAGAATTGTTGATATTTACTTTCAAGTTATAACCGCACAACATCAATTTCCACACGAAGTCGAACCAGTAGGTAACTTTCCACAATCATACTGCACCAAACCAACTAACCGGCGGAATCCTATCTTATAAAATACCGTATCTCGAACGAACTTCGTCAACCATCCTACAACTCTTGTTGATGAGATTATACCAACACCACCACCACCTTGTTGAACCCAACCAGAAATGTACGAACCAGTAATCAACCCAGCAGTTCTAAATCTCCTCTCCTTGACATACATTCCTATTTCGACCTCTAAATCCTCCTGTGATAGCATTCCACCATTTCTGATAAACGAATTTCCTATGTGGCGGCCCAACACCACTGCGTCTTCTAATGCGGAACAACCACCTTGACCAAGGTCTGGTGTCATTGGGTGCATTGCATCACCTGCTACAGTAATTGTGCCGTTTGAAACTTTACCAAAAAGAAGATCCCATGGGTATCTGAATTGTAGGGGTCCCCATGATAAACTTGGCATATAAGCATGTTGTGTAACATCTTTGACAAGTTGTGCAGAATCAGGTACTTTCTCTAACATTGTCTTCTGTATGATTTTTGGGTCTCCTTTAGCCATCTCTTCCTCTATGTATGGGAAAAACAAAAAAGTTCGACGAGCAAAGATTAACATCAACATAAAAGGTTCTGAAAAGTCCACATTGTTTTAGTCATGATTTTACCTGCACTGGGGGTGGATTGATAAGTCATGAACCAGAAGACGTCAGTGTTGGTATTTGGCATGATACCAAATCTACGACCTTCTCCAACAAATTGCTGAACTTCATGTTTCAATCCATGACCTTCAGGAAACACTCCTAATCCACGCACGGCATACCGACCTGAATAAACCGGTGCTTTAAGCCCCAACCACTTTGCCACCACAGAATGCACACCATCGCACCCTATTAAAACCTGTCGAATCAATGGAATTAAAAGTTTAGCATCAACAAATCCATGGAAAAAATATACTGCCGTCTTTGGTTTCAAATATAAGAAGTAGTATCTGACCTTGGTATTGATAGTAGTCCCATCTTCTAGATGAACGAATACCCCAAATGAATCTGCATCATTATGTGTTTTAGTTTTTTCGATTGAGCGAAGCCTCGATGAGTAACGGACTGTATCAGTTGGTAGTTCTTCTGACAGAGCTTCAAGTAAAGCTCTCCTATGCACAGACCTAGGTCCTCTTGCCAACCACTCATCCCTACATTTACCAATTGCAACTTCAATTGTTAGATACAAATATCCTGGATACGATCCTATTGTGGCTTCAATTACTAGCTACAGAACAAAAGAATGTATAAATAAAACTTGGATCAACATACCCTTCATCAGTTGTAAACAGAACCTCTTGGGTAACTCCACTTACAACATTAGTAACTTCTCCCCTAAAAAATTAAAAACAAAAACCAAATTTAGCAACACATAATCATGGAAGATTACAGAGAGGGTTTGTATGAATAATTACCTTTTGAAAGGTTTGTAAACAGAAGTAAGTTTGTCAGCAACACCAAGTGCTTCAAGAGCAATCCAAGCATTTGGGAAAAGAGTTAGAGAACCACCAGTTACTCTCAGCTCATTTGCTCTTTCTAATACTAAACTTTTCACTCCAACTCTCTTTAATGCTAAGGCTGTTGCTAAACCTGCAACTCCTCCTCCTACTATCACCACTTCTTCTCTCATCACAACATTTTCCATCTCTTGCTAATGATAATATTCTTGATATCTCTCAGTTTCTCTGCTTCTAATGATATTCTTGAATTTCTAATTTGTTTCTCAGTCTCTTGTTTCAACTGTGGAAGTTTAATGGAGTTGTACTAATTTATATAACAGTACTAGTTTAAGATGATTAATTCATTATTTAATCACATGTTTGTGTACTTTTTGAAGCTTCCGGTGCAACGAGAGTGATTGACCGAGGATACTTGGTCATTACGGGACTTGACTCTCTAGATTCTCCATTCTGATTTTGAATGATAAAATCATTGAAAAGTCGTCACTCAGGTCCCAAATGGAATCCCAAGGCTACACTTTTTGATATAAAATTGTCTAGCGTTTTCGATCTATTCAATTATTAAAGAAAATGAGACAACCACTGAGTGAAGCACCCACCACGTTACCTGTTATGCAAGTAGTCAAAGCAGGGATGAGCTGCGTGAGCGGTGACGTCTTTCTAGATGGCATTTCTATGTAAAAGTCCAAATATTATTACTTCTACCCCAAAAAAGTTATCCACCAGTAACTGTACATTTACATGATTCAAACGGTAAAAAGAAGTTATGTGAAACCCAAAATGTTAGTACATTTTCCTTACTTTTACCCCGAAAAAGTTATCCATCCGGAACTGTACAATTACATGATTCCCATAGTAAAAAAAACATATTTTTTTTTTGCTAAAACAAACCAATGTAATAAGAAAGGAAAGATTTACAAACAACATTCAAGTTCACCTTCCCACAGCGAATGTTCAAAAAAGAAGGAAGGAAGAGCCAAACATCTTTAAGCAGGTTTTTCTAACCCGACGAGCAAGCCGGTCAGCTAGAGAATTATTACATTGTTTTAAATACAAAAGCTTAAAAGCGATATTGCTATCTAAAGAAATCCGACACAGATTCAGAAGATCCACACTTCTCAGTTGACATCAGTGGAGGCAACATTCACAAAATTGACCAGCTGGAGACAGTCACTAAGGAAGAGGACTTTTTGCAGATTCATCTCTTCTGCCCAAGAGATTGCCAAAATTAGAGCAGCAGCTTCAGCACATACTGCATCTGGAATCCACCCAAAGTCCGAGCGAGAACAAATTACATTCCCTGTAAGATCACAACAAATAACGCCAGAACCCATCTTAAAATCTTTGAAAAACCCATCCACAAACATTATGTGATCCACATCAGCTATATGGATTTTAACAGAACTACATATAGGATTACTACTAGAAATATAACCACAGTTGGGAGAAATATAAGAGTTAATCATTCTGCTAATGTCCATAAGAGTGCGATTCAAAACAAAATTGGCATTCTTGAATAAGACATCGCATCTCAATTTCCAGATGCACCACATCACCACAGAAGCAATACTAGGCCAGGAAACATTGAAGGGAGAAGCACCCAATTTAGTATCATGCCAAAAGATGAAGAGATCATCTAACCACTCAACATCAACAGAAATAAGATGAAGAAGAGAAAGCCCAGACCAAATGGAAATAGCCACCGGAAAGTTAATGAAAAGGTGCATAACAGTTTCTTCATGCAAGTGACAGAGAGGACAATAAACATACACATTAGGATTATAACACTACAATAACGAGTTAACTGGCAGCATATACGCAAGATTTTCCAAAGGAAGAATTTAATCTTTGGAAGACAGCCAATGCTCCAAACCTTTCTCCAGAAGGAGGCATCCTCAGAGGACGAAATATCATTAATATAGACTCTATAAGCGGATTTTATAGAAAACTTACCAGAAGAAGTATGCGCCCACATAAGCGAATTACTAAGAGAAGAATTTAAGGGGATAGACCTAATTGTATTGACTTCATCAGGAGAAAATAAATCGTTCAAAAGATCAATATTCCAGTAGCTAAGAAAGTTGTCTAAAAGATCCTTGACATAAGTAAAGTTACCATGAATAGGATTCTGCGAAGTAGGAGGAACAAAATACCCAGGGATCCAATTTGAATTCCAAATTTAAGTATTAACACCATTATTAATTTTAACTATAGTATTAGCTTTAATAAACCGTTACCCATTAACAATGCCCTTCCAAATCCAAGAAGAAGTATTAGCAGCCTTGTCAATTTCTAAGAGATTCTGATTAGGAAAATATTTATTTTTTAAGAAGGAGAACATCAAGGAATTAGGAAATTTTAAAAGTCTCCATCCAATCTTACAAATAAAAACTCTATTAATAGCATGGGAGTTCCTAATGCCTAAACCACCACTAGATTTTGATTTACCAATGTCCCCCCAAGAACGAAAATAAGCGACATGCTTCGGATTCTTTTTAGACCACCAGAAAGTACGTTGAATAGCATCAATCTTACCAGTAACAGTTTTAGGCAAAGGAAAGCGAGCCATGTGATATATGGATAGACTAGAAAGGACATGTTTAGTCACTACAGTACGACCAGCAATATTTAAATTGGATTTCTTAGAAGCATTCAACCTAGCATAAAAATTGTCTATTAAAAAACCAAAAGAGTTGGTCTTGTTCTTGCCAATGAATAATGGGGTTCCTAAATATTTCTCGGAATTGCACAGGAATTTCATGTGAAGAGATTTAGACAAAAGCTTAACATGTCTATGATGCATTTTACTACTAGTTACAAAGCCCATTTTTGAAGATTGATGGCCTGACCTGATGCCTTTGCAAACACATTAATCACCTTCAGAATGTTTTTGGCATAGGTGATAGAAGCTTTACAAAACAACATGCAATCATCTGCGAAAAACAAATGAGAAATCGAAGGACTGTTTTTATTGAATTTAAAACCTTGAAACAGTTTCTCCTTCTCAGCATTAATAAACAATTGAGACAAAGCTTCCATGCAGAGAATGAAAATATATAGAGACAAACAGTCTCCCTGTCTAATGCCACGCGACAGAAAGAAAGTTTCCCCGGGAGAACCATTAACTAAAAAAGCATAAGACACCATACCGATGCACTAAAAATCATGTTACACCAGTCTTGAGAGAAACCTAATTTTTTGAACACAACAAGGATGAAGGACCATTCCATCCTATCAAAGGCTTTTGAAAGGTCCAGCTTAATTGCTAAGTGGCCATTTTTTGAAGACTTTTTCTTTTTCTTAAAAGAATGCAGGATTTCATGGGTGATGATAATATTGTCATGAATTTGACAATTAGCAACAAATGTAGACTGAAAAGGGGAAATAAGAGTGTTTAAAAGGGGTTTGAGTCTATTGGTTAAAATCTTAGAAATGATTTTATACACACAGTTTGCGAGACTAATCGGCCTAAAGTCATTAGGGGAGGAGGGATTTTTAATTTTGGGAATCAAAGTGATAAAGGTAAAGTTTGACTATTTAAGGAGAAATTTAAAAGTGAAATTTTTTTGAACATGACAGATAACCTCAGAGTGCACAATGTCCCAATTGTCTCTAAAGAAACCAGGCGGAAAGCCATCCGGCCCTGGCGAACTCCAAGGAGTCGTCATATTAACTGTATCAATGATCTCTTGACCTGTAGGAATAGAAGTTAAGGAGGAAGTGATGTCATCAGTAATGATAGGGGAAACAAAGAGCTTCATCGATGTCACTGGCACTTGGATTGGATGAGGTAAAAATCTTCTTAAAGTGGCTAGAGAGTAAACTAGTAACCTGAACTCTATCTTCTAGCCAATTACCCTGATCATCTCTAATAGTATGAATGGTGCTAGACATGTTCCTAAGTTTCACAGTATTATGAAAGAAATGCGTATTTCTGTCATATTGAGTGAAATAGTTAATTCTAGACTTTTGTTTATAGAAACAGTATTCAATATCATACCAATAGTCCAACTGATTTGAGTAATTCATAATGTAGCTACAAATTTGAGCAGAATAAGGAAGCGCTTGCAGTTTTTCAAGTTCAGAGTTAAGTCTTGCTATGATGGATTTTATGTGTCCAAAGGAATGAATATTCCATTGAATCCGGTCTTTCTTTACATGATGAAGTTTATTAACCACCACAAAAGAAGGAGACCCTACCACCTTGTGAGACCAAGACTTACTTAACGTACCTTTAAAGTCAGGACTAAGTTGCCAGCATTGGAAGAATTTATAAGGAATATTGACAAACTTCTCATAGTGAAAACATTTAACCAAAAGAGGGCAGTGGTCGGAATAGATTCTTCCTAAATTAGTAACCCTAGTATGAGGAAGAGCAGAGACCCATTTATCATTCATAAAACTTCTATCTAGTTTCTCAAAAATCAAGTCCACCGGATTTCTAAATCTACTATTACACCAAGTGAAGGGATTACCAAAGGAAAAAACTTCATTCATGTTCATCCTAAGAAGATGTTCTTTAATAAAATTAGGAGGAAAAGAGTGAGCAGCATTGCCTCCCTGTTTCTCAGGACTATGAAGAATAAAGTTAAAGTCACCAACTAAAAGCCAAGGGTTGTTATTATTTTCAAACATGTCATTCAAAAAGTTCTACTGATTCTTCATGCCACAGGAAGTAAGAGAGCCATAAATGAATGAGACCACACAGTTCTTAGTGGTAGGGGTAATGTCACAAATAATGTGTATCATGTTTAATGAGCAACCTAAGACCTCAATATTCAAATTTTTGTAAAACCCAAAAGCCAGACCTCCTGATTTACCAACAACAGGAATAAAAGACCAAGAATCAAAAGGGAGATGGTGAGTATACTTCCTAACTGTATCAGCATCAACCGTTGTTTCGAGAATACAAACACAATCCAATATATATTTCCTAACTAGATTAAATAAATCTCTCCATTTTTTGTCTGAACAACAATCATTAATATTCCAGCATAAGAACTTCATGATTGCAAACAAAAAGAACTAGCAGAAAATCTCAAAATATAAAGAACAATAAGGAGTAACAGGAGGGAACTAAAAAATAAACACACAAGAGAGCTACGAAAAACAGAAGAAGATTAAACGAAAACCAACAAAAATGAGAAAAAATGACTTAAAAGATCATGAGCATTAAAGGCATCTGCAGCCATAGAGTCTGAATCCAACATCATGAGATCGATTTGTTTTTCAAATTATTCATCGGAGACAACTGGCTCAGGAGGAAGAGTCGCTAAAGGTGTTGGCTCAAGAATAATAGGGTCATCAACGTTAACAGTTATACCAAAAGCGTTCATATTATCATTTTCAGGCAAAATGGGACCAAAGGAAGCTGAGGCGAAGTTAAGCTTAGAACCAGAGCTGAAAGCAAAGCCCGAAGAAGACACCACTGTTTGAGAAAAGGAAGAGCACGAGGAAGTCCAAAAAACATTCCCACCTGAACCACCCATCGAAGAAGATTCTCCTACTGACCCAATCTTAAAGGAGACATCTGCAGGGGGACTGAAAGAGGGAACAGACGATGCAGCAGGCCATCCAGGAGTAGGCATGAATACGAAGGTTGAGTTCTCCGTAGAATGGTCATTAGGGTTACAATCAAACTCAGTTCTAGGCCTTTTGCCTTTTCTATCAAAAGGCGATAAGATTTGGTGATCAGAAGAGGCTGAAGGACGGGATGAGGAGATACCCGTACTAGAAGGTTCCCTAATGGTCAAACCAAAACAACAGGCATAACTGAAGCAAAAGAACGAGCTGAGAGAAGAGCTTCTATTACCTAAAGCACCAGCAGGCTGAAGGCTGGCCGAAAATGCCGAAGGCTTAGACTGAGAGTGAAAGGAAGAAATATCAGAGGCACGAGAACCATTAGCAGTAGGAGCACCAGTGACTTGATTCATCCTCAAAGTGGAGACTGCAACATGAGTAACTCTAGGACAAGGTCTCGGCAGAGCTCTGATGAAGATTTGAGATTGAATCTCCTGGCATCTAATTTCATCATGGATTAACACAAAACAACACTTGCAAGTACAGAAAGGAATCCGAGGGTAAAAAGCAGACATATAAATAGTCTTACTTGTAGTATTAATAACTACCTTCCTAGTCAATGGTGAGTTGAGAGGAACCATCAACTTAACTTCAAACCTATTACCAACTGCAAATTCAGCATTGACAAAGTCTCCAATCTGGTCCATGACTTCTCGCGCCCTTCCTTTATTAACCAGATCAGAAGGAATAGTAACTTGAACTGGCATAAGTGTTTTTTCCCAAACCAAATCAAAGATATCCTCCAACTTGTTCAAGGGTTGCACTGCAAAAAGCTGACCAAACAATAAGGTAGGTCGAGCAGAAAAAGCAATATCCCTATCCTTACTACTCTTAAACATGACTGCAAAAAGGTTCGGATACGGCATTCCTTGCATAAAAGGTTTTGCAAGCTTAAAACCAACAGAGTTAATGGGCCGGATCCTATTAAGGTTATGTTTCACTGAAGTTTCGTAATAGATTCTAGTATTATCACATAGCAGAGCAGCAAAAAAATGAGGAAACTCTTCAACATCTTCATCTAGATCTAAGACTTTAACTTGTTCAGCAGCAAAAGCCATTTCAGGGAGAGTAAGAGATAAGTATGGAGATAATCAGAAAGATAAAAGTTGCATAACGTAAAACTTGGAAACCAAAGTATAAATAGATGGATGACTAGAGACATTGCATTAGGACACTACATTAAGACACTTCTTGGAAATGGAAGATGAAAGGTCTGCCATAATGATATCCATCACGCCCAACATGAAATAACAACAAATAACAGGAAGAGAAGAGACAACAGTGAATAGTCACAAAACTCAGACAATCAAAGAGCAAAAAAATTGAATACCTAAAATTGCCAAGTGTAAACATTAATCTGAGGCAGCCTCCCTTACCCAGTGAGAATTAGTGCACATATTAAAAAATAACTAATCTCTCTTAATATAAAATTATCTCTAAGTGGGGGAATATTCATTTCACAGCTTTTGAAGAAGAGAATCAGAACTTTAGATAACCACAAGTAATTGCAGTGAATAACAGCAGAGAGAATAACTTCATAAAAGACCAAACAAATCTCTAATACCATCATTAAGAAGAGACTACACCATGCAAAAAAGAGATTTAACACAGAACATCAAGTGAGAGAGTTTAAAGAGCTTCAGTTGCATAATTAGAAAATTCTACATTATTCATTAATCAAACAAATACATATTCTAACCCCTACAAGAATAGGATCTCAAAAACCCCCAAAGCCTTGAAAGATATAGCTTCAATACAATCAAATCCCTACCAGAATAGGGTCTCAAATTCCACTACCAAGAATGACTTATTCTAATCCCTACAAGAGTAGGATCTTATTACCCCCAAAACCTTGAAAGAAATAGCTTCAATACAATCTAATCCCTAACAGAATAGGGTCTCAAATTCCAAAACCAATAATGACATAACTTCAGAACATACATGAATAAAGCCTAAACATGATACTTCGAATTAAACCCAAACTACCAGACTCATCTCTGCCTCAATCTCTTTAGAAATCGAATCTTATGATGTTTTCCAGGAAACCCTATGGCTGCACCTCCATTTAGCTCATGACCTAATAAAAAAAAACGAAGAAAAAACTCGTGAAAAGCAACAGAATTGCAGAAATAATAAGAACAATAAGATAATCAATCAATAAATTTTATGCATCAAGGATTACAGGAAATAGAAATCACAAAACCTAAAAAGATTGCTTATTGAAAATTAGGTCAAAATAACGAGATAGAGAACCTAAATCATAAGTAAAGAAAGTACAAAAAACAAAGAAAAACAGAGTCGATCACCAGTAGATCATGAAATCAAAAGATTTTCTTGAATTAGAACTCCAGTATTGATCCAGAGATTGAAGATGGAATCAAAGTTGACTTAGTCAACGTCGCAAGAAAAATCGCCTTGACCGTAACTCTTTTCTCAATAAAACATTTACCCTAACATTTGAAGCCGTGTCTCTGGTACGTTGCAAATACTCGGAGCACTTTGAAAAGTTGGTTTCAGTAAGTGCATCTTTCAAGTGCCGAAACAGTTCATGGTATGCTTCAGTCAAATCTTCACGGGAGTTGTACTCTGTCTTGCAGAATTTTTCTGGATTTCATCCTTGTTTTGGGTAGAATCAGTCTCGGGAAACAAGTTTTGTGTCAATTGAGTTCCTACGATCTTGTATTTTCCATTGCTTCCAGTTTTGCTGCCATTGCAGCTGCACGAGAAGTACATAATAAAGGTAGCTGCAAGTAAACAATGAACAACTTGAGCTAGTCAGTAGCAGGCTCACCTAGAAAGCAGCCAAATTTGATTCATATAATACAGATTTGTGTCCGGGTAAGATTTCCGCAGCGGAACTCAATTTCTAAACTCATGGCAAGCGGGATGGCCGGGTACTCAGTGTCTAAACTCAATGACTTTGAAGGTTCTGTTTCAATCTTCATCAGGTGGCCCTAGAGCAACTGCAATGCAGCTTATGTGCTCAGGTTTTAAGCAACTTCCAATCTTTAAAACGCATGTTGTGCAACACTGATTGTTATCAATTGTAATCCTTCTTCTGATGAATGTTGTTGTTCTATGGGGTAATTAGTTCACAATGACTAAAACATTCTCCTTAGAATCTGAGTCCTTGTCTATTCTGTCATCAGTTGCTTTTCTTCTCCCGTTCAATACTCAGCTTGCCATTCATCATTTCTAGTGTTTTGCTAGACGAGTGATCACGAGGCAACGAGCGTAAGTCTTGAAATCATGGGATTTCGACGAAATATTTCAAGTTCTTTAGGTGCTGTAACTTGTAGTGATATTTTGTGTTACTTTTCATTCTTCTGTTGGGAGAGTAATAGCAGAAATATGTATAAATTTGCTTGTTTTTGTAACGAGGATGTTGTTTTATTTGCTATCAATAAATTGGCTCGGTGTAACTTGAATTGTTTAGCTTTGGGGCGCCTCCAACTTGTTCTCTGTTGAACTTGACCCTTAAAACTCAAAGAAAGAATCCAGGTTTGAACTTCTGGGTATTAAGCTCATAAAACTTGAGAAAGCTTGAGTAGTCGAGTCAATTTACAAACTTCTAAAGATGCATTCTTATTTGTCAGCAGTTTACCAATTCTTGATAGGAAACAGATCAGTTTGGGTCTCAGTTGCTGCAGGAGATATTCCGTGACCAAAAGTATAGCAAGAATGTCGACAGATTATGAATGTTTGAATAAAATTTGTAAAAAATAAAATAAAAAATGCACCAGCCGGGATCGAACCCGGGTCTGTACCGTGGCAGGGTACTATTCTACCTCTGGTGCTCGATGATGTTACTTTTTCGGCTGACAAATAAATCATAAAGGCAAAAACGATGACCCCAGCTGTTCACAGGGACGATATATGTGATCACAGGACCGAAATCTAAATGACTACGGAATTTTCAAAAAGCAGATTTCTTTGTTTGCATTTTCTCTTTCCTTGCGATTCTTCAATGACGTTTCCACCACCACTCGCCACCTCCCAGGCTCCCACCAAATCATCAGAATTCATCGATTTGCTCCTTCTCTGGAGCTGAAAATTCGAATCGATAAGGTTACTGAATGAATAACAATCAATTGCCAATTCCATGTGAAATCATATTGGCTTGATTCTCAGATATTATGTAACCATCTAAGTAAAACAAACACTAACAAAGCTTTTTACCAAGAAACTGAAAATTTTAATTCAGCATTACAATCAAAAAGTCAAACAAAGCTTAAAACAGCTTGGATATACTCCATTAAAAAACTAAAAAAGAAGTTCAACAATTCATAAGCCTTAAATTACACCTTCACCTGAAAACCTAAATTTGAAAAACCAAACCACTGCGCCTCTTCTTCTAGTGCTGGTTTAGTAACATACCTTTGAATGATATTTCTCAATATTTTCTTGTTTGTTTGATTTTTGAAATGCCAGACCTAATAAGTAATAATCTCAAATTGGAATTAATGTCCAAAGAGTCCAAGGTTACCAGCGCCACCACAATAAGTTACCCTGTATCATGAAACAATTTGGAAAAGAATCTTTATTTTGAAAGAAAGGGAGAAGAAAATGAGTTTCAGGAGGACACACGACCTAGAGCATCGAGATATGATGCCACGCGTGGATATCCAACAACACATTTTATCAGTATAAGATCATCATCTGATGGATCTGATGGCTGAGAATCGTGGAGCATTGAAGGAAGGGGTTACTGCGAAGCATTGAAGAACACCCAAGGGTTCACTTTATTCCATCTCGAGAAGGATCCAAGATCAACGACGAGAGTTGGTCCAACTGACACGGATGTGAAAGGGGCAGCAGACAATTATCTGGCGCGTGCAGACGACCCAACCACCCGCATTAAACACCCTAGATTAGGATACATGTCGACCAACCTGTGGAGGATGAAGAGGCGACTCATCGTCACCAAGCATAAAACGCTGGGTGCATCGGTTCAGAGCGAGGATACCAGCGGGATCTGCACAAAGAACAAGAAGATAAGATTCCAACGCCTCTGACGGTGGACCCCATGTACCACTCCTATAAATACCCCTCTCCACCAAGAGAGAAGGGATCGAGTAATTGAGAGAAAAACTAGAGAAGAGTTTAGGAAAGAGAAATAGGAAGAGTAAGTATGGTTTATATTCCCCATGGCATCGTTATTCACCTAAAAGTCATTCGACCATCTTTGTAATCTCACCATATATAGTGAAACCCTCAACCCCGTGGATGTAGGCCTTAGTGCTGAACCACGTAAATCATTGTCTCATTTACATTTCAGCACTTACTTTCTGTTATTATTATTATTCCTTGTGATGTATGCTTCAGAACTATATCGAGTAACTGAATCGATCCCTCACGACTAGACAATGACGAGTCCGAAGACTCTGAGTCGATGAGTCAACGTGATCCGTGCCGTTTTATATTTACATTATTCCACGTATTGTTTTATCGGCTCATGCGAATATTGTTTGTGAACACGTGGATGCCTTCGTAATTTATGTGTTCACAATCTGGCGCTAGAAACAGGGACTCTGTCCCGGTAAAAGATTTATCTTTCCTGTGATTTTACCCTCTCTTAGACACTCAACGCTATTCCATGTGAAATAGTGTCTTGAATGTCTCCATCGCTTTGTCATGTTTCTTCTCAAAAACATTATCTTTTTTATAACAAAAGCTCATCAGATCTGATTTTCCCTCAGATCAGACTTAGATTTTGAACCATTTTAAAACCAAACCACCAATATCTATTCTTTTCAAATTTATGCTAAGTACTTTTCAAACTGCGCTTTAGATCTGTTAGCTTCGGATTTATGATCTTTGGATCTAACCTTTATTTTGAAAAGATTCCCGTTGAAACCTGAAAGCATTCGAAAGGATTATCTTCGGGCTCATTCATAAGTGCTTTCTTTGTATTTAACCCGATTGATTTGAAAATATTTCCCCCCAAGATGATCCTGCTACGGATCTCTGCTTTCATCGGATTTCTAAGTTTTCGTAGTCCCTTTAACTTTGATCAATTAAATAAAACTTTTGAATAATCGCATGTAGAACCATTCTTCTAACGATGCCAACAACTTTCAAAATGGACCTGGGGCATTTAAGAAATCCAATACCCCTGAAGAGGGGAATAATAGCTGAATTCTCTATTTTAACCTTCAGCGTCTCGAATCCATGAGTAGATCTGCGTTTTTAAAGTATTTGGATCTCTCCAGATCTTCATTTTAGTTCTCGATCTTTTGGAAATTTTTGATCGAGTTACGCTTTTGGGCCTGCACGCTTGATTAGCTTTACTAACAGGATCCACGTGGATATCGGATTCTCGATGATGTTTTACCTGTGCAGGCAAGGAAAGCAAAGATGGAAAGCACGAAGGATGCAGGAAAGGCTAAGGAATCATCCAAAGAAACACCCAGGACAACACCAGTCATGACACGCAACAAGCAAAAGGGTGAAAAAAACGAAAACGACAAACCAAAAGCCAGACGCTGCGGAAATCACCTCCCTATCAAATACCAATAATGTAGCAGAAGCGGCTCTCAAAGTAGCAGCAACAAAAGCCCATGCAGCAAGAGCTGAAACAGCAAAAGCCGAGGCAGCAAGATCAGCGGTAGCAAGAGAAGATGCAGCTAAAGCCGAGGCAGTAAAAGCCGCAGCAGCTGCCAGCATCCTTGAGCAACGGGAAGGAGTTGCAGAATCATCAATACCGCAGCCAGTCTTCGGGATGCCGCCAACAAATGAGCAGAATCAAACTCTGCCAATAACCCAACCATTGCTGACAAGAAACCAGACCCTACCCCCACACGTGGAATTATAGATAGTGAACACCGAGCCCCCCATCCCTCTAATCCAAACGGTTGATGAAGATCATACCATGGCCCTTGGGGGGCAGGGACAACTCGGCACCCCAAAAAAAGGATCAAATCATCCCCCCTGTTGATGACAGATCTTGAGGAGATAAAGAAGAACCAAAGGGTGTACGCAGAAGCAGTGGCATTGTTGGCCTGAGAAAACCAAGAACTCAGAGATAAGATCGCCCAAAGATTGGGAGCAACTCACTAGCACAACGAAGCCTTGTGCGAAGCCAACTCTAAAGCACCTGAGCTAATTCCTGACCGAATAATGTCCGTGACAAATGCAGCAAATCCCGAACCATTAAACTGAAGGCCAACCAGAGGAAACAGATCCAACGATCCAAATTATGTCCCAGAAGACTCGGACTATTTCGACAGCGAAGATCAAAGACCAAGGCAAAACCCAACCAACGATGATCACCATCGTGCAATGGAGGAACTTCGTGCCGAAATGATGGCGGAAATCAAGCAACTAAAAGCTAGGAAAGTTGGGGGAAGACTAGAAGAGGTGATGAGAGAAGCAAGCACCACACCACTGACCCCACGTTTGGCTAAAGCTTTGATTCCTCAGAAGTGCCCTGTTCCAACATTCGAATGTTACGACGAGTCCAGCGATCTTGCAGCGCACCTTCGTTATTACAATCGTATCTTAGCACGATGGGAGCAGGACGATACAGTCCTCTGTAGGTATTTTTCTTCAGGTCTAAAGGGATCAACACTATCTTGGTTCGATAACCTGCCTCCCAACTCCATCAATTCCTACGTCCAGCTCACGGAGAAGTTCTTAGAAACTTATATGTACAACAAGGCAGTCAACGTAAGAATAGATAAGCTCTTCTTGCTGGCAACCGCTTACAAAGAGACAATCAGGGAGTATACCGACAGATGGCACATAATTTGTCAAGCCATAGGAAATGTAGATCCAGTGGTCAACATCAACTGTTACAAGTGGGTACTGGATAAGATGAGCCCGTTATTTGTGGAGATCCATGGAAGTGTCCCTAAGACAGAAGGAGACCTTCGAGTAATCATTGAAAAGCACGCAAGGCTAGAAGAGATCCAGCGGGAAAATCCTAGGGCCCAAGCTCAAAGATCTCATCGAACTAACTTTGTAGAACAAGCCAGCGGATCAAAGAGGGGCGGTTCAGCTGAACGTCCTATTGATGATAAAAGAGGACGAAGGGATGACCGTCGGTGTGACGATCGGAAAATCGAAGATCAAGTCTTCACGAAGCTGAACATAAACTACACCCGCATTTTGAGGGAGATCAAAGGCAGAGAAAACCTTGAGTGACCGTGGTCCAAAGGCAAGCAGCCTCCTAGGTCTGAAAACTCAAGAGATTACTGCGAATATCACTGTTTCAATGGTCACCAGACCGAGAAGTGCAAGAATCTCAAGATAATGATCCAAAAGTTGATTGACGCAGATGACTTCAAGCAGTACATATAGAAGGTAGATAACGAAGATAGGACCAAGCGAAGCAAGCAAGTTCAACTGCCAGAGGGAAACCGAACACTCAACACCATCTCATGTTCCGAAGCTTCAGGACCCTCGCTAACAGCACAGATAGGGAAAAGGTTAAGGAAACAATTCGAAGACTACTGTGAATTATACAAAATCGATGGGGTGGAAGTGGACGAGCATGATCAATGGATGAACGCGCCCATGACCTTCGATGCAGAATACATTGAGGAAGATATGGAAGATCATAACGACCCCATGGTCCTTACCTTACTAGTGGCAGGGTGCAATATCAAGAAGATCCTCATTGATGTAGGGATTTCAATTAATGTTCTATTCTACGACATATTCAAACGAATGGAGCTTAACGATGAACAACTGATGTCTTCGTATTATACCATCTACGGATTCAACGGGGCACCTACAAAGCCGTTAGGAGACACCGTTTTGCAAGTGGATGCAGGACCAATGAAAGTAGATACTCGATTCAGTGTAGTAGACGCTCCTTCCCCCTATAAAGCCATCATTGGCCGAAGATGGGTGCACAAGCTCAAAGGAGTAGCAGCGACCTATCATCAGTATCTTAGATTTCCAACACCCGAAGGGGTAATGGAAATAAAGGGAGATCAGGTCACCGCTCGGGAATGCCAAGCTATGCAAAACCAGCTCAACAACGAACAAGATGAGCAGCGGAAATCTCGTAGAGCCCGAAACAAAGAGGCCGCGAAAGAGAAGGAAATTGATCTTTATCTTGAAGAAGAGTCTGGAAGGAGCCTGACGAAGGATAGTATCGTTCTAAACACTGAGGCAAGTACTTCGACAACTAAGGAAGCTGAAGAGCCTACCAAATAGCAATTAAAGAATGTCCCTCTCCTAGGGGAACCAAAGCATACGTTCACACCTGTAGAACCCGTGAAGGAGATCAATATAGGGATCGAAGAAAAACTGAAGATGATCAAGATATGGACTCTAATGGATGAAGAAAGAGAGACTGCTCTAATCAAATTACTCATGGAGTACGCAGATGTCTTCGCGTGGAAGTTAGGGGATATACCAGGGATTGATCCGAAGATAATACAACACGAACTTCGTATAAATCCAGGCACACCCCCTTCAAACAAAAACTACGAAAGGTAGCACCAAAGTACCACCAGGGAATTGAGAAAGAGCTTCGCAAATTGTTAGAGGCAGGATTCATCAAGGAGGTCAAATACCCTACATGGATATCGAACATGGTCATAGTACCAAAAAAGAATGGGGGAGTAAGGATATGTATCGACTTCACCAACCTCAATAAAGCATGTCCGAAGGATAGCTACCTGCTCCCAAGCATAAATCAAATGGTGAAAGCCGTCGAAGGATACGAAGAACTGTCATTTTTGGATGGATATTCTGGCTACAACCAAGTAGCCCTTGCTAAAGAATATCAACAACACACGACATTCTACACCCCGCACGACCTCTATTGTTATACAAGGATGCCCTTAGGACTTAGAAATGCAGGGGAAACAAAGCATAGAATGGTTGATGCTATCTTCAAGCCTTGGATCGGGAACACCCTAGAAGTCTATGTTGATGATATGCTTGTCAAAAGTAAGCTGCGCAAGGACCACCATAAGAATTTGAGGGACGTCTTTGAAGCAATGAGGAAACACATCATGAAAGTAAACCCAGAAAAATGTACATTCAGCGTTACCTCAGGCAAGTTCCTCGGATATTTAGTAACGAAGAGGGGCATCGAAGTAGATCCATCCAGGATACAAACTATCCTGGAGATGCCATCTCCGAAGAACCTGAAAGAAGTCCAAAAGCTTAACGGATACCTAACATCTTTGGTCAGGTTCATCGCTAGGTCATCGTACAAATGCAAACATTTCTTCAACATCCTCAAAAAGGGAAGCAAGTTTGAATGGACCACAGAATGCGAAGAAGCTTTCCAGAATATCAAAGAATATATGGCAACATTCCAATCCTGCAAAAACCTGATCCCGATGAGGTTCCGACCCTTTACATAGCAGCAACAGAGGATGCGGTCAGCGCAATGTTGGTCAAAACAAACACGAAGGTAGAGCAGCCAATCTACTACGTCAGCAAGACACTCAATGCGGCAGAAAGAAATTATACGAAGATCGAACAGCTCATCTTGGCGCTAGTATGGGCCACCCAAAAGTTGAGGACTTATTTTTTGACTCACTATATTCGTATTCCGTGCAAAGCACCACTGGAGGCTGTTCTCAAGAGCGCTGGGAAGGTAGGAAGGATAGCCAAGTGGAACACTCACCTGGACCAGTTCAACATTATCCATGAAATCCAACACTCCCAAAAATCAAAAGTCTTGGCAGATTTCCTTGCAGATCTACCCCTGGACAACGACGAGGAAGTAAGGGGCATACCAGAAGCAGACGAAGGCAAATACCCAATTGACATCCTCGAACCCTCAAGCCAAAGGCGATTGGAGGTCTTCGTAGACGGATCAAGGAATAGAGAAGTGTAGATGGGGAAAAATGATTTGCTGGTTTTTAAGGAATTGAGGAGACGACCGTATGGACTAGACTCCTCGAACCGACTGAAATGTTAAACCTCACACAGATGCACCCCTGCAAAGGGGATGATTTAGATTCGAGAGATCAATCTGTAGTACTCCGGCCTAAATCAAGACAATGACCATTCCGGAGTAAATTCGGTCACAAGAGAGGATGGGTTGATCTGTAGGAGGGAAGTTAGGAAATGTGTGGAATTAATGGTAATCAAAGATTGTGGGTGTGTAAATTCTGAATATGATAAGCTCTGAATGATTGAAATTGCTCAATTGATTGTAGTTGCTCAATTGATGAGTTGATGATCTCGTGTTGTCGATGAGACGTGAGATTGATGATACTGTTGATGCCGATGATTCAATCATGATTCAGAGACTTATTTATATTGCTGGAATTGTAGACACCATGATTCCATGAAGTGTGACAGTTGATGGAATCAAGGAGTGGGGAAGTGGAGATCGTGTTTGAAACCAGTTGCTCAACGTGTGGATACTTGGTCGATTTTACACCCACTACCTCGTGAATCCCTTCAACTGATTGCACGACTTTCTCACATTCCATCGTGTGTTTGAACACACGAAACTGAGGAAAACACCATGAGATGATGAAAAATAATTATAAAATAAGGAATGAGGAAGCGTGGGACCGCCGTGGTCAAGGCATGGTTGGCCATTCGTGACCACGGTCCCGTGGTGCCTTTTCCTTAATTTTATAATACTTTGATGATTTTATGAAAAATTCATGAATTTTGAGAAATTTGATGAATTTAGGGAGTTTCCATGAATTGAAGGAGTTTTCATGAGTTCAGGGAAGCAAAAAAATATTAAAATAATAAAACAAGGGCGTGTGGGACCATGGAGGCATGGCCGGCCGGCTATGGATCGGTCCCACGAGTTTTTCATAATTTTTTAATATTTTTTAGGTATTTTTTAGGTATTTTAGGGAATTTTTCCTAATTTGAGAGAAATACCATGAAATCAAGGAATTTGATGAATTCAAGAAAAACTAATAATAAAATAATAAAACAATAAAACAAAGGGGCGTGTGGGACCGGCTAGGGCATGGCCGGCCGGCCAAGGCCCGGTCCTACAAGTTTTCATAATTTATTTTATTTTATTATTATTATTTGATGATTTGTGAAAAATACCATGAAATCAAGGAGTTTTTTCATGAAATTAGAGAAATAATAATAAAAATAATAAAATAATAAGGAACCATGGGGTGTGGGGCCGGTTGGGACCAAGGCATGGCCGGTTGGCCAATGGTCACGTCTCACACTCCTTTCCTTAATTTTTTATAATTTTTTATGGATTTATGGAAGTACCATGAAACCGAGGAGTTTCCTCGAGACGAAAGAGATTTGATAAAATGAGAGAATTTTCATCAAATCATGGAAAATAATAAAAATGCATTAAAAAATATAAAACTGGCGTGGGATTGACCACGACACGGTTGGTCGGTCGGTCGTGTGTCCGTGCTCCCAGCACCCTGGTCAATATTTTTAATTATTTATTATTTTCTTCTCTATTTTGCATAGGTTCATCGTTTCGTTGTATTTTTGAAATACTTGTTCGTGCGGTGACTGTTAGTATATCGTCGTTGAATACACCTTCACCATTTGAATCGGCGCTTACTTAGAGGTAGCTCAGACGCCTGGTTGTTGATTATTTATTACTAATTGTGGAATTCGGTGGAGAATAATTCACAAAACTGAGCAATAAGATGTTTATTATTAATTCATAAGATCAGCTGAGGATTCGACTACGAATTCAGAATAATAAAGTGAGCATTACCATTCCATGGGATCGTAGATTCGACCATAGAATCCAAGTAATTAAGATTTATCTATTACCATTTATTAGACCAGTTGTGGATTCGATCATGAAATCGGAGTAATTAGATAATATAGTTATTGCTATTCTATGAGATTAAGCTGTGGATTCGATCATAGAATCAGAACAATTGTTATTGCCATTCCATGGGACCAGTCGTGAATTCGACCATGGAATAGGAGCAATAATAGATTATTCTGGGAATTCAGTAGTGAATGTCACGGCAGAATTAATCTTAATTAGGAATAATTAACTTTGTGGCTCTATACTAGCAGAGCAAGCTGTCTAGGAGCATTAATTAACCCTATATGAGCTTGTCGGTAAGTCATATCCTTTATATAGTCAGGGTAAACTTGTTGTTTGTTCCTGAAGACATTATCGCTCTATACTAGCAGAGCAAGCTGTCTAGGAGCCGTCCATCTCGTGATACTATATAGAAATAATCACTGAAAGTATTCAGTATTCATGAGATATGTTGTTGTCCAGTCGTGAGACTACATATCTACATGTACTCTGAGAGAAAGTACTCTCCATTGAGAATTTGATGAGAGACCCATGTCTCGATACTCACGTCTGATTGCTGAATCAAAGCTTCGTATAATTATTAGTTTACGAATTTAACCTTTGTCAAAAATCCACCATCTACATTAAGTCCCCTGCTTACTGAGGAAAGTTGTGTTCCTCAATCAGCATTAAATGGTGATTTTCCGGCCATAAATAATAATACCAGTAAATGAACTTAGTCGTAAGTTGAGACATTACCGGATTTAGAGAGCATGAGCAAACCACGACTTGATGAAGGCTTCAATGTCATGATTGGAGCGTCGTTTGATGAGCATAAATTTGTGTTGAACCGCTGGTTTGGACGACGAGTCCGTGGTCGGTTAGGATTCGCGGGTCGGGCCCAATTAGGAAATCCTTAGAAAATTAGGTTTTGGAAATAAAATTGATATAAAAGGGATTAATACCTCTTTTTTTTTATTCCTCCCTCACACGACCAACACCTTGATCAAATCTTCATCTTCATCACGCCAACAGCAGGAAGTCGCCGGGTTCCAGCGCCGCCGCCAGCCAATTTCCGGCCGAACTTTCCAGGTGCGTTTTTTTTTTTTTCTGATGTTTATGATCCCCATGAGTTGTTCATGCTTTGATCATGATGAAGTTATATACATGTGTGTATATTAGTGTGAGTTTTATGAAAAACCCTCGTTTTTTGAAAACGTATGTTCGTTCGATCGTTAGTTTTGAAAGATAACTATAATCCCTGATTTAGGAGATATTTTTATTTTTAATATGAAGCTAGGTCCAGTGATGAAACTTAGTGTATGAGCTTTCATGTGTACCAAGGTTCTATCATAAAAGAAGTGAATTTTCATGAAATTGGCATAATCCTTCGTTTTAAAGACAAATAATGATGACGCGAAGGAAAATATGTATGATGAACTTGTGTCCAGTGATAAAATTTTTCTTATGAGCTTTCATGTAAATACAAAACTTTATCATATGTATGAGATGTGAGCTTTCACAATATTTTTGGAATAAACCTTCGTTTTAAAGACAAATAACGATGATACGAAGGAAATATATTTTTTTTTATATATGCAGCCGTGACATATATTGTGTAAAATATGATGGTATATTTTATTTGCATGAATTTGTTTTCATTAGATAAAATTCTTGAGAATTTATGAAAGCAATGTTGCATTAATTGCTATTTTCGAAAAATCAGAAGTGTGTTTTGAGGAACCTTTGAAGATAGACAATATATTTATGATGAAATATTTTATTGTTGTAAACTTCATAGGTCAGTTGTGTGAATGTTCATATTATGAAAATTGTGTCCGTGATTTTATGAAAAATCAGTTTCGAAATTAATAAAATTTCGTTCGATTTTTGCAGTTTTCGAAGAGACGGACGATTTTGAGTTGTTAACTCTAGCATTACTATCACTATTGTTAGTGGAAGTATAAAAGGTAAGAGTTAAGAGTTACCATATTTTGCTGATGTTGTTTTTTTTACATAGTAGTAATCTTTGATCTTCCGGTTTCAGAAAATGTCGACCAACAATAACAACAATTACGATTACTGGTATTCCTCTTCTTCCAATGGCTCTTCAGATGAGGATTCCAACGGTCCTGTAGATAAAACAAAGGCTAGGGTTACCCAAGAAGGGGCGAAGCCTAATGTTCCTTTGGGTGAGCGAAGAGTCTCTTTTACTGAACTTGAAAAGAAAAGATCTGAAGACAAAAAGGAGGATGCCCGTCATCGTGAAAAAGATCGCACCCGGCGTAAGAGACAGAGGGTTGAGAAGAAGCGTCAATTCTTGGATGGGGTGCCTTCTGATTCTGATGCCGATGCTTCCGAAGGAGAAATCACATGGGAACCATCCGAGCGTTACGTTAAGCCTGATCGATATGAAAAAGAGCATCGGAGGACGATGAATAAAATTGAAGCTGAAGCTGCAACAGAAGATAATTCGGATTCAGATGATGATGTTATCTTCCATCCACCGGACTTCACCAATAATCCTGACAGTGACTCTGAAGAAGATGATTCCGAGAAGGACAATGACGATGAAGCTGACAATTCGGATGAGTCCGACGAGTAGTTTTACTTCCATCTTCTTGTAGATGGTAGAGCATTCCATTTTTAGTCTTCATAGTGGATATATTTCTTTTGACTGTTTAAACGTCTTTACTTCAATTAGACTTTCCTTCTGAATGATGAACATTTTGTTAACGTTGATTTCTTCTAATCCATGACATGGACCAATGTTCATATATCCAAATTCACTATGATTTGTCAATTTTCATGATAAGTAACATAACACAACTAAGAATTCATGACGTATACAAGGCCGCGTGGCCTATCCTTTGACTCGTGATGTTCAGTCCCCAGTGTGTTATTTTCCTTCGCGTCTTTGGTATCGATCTTTGAAGCCTAGGGTTTCAGTGAAACTCTTAACTGACTTGACTATATTACTATCACCTGATATATATATCTTCAAGACTCCAAATCTATGATCCACGCAAATATTTCTTCCATTCCTGAGTCAGTTTCATCGTGCAGAGAAGTTTTGATCCAACCCTCTTGCCGTCATGTCGAGCAATAACATTTCTTCTCAAGATGATTTTCAGTCGAAGCGTGAAATAACAACGTCTATCTCCGTAAGTTGTATACTTATTCTTCTTCTCCTTTCTTGTCTCTGTTCAATCGAGATTGTTGATCACAAGAGAATGATTTGTCGTAGGACTGTAAGAAGAATGCTACTCCTCATAATGCAAGGCCTAAGCGGACTGTTAGAGCTCCTGCCCGGTATGGATCGGCTCATGCTGAAGCTGGATCTTCTTTAAGTAAACCTATGAATCTTGAGATTATACTGAGTCCCGGGATTAACACTTCTTCGTTTCATCGTATGCGGATGTCCGTGTCGTCGTCGATGCTAGACGAAGAAAGAGTGGAAAGTCCGTGACCGTGGTTGAGGTTGAGGAAAGCAGTAACCAGGCATGTGAAGATTCTGTAGGATCCGTGGAGACCGGAGACGGTGTCCATGCTCGTGAATACCCAACCGCTGGACTTTTATTCGAAGCCCCGTTGATTAATACCTTCCCAGATAATGAAATGGTCGGAGGATTCGTGATTCCCAAATGTCATGCATCTCTGTACACCAAGATCTGGAAGAAGTATAATCACATTGCCACCACAGAAGTGTGGAAAGGTTTTCTTCCAACCCTTTTAACCATGGTAGCGGCGTTATTGCCTATCATCGAGGAAATAAATCAGATGCACTTGCGAGACGTCAAAAACCATGAACTGCACCAATGGGATGAAATGATCTCGAATTGTGAGATATTGCAATTCAATGTAAGATGGCTCCGTCGTCGTCTTGAGATAATCAAGGTTCATAAGGCAACAGAGGCTGCTGATGCAATTTTCATGAATGCAGCTTTACTGGATGAGGAGAGGATACTGGCTCTGGAGTCAGCAAGGGTTGAGAAAGCGGTCGAAGACTTGAAGGAAAAGACTAAGATTTTTCAGAAGAAGCTTGACGAGGCTTCTTACAGGGATTATCTGTTGCTGGATGGTTTGCTCTGAGTGAGCATTTGTGGTTGTTGTTTTTTTGAGTAAATCTGAGTTTCTAGTTAGGTGAAATAGTTGATCATGGTATGAACGAATTTTGCTCATTTATGAAATGTTTAATGAACAAAGGAGCATTCGCATGCTCTTTGGAGGAATGAAATTATATTTTATGAAAATGCTTGAAATGATGAAGAGGTAATTTGTTTCATGGATCAGGCATAATAAGCTTTGAGCCATTTTCCATTGATGATGTTTCCTTCCTTTCCTCCATTGATTGCTAAAATTTTATAGTATCCGCTAGACACTGCTTTGATAACAACATATGACCCTTCCCATTTAGGAGAGAACTTAGGAGCGGACATGTCTTGTTGAATGTGTTTTTCCGTCTTTAATACCAAATCTCCTACTTGAAATGTTCGAGGTCTTACCATTTTGTTGTAGGATCTGGAGATCCTCTGTTTGTAAGCTTCCACATATTTTTCCACCTTGGTTCTCCTTGATTCCGGCATATCTAGCTCAGCGATTCTTGATCTGGAGATTTCGGCCTCATCCCATTGTACACCACTGGATGCTACAATCCTGGCTGAGGGAACTTTGATTTCTGCTGGAAGTATGGCGTCGGCTCCATAGACAAGGGAATATGGCTAATTACCGATCGAGCTCCTTGGTGCAGTTCTGCAAGCCCATAGAGCCATGGGTAATTGCTCATGCCATGATCGAGGATTGTCATGAATCGTCCGACTGATAATCCTGACCAAAGTCTTGTTGGTACTTTCTGCTTGACCATTTCCTTGTGGATAGTAAGGCGTTAAGAAGATTTGTTTGATCCCATATTTATTGAGCAGCTTCTCAACATCTTGATTGGAAAAAGGAGTTTCGTTATCTGTGATGATATGCTTAGGAACTCCGAATCTGTATATTATGTGCTCTTTGATGAAGGCGGCAATCGTAACTCCAGTGGTGCTTCGAAGAGGAATAGATTCGAACCACTTGGTGAAGTACTCTGTCGCAGTGATGATGTATTCATGTTGTTTTGAAGATGCTGGATTGATCTTCCCAATGATATCTAGTCCCCAGCTGTAGAAAGGCCACGGACTATTCACAGAATTCAATGGGAGACAAGGAGTGTGGATGAGATTACCATGGGTTTGGCATTGGTGACACCTCTGAACGTGTGCGGCTGCATCATCTTCCATGGTTGGCCAATAATATTTCTCATGAATTTGAAGAAATAGTTTCCTCTTTCCTTGATGTTCTCCATCATGTACTTCCTACAGGATTGTAGGGATTTCATGTTCGGCTAAGCACCTTAGTAAATTTCCACCAAAGCTTTTGCGGTATAAGATCCCATCGAGATAGACGAATCTCTTAGCTTTCTGAATGAGTTTGACTGATTGCTTATTTTCTAGTGGTAGTTCGTTGTCCCGGAGGACCGTCAAAACCTCTAAGTGATGAGGAGGTGTTTGGCAATCAGGACAAGATCCTTGTAAAGCTCTTGACTGAGTCTCCATGGATGGCCAGTAGTACCCCATTCTTTGAAGCTTTCTGTAAAGTGTTACCACTAACGTTTTCCCATAGACTTCCTCATGTACGCGCTTGAGCTGTTATTCCGCTTCGTCGCTCCCAAGACAACGTGATAGAGATCCATCAGGGTTTCGATAGTATAGCCCTCCATGAAGCAATAAGTAGTTCTTCAATTCCTTGAGGTTGAACTGGCTTTCTGAAATAGAGCTACTCAATTCATGAATGATGGGTGCTCGCCAATCGTTCGCGGGAATGTCTTCGATCTGAGTGAGCCAAGTTGAAGATACCATACGCCTCTGAAAAGTGATCGTTTTCTGTGCTCCTTCGAATTGCAGCTTGGAGGCGAGAGTTTCTATGAAATCAACATGCCTATTGTTAGTCCATCCAGTATGGACGATCGTTGTGTCAGCAAAATAGGTCAACAGTCGCTGAGCTTCGGTTCTGAATGGAGCAAGTGTGATTTATTTGAGAGAATACGTTCCATTCATCTGGTTGACCAATAATTTTGAATCCCCCCTTATCTCGAGGTGTGTTTCTCCTGATTTCTTGGCCAAGGATAATCCTAATAGGAAGGCTTCATATTCCGCTGAGTTGTTGGTGCAGTGAAAATCCAATTTGAACGAATGTGAGAAAACTTCACCAGATGGAGACACCAGCACTATGCCCGCTCCTCCGGTGTCACTACTAGGGGTGGCAGATCCATCAAAGTATAGAAGACATTTTTCTTCCTTGATGACCAAGATGTCTGGGAATTCACCGGGCACTTCTTCATGTAGTGTTGTTGTGTCTTCCCCTGGAAAAGCGGCGAGCAAGTCTGCGACCGCTTGACCTTTGATGGCTTTAGGTGGCGTACAAGCTATGTCAAATTCTGATATCTGGAGTAGCCACTTCGCTGGTCTCCCTATCAAGGCTGGATTTGATAGCAAGAACTTTATGGGATCAGCTTTGGAGATGAGTACGACCCTGTTAGATAGTAAGTAATGCCTGAACTCCTGGATTGCATGTACCAATTCCAGGCATGCCCTTTCGACCTTCGGATATCGGAGTTGAGCATCTCTCACTGTGCGGCTTAAGTAGTAAATCGGTCGTTCGACGCCTTCGTCGTCTTCCTGAGCGAGGAGTGCGCCGATGGCGACGTCAATGGAGGATGTGTAAAGAATCAGGCGTCGTCCCTGCACTGGAGACCTCATGACGGCCGGTGACAATAATATTTGTTGTATTTTATGGAAAGCTTCTTGTTGAACAACTGTCCACGTGAAGCTTGCTCCTTTCTTTAGAAGAGGTGTGAACGAAGCGATGAGTTGAGCTGATCCAGGAATGAAGCGTCGAATATAATTTACCTTGCCCATAAAGATCTGTAGTTCCTTCACGGTACGTGGAGGAGGCATGGTGGTAATAACTTTTGCCTTGTCTGGGTCGACTTTGATCCCTTCGGCCGTGACCAGGAATCCTAAGAATTTTCCGGAAGAAACTCTGAATGCGCACTTCAAATGATTCATTTTTAATTTGTATTCCCTGCATCTTTCAAACACCTGCCTTAGAACTTCGAGATGAGATGCCCGGGCCTTCGATTTTACCACCACATCATCAACATAGTCTTCCACTTGCTTGTGCATCATGTCGTAGAATATAGCAGTCATGGCTCGTTGATAGGTGGCACCAGCATTTTTTAATCCAAAGGGCATCACAGTGTAGTGAAAATTCCCAATGGGAGTACGGAACGCAGTCTTGTTGGCGTCATGTTCATACATCTTGATCTGGTTGTACCCACTATAGCCGTCCATGAATGAGAACATACCATGACCACTGGTTGCATCGACGAGCATGTCAATGTTGGGTAGAGGAAAATCATCCTTTGCACAACATTTATTCAAGTTTCTGAAGTCGACACAACATCTGATTTGACCATTTTTCTTCTTAACAGGTACCACATTTGCTAGCCACGTTGGATGAAGAATAGGCTTGATGAACCCTGCTACCAACAGTTTCTGGATTTCGACCTTGATTTGCTCCTCGACTTCGTCTCTAAATTGTCTGGGCGGTTGTTTGACAGCTTTGGAACCAGGGACGATGTGCAGGTGATGGGTGACGAGTTTGTCATCCAGACCCGACATTTCTTCGTACGTCCAGGCGAAGACATCTTGATATTCTTTCAATAATTTTACCAGTTCGGTCCGCTCCTCTGGTGATAGCGGTGAACTGATCAGGATTGGCCTTGGATCGTCATCAATCTCAATGTTGATTGTTTCAAGATCGTCAATGGTAGAGTCAGTGCCGTCTTGTAGTTGTCGTGGGGAATCTTGGACTTCTTCTTCAAGTGATAGCTCACTCTGACATGATTCTTCATGGTGGGGAGTCTTTTCCTCGTTCTCCCCGATTAATTGCTAATCTTTCCGTCGGAGATAAATGACTCTCCCTTCTACGTCTCGATCGGTCGTGAAGCTTGTCCCTGGAGTTCAGACCTGATCATTATGGCGTTTAGTCGGTGCAGTAGGTGACTTGATCATTTTAGCAGCTGAGGATGACGGATCGTTATCAGCCTTCTCGATAATCTTCCAACTTGGAAGTGGAGTACTGCGAATCCTGCTTGGAGGTTCCGGGACGCCTTTTTGAGATTCAAGTAACTCGGTATCATAGACGGGAGCATAAGGAGATGATGAGGCCGGAATGCGAACGATCTTATTGTCGAGCATGGCCTTCATGCATTGATGGTATGTTGAAGGAACCACCTTGTTATCATGGAGCCATGGGCGTCCCAGTATTATGTAGTAGTCAGGTTCTTGCTCGATCACATGAAACTTTTCTTTCGATCGATTCGGCCCCACCCTCAAATCTACGTACGCATATCCATATGTATGGCTTTGACTTCCTTCAAATCCTGTCATTAGGATGGGATAGCGAACGATTTTACCTTGTGGGAATCTGGCCATCCTGAGAGTCTTCATAGTGACAATGTTAGTGGAAGCACCAGTGTCAACAAGAGCTCTTCTAAATTCGGTGCCTTTGATGAAACCAGTGACATACAATGCTCGGTTGTGTCCTTCATCCGTCATGCGATCTTCTTTTCCAAAAGAGATGTTGTCGATCGAATGCCCAGGCACTAGGGAGACTTCTTCAACTGATGGTGTTGGTGGCGTTATTTTCACGCTGGATGATATCTGGTTGAGTGCTGAAAATATGTCTGTGCGCTGATCCCTGGAGAAGTGCAGGAGTTCACATAGATTTTCGATCAAATGTGTGACCACTTGTTCCACCGGCTTCTCGTATGTGGTGAAGCTGTTGATTTGAGGGTCAGATGACGCTTCAGTCCCCGGTGTTGAGGCTTCTGGAGCAGAGATACCGCCTAACTCAGACGTTAATCTGATGAGAAAGTCGAGGATGTGGTTTATCGTCTCCTTCATCGGGTCCATGTTCATGGTATGGACCTCTAGGATTTGATCCAACTCTGTCAAAGTCGGGATCCCTCTGCCTTCCATGTCGCCAGGCGTAACATGAGGAATGTTGCCGTTTGAAATATTCTGATCTGAATTAGTTGAATTAGTCCTAAGACCAACCATCTTGTGAGATTGTTATATTGCAACCAAGAGATTAATCTCCCACTGTGGTCGCCAATCTGTAGATGGGGAAAAACGATTTTCTGGTTTTTAAGGAATTGAGGAGATGACCGTACGGAGGAGACTCCTCGAACCGAGCGAAATGTTAAACCTCACACAGATGCACTGCTGCAAAGGGGGTGCTTTAGATTCGAGAGATCAATTTGTAGTACTCCGGCCTAAATCAAGACAATGACCGTTCCGAAGTAAATTCGGTCACAAGAGAGGATGGGTTGATCTGTAGGAGGGAAGCTAGGAAATGTGTGGAATCAATGGTAATCAAAGATTGTGGGTGTGTAAATTCTGAATATGATAAGCTCTGAATGATTGAAATTGCTCAATGGAGAGTAGTTGCTCAATTGATGAGTTGATGATCTCGTGTTGTCGATGAGACGTGAGATTAATGACACTGTTGATGCCGATGATTCAATCATGATTCAGAGACTTATTTATATTGCTGAAATTGTAGACACCATGATTCCATGAAGTGTGACAGTTGATGGAATCAAGGAGTGGGGAAGTGGATATCGTGTTTGAAACCAGTTGCTCAACGTGTGGAGACTTGGTCGATTTTCCACCCACTACCTCGTGAATTCCTTCAACTGATTGCACGACTTGCTCACATTTCATCGTGTGTTTGAATACACGTGCCGTAGACCGCCAGACCAAAACCCTATGTGATATCCCCCCAAGTGAAACGATTGACGTCTCGTGGTTTGATGAGACGATGAGTCCATGTAGTCGTTGAGTTGAACATGATATTCTGAAACTCATGAATTGAACATGTCAAGAGACAAAGGTATAGTTCTTACGATGAAGTGAACAAGTATTGCTCATTCGATGGATCGTTGAATATTGATTGTTGAACCAATATTGAGCAAATATTCCTCATCTGAGCAAGTGCTGCTCATGTGATGAATTGTTGAATATTTGATCGTCTGAGCATGTGTTGCTCATCTGATGGATTATTGGCAGCATACCAAATATATTAATTAAAATACTGGTCGTTGAACCGAGCATAATTAATAAAATTAATGACCATGAGGTCGTCGTAAAATAATTAAGGTTAGAATCTGGAATGATGATCCTTGGATTCAGAAATCCTAATTTGATCAATTGATGATCAATTCATGGTTCATCAGAATTTCAACCATGGGACGAAGGAGGGAGCGACTACATGGGACCGTGGATCAACCATATGGTGTCAATATGCTCACGTGAGCAAATACGAAGAACTCCTGAAGAGTTGATGATTTGTTGGTGGAAGAATGATTAAATGCTGGCTTAATCATTTATTCAAAATGCTCGTCTGAGCCTTAGGTGAGAAAACCTAATTAATTATGAAGAGGCGAGGGACCGACCATGGAGTCATGAAACCGGCCCTGGGTTGTCACGTGACCACCTGACGATCACTTCATGAAAATCCAAAGTGTTTGGAGGAGTTTTGGACCTAATACGAGCAATTGTGCAAATTAGGTCAAAACTGTGAAAATTGATGGGACCGGCTCCCGTAGGCCAAAGAGCCAATCTTGGTATTTCAAGATAGCATGCTCGTGTCCCCAAGGCGTCCGCGTCTCAGTCCTGAGAATTTTGATATTTTCTGGCGTGCAATTGAGCATCCATTCGAGAAAATATGCCAAAATTAGGGTTTCGACGAAACTGAGGAAAAACACCATGAGATGATGAAAAATAATTATAAAATAAGGAATGAGGAGGCGTGGGACTGCCATGGTCAAGGCATGGTCGGACGGTCGTGACCACGGTCCCGTGGTGCCTTTTCCTTAATTTTATAATATTTTGATGATTTTATGAAAAATTCATGAATTTTGAGAAATTTGATGAATTTAGGGAGTTTCCATGAATTGAAGGAGTTTTCATGAGTTCAGGGAAGTAAAAAATATTAAAATAATAAAAAAGAGCGTGTGGGACCATGGAGGCATGGCCGACCGGCTATGGACGGTCCCACGAGTTTTTCATAATTTTTTAACATTTTTTAGGTATTTTTGATGATTTGAGGGAATTTTTCCTAATTTGAGAGAAATACCATGAAATCAAGGAATTTGATGAATTCAAGGAAAATTAATAATAAAATAATAAAACAAAAGGGCGTGTGGGACCGGCTAGGGCATGGCCGCCGTCCAATGCCCGGTCCTACAAGTTTTCATAATTTATTTTATTATTATTATTTGATGATTTGTGCAAAATACCATGAAATCAAGGAGTTTTTCATGAAATTAGAGAAATAATAATAAAAATAATAAAATAATAAGGAACCGCGGGGTGTGGGGCAGGTTGGGACCAAGGCATGGCCGGTTGGCCAATGGTCACGCCCCACACTCCTTTCCTTAATTTTATATTATTTTTTATGGATTTATGGAAGTACCATGAAACCGAGGAATTTCCTCGAGACGAAAGAGATTTGATAAAATGAGAGAATTTTCATAAAATCATGGAAAATAACAAAAATGCATTAAAAATATAAAACTGGCGTGGGATTGACCACGACACAGTCGGTCGGTCATGTGTCCGTGCTCCCAGCACCCTGATCAATATTTTTAATAATTTATTATTTTCTTCTCTATTTTGCATAGGTTCATTGTTTCGTTGTATTTTGAAATACTCGTTCGTGCGGTGACTGTTAGTGTATCGTCGTTGAATACACCTTCACCATTTGAATCGGGGCTTACTTAGAGGTAGCTCAGACGCCCGGTTGTTGATTATTTATTGTTAATTGTGGAATTCGGTGGAGAATAATTCACAAAACTGAGCAATAAGATGTTTATTGTTAATTCATAAGATCAGCTGAGGATTCGACTACGAATTCAGAATAATAAAGTGAGCATTACCATTCCATGGGATCGTAGATTCGACCATAGAATCGGAGTAATTGAGATTTATCTATTACCATTTATGAGACCAGTTGTAGATTCGATCATGAAATCGGAGTAATGAGATAATATAGTTATTATTATTCTATGAGATCAAGCTGTGGATTCGATCATAGATCAGAACAATTTTTATTGCCATTCCATGGGACCAGTCGTGAATTCGACCATGGAATAGGAGCAATGATAGATTATTCTGGGAGTTCAGTAGTGAATGTCACGGCAGAATTAATCTTAATTATGAATAATTAACTTTGTGGCTTTATACTAGCAGAGCAAGCTGTCTAGGAGCATTAATTATCCCGATATGATCTTGTCCGTAAGTCATATCCTTTATATAGTCAGGCTAAACTTGTTGTTTTTTCCTGAAGACATTATCGCTCTATACTAACAGAGCAAGCTGTCTAGGAGCCATCCATCTTGTGATACTATATAAAAATAATCATTGAAAGTATTCAGTATTCATGAGATATGCTGTTGTCCAGTCGTGAGACTACATATCTACATGTACATTGTACTCTGAGAGAAAGTACTCTCCGTTGAGAATTCGATGAGAGACCCGTGTCTCGATACTCACGTCTGATTGCTGAATCAGAGCTTCGTATAATTATGAGTTTACGAATTTAGGCTTTGTCGAAAATCCACCATCTACACCGGGAGAAAAGAAGTCTTTACTGGCCACCTATGAAGGCTACTGATTCGGGATAATGATCAACGAGGCTTATCGGATATATCTGGGTAAAGGTGTCGTGCAATGGAGGAAAGTACACCCAGTTCATGAAGTGGGCCAAGCTCTGTCCAGATGTACATGGAGGAAACCAAAAGCGACTTGCCTAACCAAGTCCTGCCTCCTTCATGACCCTAATCAAGACTTCCAGGACATCACCTGACGATCTATGCGGTAAATACGTATTTACTTTACTTTAGCTTAATTGTTTCAGGATACAAAATCGTCACCATCTCATGCCTACCCCAAAATAATGTAACCATTACGTGCTAGGCAGGGGACTTAATGTTGATGGTGGATTTTCGTTTAAGGCTAAAATTGTAAAAGCCGAAATTAGGCGCTAACATCCTGCAAAGGATAAAACCCCTGATAAAATAGAATATACTTCTGCATTGAGAACTTATAGCATTATCAATTAATGCATGACCAGCCTTGTATCTCCTGTACTGCTTCACTCTTATTATTATTGGTGCGGCATGAAGACTGAGTGTTACTCTCAGCAGAGCAACACGAATCTCCAAGCATTAAATAAGGAGGACTGTACGAAATACCCGTATAGGCTATAACTCTCGGAGTGTTATACTAGTCCGATCGAGAATTTAGACTGTCTGTATCAGTCTCAGAAACGATCACGACCATCCAACTTCACCAGCATGATTGGATGGCTTAGATCGAATCCATAACCCTCAAGCAGGTATTGGAATGTTCAACACCGGACCAATGTGGACCCCGCATGGTCGGCCTCCCCAAAAGGGTAGCATGTCTTGCCAATTCGTCCAGCCAAAGCAGCACGGACGAGAAACCCTAAATTAGTGTTTGCAGCACATTACATGTATCGCAAATCAGTCTCAACCATCCATCTTCGCAGGCATAAATGGAGGGTGTAGATGTAGATTCAAAGGGCCCAGAGTATGTCAGCACAAACACCATGGGCCCGCCTACATACATCACCGATCGGTTAGGACCAAACATGGATGGTCATCCCAATTCGTGCGTCCAAACAAGGCATGGCGCACGGCTGGCAGAACCCTAATTAGGGTTTTCGATCACGAGCGTCCATTTTCACCTGATCGAACGAAGGGTCTAGGAGTCGATTAAACAGGTCCAGTTGAGTATCAACACGATCACTATGGGACCACATATCTCCACACCTCCTAATTGCAAACTAATCTCGACCACTCAACTTTGCCAGACAAATTGAGTGGCTCAGATCACGTTTCTATGGGTTATTAAGGTATGGACGTGTACACCAGCCCGCCGTCAGTATACCATACTAATTGGCCAAGACCGACCAATCTTGAACGTCTCGAAACACGCGCCCAAAGCTTGCATGACGCGCGGATTTTGGTGCACCGGATTTCTGTCGCAAATCGATCTCAATCACTCAACTTCGCGGAAAAAATTGAGTGGCTTAGATCACACTTTCACGAGACAATGAGGTATGGGCACCTACACCGGCATGCCGTCTACACGCATGCATGATCGGCCCAGCCAAAATTGTGTCCCAAGCTTGGTTTCGACCAATCTGATGAGTGATGCTTGCGCACCTCTTCATAAACCCTAATTCCACTAACGATCGCAGATGAGTGTCTCAAAGATCATCTCGTCCGTTCAACTTCACCTGCTTGGTTATACAACCCTGGTCAGGAGTTAACTGGTCAATGAGGTGTCGTGGTGATTATCATCCGCCACTCTACCACAGCATGTGGTCGGCCAAGTCATGACTTGCTTGCGCAGCCTCCAAACCATCACATGAAGTAGGTTGGACATGAAGATATTTTAAGACGCTCAAACATCGATGCTTCATACATGTTGAGTATATTCGATGCGTTACTTGCATAGAATACACACGATACTTCACAAGTATCGACTTTCTAAATAACTTAGTTATTTAACATAGCATTACACGCTACCTTCTGTGGGTCCCACGATCCACACACTCGAGACATCAATCATGTCACAAACTGGGGGATACATACTGGGGTATTGGTCTGGTGGTTTACAGCGTGCAGCGCACAACTCGCTATCACAAGAACGTGTCAAGAAGTCATGGACGGTTAGTGATGATGGGAGAAGTGGGAAAGACTGATCGTGTAACACTAACACCCGCAACTCCACTACTCCATCACTCCACTTTCTCCACTTCCCACGAGATACGTGAGTAAGGCTCAATGACTTGTATAAATAGGTTCTCCTCCCTATTTCGACAAGACCAGACAACAGAAACCAAGTGTTGATACAATCGTATTCAAACACCGGAACTGATAGCTTACATTCTGCAAGCCAGTTCAGCTTTCTGATACAAGTCATATTGTCATACACCCAGTTGTTCTGTAGGGTGTATTTAGCATATGTAACCATGGGGTGGCCCTTATCTGTGTGGTGTGTTTAGTTAGCTGTGTTAACCAATGAGAGTACTTGTTATTTAGATTATTATGAACCAATTACTTTTCTAAATGTCTACTTATCCATTCTCTTTCCTGCTCTTCCTTCTCATATGATTCTTACCCTAATTCTTCTCTTAATTCTTCTTAATTCAGTCCCCTTTGTAGTAGTTACTACAAATTGGTATCAGGAGCATCTCGTTCTTGGACCTGCTATGGAAAACAAAGGTGCCGTTGAAGAACTCACAAGGAAGATTGACGAGCTTCATAAGGCTCAATCTGATTCAAATAAGAAGATAGATGAGCTTACTAAATTCCAGAGCGATTCTACAGTAAAATATGATATAGTGTTGAAATCAGTTGCAGAAATTAAAGAAGCTCAAGTTAAGTCAACGACGGAGTTAGCTACTCTAATTAATACCGCTTTTGAATCTCAGATGAACTGTTACATTGCGGCTTCAGTTGGGAGGAACGTAAATCAAGACAATCAAATGGGTAATAACAACAGAATTTTGGGTCCTCCACCAAACGGTAATCCATTTATATCAGGTGAAAACATTATTCAACCTCATAATTATGTTATTCAGCATGAGCAAAATCAGTTTCAACAACCCAGGCCTAAGGTAGAATTTCCTAGATTTGATGGTACTAACCCCAGATCTTGGACACGCAAGTGTAGAAAAATTTTTCTTCTACATAATTTGTCTGATCCTCATACGGTAAATCTGGCTTCCATGTACTTAGAAAGGAAGGCTGATACTTGGATTCAGGACTACCAAATTGGTAAGCAGGAAATCACTTGGGAAAATTTCATTAGAGATATATGTTTACGCTTTCAAGAGTTAGGACATGATGATGTTGTAGGGGAATTTAACAAGCTCTGCCAAATTGGCTCTGTACTTGATTACCAAGAGATCTTTGAGGAGTTGAAGGCTTTAATGCTAGAAAAAAATCCTCACCTCACTGAGGAATACTTCACTTCCAGTTTTATTAGTGGTCTTAAAGAGGAACTGAGATTACATGTCCAAATGTTTGCACCTAAGACACTTACTAATGTTGTCTATTTAGCTAGAATGCAAGAGGCACTCGTAGAAAATGCATCTAAAAAAGATAGAGCCCAATACAGACCCTCAGCACTCTATGTCCCCAACAACTATTCTCCAAGAAATTCATCTTCTCCAATTACTAGTCCAAAAACTTTCACAAAACCACCTTCACCTACTCTTGTCATTTCACCACCACCAATTAAGAAGTTATCCTATGCTGAAATGAGGAAGCGCAGGGAAAAAGGACTTTGTTATAACTGTGATGAAGTGTTTCAAGCAGGGCACAAGTGTATTAAACAACAGATCTATATACTGGCCGTTGAAGATGATGAATGCACACAATCTGAAGAAGACTCTCCTCTAGATACACCCTTATCTCTAACAACAGAAGAGGAAGTCGAGATTTCAGTTCATGCTTTAGCTGGGATTGTATCTCATAACACGATTCGCATAGAAGGAGCAGATAAGAAATAATCATTGACTATTTTGATTGACAGTGGGAGTACACATAGTTTTATAGACCCAGTTGCGGCATCACGATGTGCTGGATTGATGATTCCCACAGCTTCCTTGCAGGTTGTTGTAGCTAATGGCAGTAAGATGGTGAGTGATGCTAAATGTCTTTCTTTCAGTTGGCAGATGCAGGGGCACCATTTTTAGTTTGATATGCGGCTGTTAAATTTAGGCGGCTGTGACATGGTTCTTGGAGTGGATTGGATGCGCGGAATGAGCCCAATGGTCTTTGACTTCAACAAACTTACTGTTGAGTTCGACAAGGATGGACGACATATCAAACTCCAAGGTAACTCACCTATAGCACAACTATCTATGATGACTGGTAAGGCTCTTCATAAGTGGCTCAAATGATAGACGTATTTATGTGTCTATTTTGTTCTCAATGTTCTGTATTGTTAGACTCGATTAAATACTTATTGTGTTATTTTATGTTTTTGTATATGTTTTTGGAAAAATAAGCTCTTGCGGCGAAATTGGCTCGAAAGTGGTGTTTTACACCCCAGGATAGAGACTAAAAACACCCCAGAAATGCACCGGAGGAACCCAGAAAAAATGCTGGAAGCACCCCAGAAAAATTATTTAAGGCACCCCAAAGGACATGTGTTATTCGTACTCCAGCAACGGATAAGGGGCGACCAATGGATAAGGGGTGACCTTCTTCACAAATTCAAAAAATATTTTGGCGGGAAAATATTTCTTTTCACAGGAAGATTTTTCGATCGGATTTTGGAGCAGTTTTTGTGCGATTCAATCGCTGAAACTTCATGGGTAGATGTGATATGTCATAGAAAAGCTGGTATGGGTATTTGTTTCGATCAAATTTGGCTGGATAACTTGGTTTGATCCAAATAGTGAGTTGGAGGATAAACACAAACTTACACGAGTTTAAACGTGTACTGCTCGTGATTAGAAGACTTAATCAATATTCTGGAGCGTGAAGAAGGTATAAAAGGAAAGAAACACAGTTGAGAACGCGTGGAAATCATAAAACAGGGAAGAAAATCTTCCTGAAAATATTTTTTATCACCCGAGTAAAGAGAGGATTATCTCGAGTTATGGAGGAGATTTCTTGTGTTGTAGGTGTATAAAAAGGGTCTTGAGTTATCATAGAAGGGGTGTGGAGAGTTTGGGGAAGTTTTGGAGGCTACATAATGAAGAAATCACGAGTTGCAGAGCTGCCATTTTTCTGTTTCTGCTGTTGCTGCTGAAGAACACGAAGAACATAAGACGCACACCCTTGTGTCGTTTATGCTACAGTAATTGTGACTGTTATAGAACAGTCTTAAGAGCTACAGTTTCAACGACTGTCGCAGGACAGTCTTATTTGTTACAGTGACAGCCGAGGGTCGTAGTTCTCTGGTTTGTAACAAATATAATTGTTACAAACCAGGTTTTGAATTATTTCTCCCTTTTCACCATTTGTAAACCTATCTTTGAGCATAAATGAAATCAACTTTTGAGTGTGTTTCCAACATGATGAGAGGCTAATTTCTCCCACAACCAAGGCAGTGAGGAAGCTATTTACGCATGAATAATTGGTAATCATTTATTCTCTATAATTTATAATTCACTCAATCACTGATTTTTGCAGAGTTTTTAATTGTTTGCAAAAATTTTCTTCATTAGTTGTGATTCAATTAGATAGGTTATGCTTTGTTTAGATAATCTATGCTTAGGGGATACAATTAATTTTTGAGAATTTTCCAGATTATTTGTGAATTAAGAAATAAGAGTCTTAAAAGATAATTAGAGTTTTGAAATATGTATCATTCAATTTTGCGTCATAGTGGAATCTAGTGTCTTGGTTACCTCTCGCCCACTTTGTTAATATTTTTGTATATAATTTTATTAAATCTTTAAATTTAATCTTCACAAGTCCGAGAGTTTGAACCTCATTACTACAACATCATTCAAAAATAATATCATTTTGGCGCCGCCGACGCGGATTTGTGCTTAGGTAGAATTTTTAGGTTTTTTTTCTTTTTTATTTTATTTGTTCTTTTTACGTTTCTTTGGGTGTATCGTTGTATTACAGGTTTGAAGTTGGATACTAAAGACTTGGAACCAAAGCTTAATCCAAAAGAGAAGGAAAAAGACAAAGCAAAAAAAAAAGAGCGAAAGAAAAATTAAAAAAAAAAGAGAGAATTTTATTTTTATTTTTTTAGAGACCTTCCATTTTTTGTAATTATGATTATTTTTTTTTATTTCTTTTCTTTTGCACTTTATTTGGACTTTGGATTTGGAGAATTATTTTTTTTAAAACCCTAAGGAAGAGTACATTAAATATAAAACTGTTTGCAGGGAAGGACGACGATTACAATATCGTCTCGGCCCCTCGGGTTCGCACATGACATAGGAGTCGTGGCCCGAGTCGACTTCATCGGTTCTGCGCCCGTATGGTACGGGAGGTAAGCTTTCGAAACACCCGTGAATCCCCTGTCAGCGGGTTTATTGTATGCCTTAAAGTGAATATATGCTGAGGATTTGAATACGGTTGTTTTAATTTCCTAGTAAATGGAAAGGCCTGGCCAAATTAAGATAAGGAATGGGATTTCATCACCGTTTCCTTCTTGCCCGCCTTAGGAAAACGAAACCAAACACGAACCTAAGCTTAAAATTTTGAGTAGAACGAGACCTATAGGGTAACGAGCTTAATAAGAAAGTCGTCCAAAAAATATTGGTTACTCTTTTGAGCATACTTTGAAGTTCATGATGGTTTCTACGAGTTGAATGCGTGACTGCGTCGCCTTATAATACCGGTGAGACCTTGGGTATCAAAGATCCTCGCAGCTTCCCTCGTCTCAATTCAACTTACTTAAACTCGGATTGACTCCAGAGAGGTTTGCTCAGATTGTAACGAATTCCTTTTCGAAAGATTAGAAGCTGGTCTATAAAAAATCTAAGTGGAGCCATCATGCTTGTTGTTTGGTAGATTTTATAGGTTTGATTTGGTCGAGTCAGCCTTGTTTGTGATTGTGTAGAATTCCCTTGCGGTTAGGATGTCGAACTGGTATTATAATAGCCAGTACAATGAGTATCCGACTGAGCAGCTTGGACATTATCCTTTTTATGACCATAGTGTGAATAGTGATTGGGAACGCGAAACTTTTGAAGGTTATGGTCCATACCATTGTGAGCCCAATTACTATCCATATACCCACAGGTCATACGAGCAAAACAATCCTTCTATTTCTCTAGAAGAGTCTCTCAAGAGTTTCAATGAGTCAACACGGAAGTTATTTATGAAAGAGACTTATAATATTCTTCTCCCAGAAGAGTCCGTAGAGCGGTCAACTAAGATATCTCTAGAAGAGAACCTCAAGCAATTTACTGAGAGTACAAATAGTATTGTGGAAAAACTTGCTCAGGATAGTCTTAGTTTCCAGTGTAGTTTTCGCAATACCACCCTCGAAAATAAAGATAGTTTTTATTCACATAATCAAGATGACGAGGTTAGAATTGGTAACACTACTTGTTTTGATGAGGTTCGACCTTTTTCATGTTATTATAATGAGGACTGTGATGAGGATAGTATTGATGAAGAATCTGAAATATATAGGCATAGTGATGAGGAATCTGTTACTCCCAATGAGCTCTTTAATGATAGTACTATTTCTAGTTCAAATCCAAATAATTTTAATAATTATTCACCTATTCAAAAGGACGAGGATTTGACTAGAGATACCCCCGTTTTAGACGATGTAGTATTTCCTGTTTACAAAGCCGATAATGATTTAGAGGAAAGAGTTTACCCTGAGAATACTGTTTTAGAATCTAGCGATTTAGAAACACTAGTCTTAGAAGATGATAAACTCGTATAAATGAGTGAGTATGAACCCAACTTAGAAGAATCAATTGACCATTTCCAGGAATCTGATGACCTAGAAATTAGGGAAGTTGTGACTAGTCTTTATAGAGACACAGAAAACTCTAAGTTTGGGGGTGATTATCATTCTCCGTGTTCTTTAACTCTTCGAAAGTTCCCTCGTGTAGGACTTGACATTTATGCCTCAACCATCTTACAAGATTATCTTCATACATGTTTTACCGAACCTAATGATGTCCAGAAAGAAGCTCAGTTGTTAGAAACCCATCCTCTGGTTGATGTGGTTAACCCAGGCTATGATACCAAGATTGACTTTGTTTTCCCACCAAAAACTTTTCTTTGTGGGAACTTTTGATTTTAATATGTGTCGGCTATTAAGTTTTGAGACTAAACCTAATCACTTTAGGATACTAGGGTCGACACATTTTCTTAGGGAAGACCACCTCTTTCATTGTGGTCAGGAGTGTGAGTCAAATCTAATTGACTTAGAGGATCCCAAATTATTCAGGTTATTGTTATGTGCTTCTAAGTTCTTAGTTGAGTTTTTCCAGACTCTAATACCTGAACCGGATCTTAGCTTTGAGGAAATCCAACTGATGAAAACATGTTATCTAGACCCAGTTATAGAACCTGAACCTGAGCCACAACTAGATGTAGTTGTCTTAAACAAGGTTATGTTCGGTATCTTTTTGGTCTGTTGTAGTTTCCTCTTCTTGTTGGTAATACTTTTTGATCCAGATGACCCACAGTTATTCCGACTACTTCTATATGATTCTACGAGGTGACTAATTCCTTCCGATGTCTGGCTGAAGACTTTAAACTTAGCACTTCTTGGGAGGTAACCCAATATTCTTGCGACACGGTAATATCTTTCCTTATCTCTTTTGCTTCAAGTGGTAACAGTTTCTCCTTGTTCAATCTTTTAATTTTATCTTTAGAACATTGAGGACAATGTTAGATTTAAGTTTGGGTGTGGAAGAACTTTTTAGTTGCACTTTTGAAACTTCTAGCGTCACATGGTATCCGGTTAGCTAAGTTTACATACTGTTTCTCACCGAAAAGATAGAAATTGGAATGCTAGGGATAACAACCTTTTGAGACATTAGAGAAAAAGACATTGAGATCCTTGAAATACAGGAGAGAACTTGTTCCTTTTAGAGGGTAACCGTGATGGACCTAACCATCCATGATAGAAATGCGAGTAGGTTAGGAGGAAATGCCAGAAAGACAAAGCAACCTCACAATGTAATCTTAGTTACTGGATTATTACGACTCTCTCTCAGTAGAAACTTATCATCATCAACAAGTGGAGCGACATCAAAATCTATGAAGAAAGTTGAAGACGTTTTAGGTTTAGAAGCAACAATAAAAGAGAATAATTAAAAAATCAAAGTTGAAGTTATAAGAGCAAATGATATAAATTGTTATAATCTATGATACCAAGACATCACAAGTTGCGAAGATCCAAGTTTTGAAAGTCCTTCTCTCATGGCCATGTAAATTGTTGTCTTGTAATTTTTGTTTCCAAAAAAAAAATGAAAAAAAAAATGAAAAAAAAATTGAAAAAAAAATGAAAAAAATCATCGTTACGTTTTGTTCAATAAGGCCAAAGGGAAGTAGAAATTTATAAGTCAAGGAAGAAATCGAAGAGAAGAGTTAATTGTCAAGATTTTTTGAGGTTCGATAGTTTATCATCAACAGTTGAAGACCGAAGAAGACGTTGTTTCTACTGAGCACTATGAGAGAGTCGAAGAAAGATACATTTGGTTGCTTTGTTAGTCCGCTTTCAATCTGGCACAAGATCTTTCTAGCACTGGTTTAACTCATCACACGTAATTAGTCCAGATGTGTAGCAGATGTCCCTCTCATCTTTATCTCTCTCCTAATCTTATCCAGTTGTAAAGCAGCGGACGCATCTTACAATGTTTATCTAGCTGTGTAGCGGATATCTCTTTATCTAGTAGTGTCACGGATGTGTCTCCCCTTTTCTTCAGTCATCTTTAGAGCTGACACCTTTAATTTCTCTGGTATTCTAGTTACTTGGAGATAAGTTGAGAATATGTATGTCCTCATAGCACTTGGATACTTGTTACCAATTAGAAGTAATGGTTTTGTGGGTACACCTATGGTAAACCCTCCCGAGATTAACTCGGTTTTATTTTTTTTTAGTTTTGCTCGAGGACTAGCAAATAATAAGTTTGGGGGTATTTGATAGACGCATTTATGTGTCTATTTTGTTCTCAATGTTCTGTATTGTTAGACTCCATTAAATACTTATTGTGTTATTTTATGTTTTTGTAGATGTTTTTGGAAAAATAAGCTCTTGCGGCGAAATTGGCTCGAAAAGTGGTGTTTTACACCCCAGGATAGAGACTAAAAACACCCCAGAAATGCGCCGGAGGAACCCAGAAAAAATGCTGGAAACACCCCAGAAAAATTACTTAAGGCACCCCAAAGGACATGTGTTATTCGGACTCCAAAAACGGATAAGGGGCGACCACTGGATAAGGGGTGACCTTCTTCACAAATTCAAAAAAATATTTTGGCGGGAAAATATTTCTTGTCACAGGTAGATTTTTCGATCGGATTTTGGAGGAGTTTTTGTGCGATTCAATCGCTGAAACTTTATGGGTAGATGTGATATGTCATAGAAAAGCTGGTATGGGTGTTTGTTTCGATCAAATTTGGCTGGATAACTTGGTTTAATCCAAACAGTGAGTTGGAGGATAAACACAAACTTACACGAGTTTAAACGTGTACTGCTCGTGATTGGAAGACTTAATCAATATTCTGGAGCGTGAAGAAGGTATAAAAGGAAAGAAACACAGCTGAGAACGCGTGAAAATCATAAAACAGGGAAGAAAATCTTCCCGAAAATATTTTTTATCACCCGAGTAAAGAGAGGATTATCTCGAGTTATGGAGGAGATTTCTTGTGTTGTAGGTGTATAAAAAGGGTCTTGAGTTATCATAGAAGGGGTGTGGAGAGTTTGGGGAAGTTTTAGAGGCTACATAATGAAGAAATCACGAGTTGCAGAGCTGCCATTTTTCTGTTGCTGCTGTTGTTGCTGAAGAACACGAAGAACATAAGACGCACACCCTTGTGTCGTTTATGCTACAGGGATTGCGACTGTTATAGAACAGTCTTAAGAGCTACAGTTTCAGAGACTGTCGCAGGACAGTCTTATTTGTTACAGTGATAGCCGAGGGTCATAGTTCTCTGGTTTGTAACAAATATAATTGTTACAAACCAGGTTTTGAATTATTTCTCCCTTTTCATCATTTGTAAACCCATCTTTGAGCATAAATGAAATCAACTTTTGAGCGTGTTTCCAACATGATGAGAGGCTAATTTCTCCCACAACCAAGGCAGTGAGGAAGCTATTTACGCATGAATAATTGGTAATCATTTATTCTCTCTAATTTATAATTCACTCAATCACTTCTTTTGCAGAGTTTTTAATTGTTTGCAAAAAATTTCTTCATTAGTTGTGATTCAATTAGATAGGTTATGCTTTGTTTAGATAATCTATGCTTAGGGGATACAATTAATTTTTGAGAATTTTCCAGATTATTTGTGAATTAAAAATTAGAGTCTTAAAAGATAATTAGAGTTTTGAAATATGTATCATTCAATTTTGCGTCATAGTGGAATCTAGTGTCTTGGTTACCTCTCGCCCACTTTGTTAATATTTTTGTATATAATTTTATTAAATCTTTAAATTTAATCTTCACAAGTTCGAGAGTTTTGAACCTCATTACTACAACATCATTCAAAAATAATATCATCAAACAAAACAGAGGTGGTATGGCTGGAATACTTTTTGCTATTACTACTTGTGAAGACCAAACAATTACCCCATCACCCATTTCACCCTTACTTCAAAAATATGATTCTGTGTTTCAAACTCCACACACACTCCCACCTTCTAGAACACATGATCACCATATTCCATTAAAACCCCTCACCCCCCCCCCCCCCCCCC